>NC_091987.1:201008806-201315532 GCF_044704955.1 Pristiophorus japonicus
TAGGCCATCAGATTTCTTTTAGTGAACCAGATGGGTTTTTATGGCAATCCGGTAGTTTCAGATTTATTTAATTAACCGAATTTAAATTCCACAGGTGCCGTGGTGGGATTTGAACTCATGTCTCGGGATCGTTCGTCCAGACCTCTGGATTACTAGTCCAGTAACATAACCACCACGCTGCCGTACCCTTATGAATTATTTAAATGCCCCTGACCTTGGATACTCGGTTGGTGTCAGAGGGCCCTTTGCAGTGGGTGGACTGATGGTGTTGCATTTAAGAGGAAGATCTAGGCCAGAGGTTCCCAAACTTTACTTATTGCGTATCCCCTTTCAGATCTACCAGTTGCCCACATACCTCACCAGTTTGATATTTTAACCTCTTTAATGCCCAAGCATTGTACATTGGTACACCTTGAAGTAAATTAACTATTTTATATTAAAAAATTCCCTCAGAGTTTTAAAGCTTCATCTGAGCAGCCTATTATAAAAATGAAATAAAATAAATACATGAATAAAATAATGAATAAAAAAAAGTCCACCATTAGACAATTTCTCCTCGTACCACATTTTGGGAATCCCTGATCTAGACTAATCTGTCTAATATTTGTGCAGTTGGTACAGTCCAGAATTAAGGTACTGTACCCTGTATAGCAAGTCTAAGTGGATATAATGATAAGCTAACAGTCTAGAAGCAATGTTGTCCTTCACTAATATAAAGACAAAGTGGTAACAGTCATGAATAAAAACAGACTAGCAGGAATCTCTAAGTCCTAAGAGTTGAATTGTCTCACTCTCACTAATTGTGGAGAGGTCCATTGGGAGGGTTTATTGTCACTAGGCATCACTGAAATTCTTCAAACATGTTACAGCTTTGTGCCACATACCTAGTCATGTTGTTCTTTCTATAACAGCTGCAAAAAAATCCAATTCTAATGCAGGATTGAATAATGTAGAGTAAGAAGAATGACAAATTATTTGGCCCTGCTCGACAGGTTTACAATATCTGTAATATCTTGTTATTTGTCCTTGTAACCACCACTTGCAATGGGTTAAAAAGCTGTATTGGATAGATGTTACTGCAATTGTGAAAGGTAGTGCTTGAGGATTAGGGTTCATAAAGGCCACATTCCTTCCCTTCCCCCTCCTCTGCTCTGGATTGTTTTCTCAGACATGTTATCAATTACTTTCAGTGCACATGGCAGATGCACACAACCACAGCATGACATCACTGAAAACGGCATGCTGATAACTGTTATTTATTCCGTATTACACTCCTGCAACCAGGTTAATAAATAACAAAGTGAGCTGGTTAACTTTTCTGGAACCTCTCCCAATGAGAGCACCAGCTAAGAATTCAATGTGATACTATAATGTGAAAAAAGACTTGGCTTGATAAAGTACCTTAACACAACTGCCAGAAACACCCCAAAGTACTTTGCATACAATGAATGATGTTGAATTGCAGTTACTGTTGTTATACAGGTGAAAGTGCCAACCACATTGCACACAGTACCATTCCACAAGCATTAATGGATTGAGTGGCCAGTTAATCTGTTTTTGAGATGTCACACTAAGGGTGCATTCAATCCAACAACCCAAAGGCTCCCCCCAGAGCCACCCACCACACCCACGAAAGGGCCGGTAACATGGACCACAACCATCACCAATCCCATCCAATACATCGAACAGTGGACGGAGTGAGATTCTGCTGAGCCGCAATGACTCTCCGTCCCTACAATGTAATGGATTAATGAACAACACAAATCTCTGGTTACAGGAGATCGCAGCTCCTTCCTTTGCCCACTTGACTAGCTTAGCATCGGTGCAAAGCCAAACCCATTTTACACCGACGGCAAACTTGGAGTGTACGTCAGGTGCAAAGATCCAATCTGATTCCCAAGAAAAGTGAAATGAGACTACCTCCTCCAGGGAGTCTCACTCAGTTTTATTCTGGTGTCAGGTTATACCAGATTCAGCTGCATTTACACTGTATCTGCAGCGCCAGTGTGAAGCCAAATCGCTTGACACCAACCTAGCTTTAAACAAAACTTACTGAGAACTGTGGCCTTAGCACTTTTATGCTTTGGAGGATTAACCGACTATATCATTATGAGCTTGCATTCTGTTCTACTAAATGGCATAGGAGGTGTCTGAACAATATAAGTGAGATGTTCCTTTTGGATGCATCTGAAAGTTATGCTTACATGTGGGGAATACCAGCAATCAAGGAATGTTAAAGTAAAAGGTTTACTCTCTAGGGCCCAATGAACGTGGTTCTTCTTCTGCCATGGAGCCACGCTGAATCGTGCTGAAGTTTGACCCCTGCTTGTCACTGGGCTCTGCACTGTCAGAAGAACATCACAACTTCAGCCCCAGTATGTCTCCCAGAAAAGTTGTTTGAAATCCCAACCTTATGTCAGTTCTTCACTATTGGGGTAGATAATTCTGGATCAACACCATCCTTAAGTTGTATTTAATGACCTGACAGTCAACTCAGCAGCTGAGAAAAAAATAAATCCCCCCCCAAACAAATAAAACACACACACACACACACACACACACTGTGCAGGTTCTGTTCTGAAGTAAGGAATCCGTAGAGCACAAGGTAATTATCTCTATCAGTCCAAGATAGGACTGTCTCCTATGGCTATAATAGGATTACATTTAAAAAATCCAAATAAGGTCAATGCTGTTTTTTTTAAACAACAATTCTAAATAAGGAGATATTCGTTCCACAATAGTTCATAGTAAATTGCATTCCCATCCATCTCGATATTTCGGAAGCTACGTATAACAACCTGATGCTGCATTTCCTAAAACAAGTGTGCATGGTCTGACATAACTTGTTGCTGTCTCAGCAGCACAAAAAGCACAAGGAAGCAATTGTGTTTTGATACAACTTGTACTGATATTATCAGAACTAAGCTTTACATTGGTGGAATCTGGATTTCATTACTGTATTTTCATACAATATTGAAAACTAAATTACATATTGAAAGATTCTGTTCGTGCCTGATAACCACATCCACTGTTTAACAGTTAACAAGGATATAAAAGCTATACCCTGTACTGACAAACTGTTACAAGCTTCTCTTCAGAACAACTTTCTGTTTTCCTGGATGAAACTTCATTCAGATTTTATAGAGGAGCTCAAATCTTAATAAGATAAATCCCCTATTAATAACTAATATGGTGGTCTCAGAGTATTGGGATTGGTTTGACAACATTATCAATGTTAAATACCCAGAATTATACCTCCCGTCATAAGACAAATAGTTCAACATCTCTTGATTATTCAACGTCATTTTTATCTTTCCAAACTTAAACTGAAAAAGAACAAGTTCCTCACACAGCAATAGTCACAAATTTGCAAAATGCCCATCTCCATCTTAAACTGCAGCCGCCCTCCTCCCCGCTCCCCCCCCCCCCACGCCCGAGAACATATACAGCAACTTGCATTTATATTAAAGAAATGTGTTTTCAGAAGGCATTTAAGAGATGGAAGGGAGGTAAAATGGTTGAGGGTTTGGGAGAGGGAGTTCCAAAGAGCAAGGCTGAGGCAGCTAAAAGCTCCACCACTGATGGTTAGGCAGAGGGAGGGGAAAATACAAAGCAGGCCAGAATTAGGGGACTGGATAGTACAAGATACAAAGAGGGAATGTAAAGTTGGAGGAGATTACAGAGGTGTTGAGGGAGGGGGAGGGGGGGGGTAGCAAGGTCACACAGGGATTTAGAGACAAGTACAAGGATTTAAAATGTTATCTATTGGGAACAAGAGGTCAATGTGGGTCAGTAAGGATAGGAGTGATGGGCCAGCAGGGTTTGGTGTGGGATAGGATGCTGATTTCTGAGTTTTGGACAATTTGGAATTTATGGATGATGAAGTTCATGAGGTTGAGAAAGAGGACATTGGAGGCATTGAGTCCAGGGTGACAAAGGTATGGATAAGGGTTTTTGGCAGGTAATGTTGTAGAGGTGGAAGTGAGCAGTCTTGGTAATGGAATAGGCTATGGATCAAACAAGTCTAGCTCAGCCTGAGTGAGCAGTCACGGCCGGGAATGTGGTTGATGGTAAGGGTGAAGAGTTATGGAACGCACAAAAATATGGCATTGGTCTTCCTGGTGTTCAACTGCAGGAAATTCTGGCCCATACATGACTTAATATGAGAAAGGCAGTCTGACAGCATGGTGATTGTCCTGTTGAGGGAAATGGTGAATGTCATCACCATTCCTGTGGAATCTAACCTCATGTCTACAGATGATGTCATGATAGGCAGTATGTAGATGAAGAAGAGGAAAGTAGCAAAGATGGCTCCTTGGGGACCCACTGGCGGTGACTGTGTACATTCTAGAGGAAAAGCCATTGCTGGAAATGTGTTGGCTGTGTTGAGATAGGTAGGAGTAGAACCAAACAAGGACAGTCCCACTGAGATGGACCACAAGGGAAAGATGGTGGAGAAGGCGGTCACGACTCACCATCTCAAACACCCTTTGAGATGTCAAGGAGGACATGGTCTTGTTCTTTACATTGTAAAACAGAGCTCAAAAAGATCTGCGAGACAGAAAGCATAATCAGCCCATAATCAAAGTCTTATCCATAATGTTGAGGTCATTAGTGAAAAATATCAATGCTAGTTGTCAGTTAACGCAGCCCTACATCATATAGAATGCAAGCTTCAGTTAAAGGAATGCATTGACAGAAACAGAACCTGAGGTGACATAATGTCAATTGGGATGGTCAGTGAAGGAAATGTACCTCAAAGGTCAGTTGGAAAAGACACAATTCCAACTAAGACAAGAGCTGTCAATTGGTGGGAGACACAAGCTGTCAATTCTCCAAGAACAGGAAGAATGGCTGGATAGGGTTCTAGCTGTTAGTTAAGGTCAGGTTATCAAATGGGACATGAATCAGTAATCAATAGGGAAATGAAGTAATGTAGAAGAAAACATTTGAGTCTGGTCGAGGTAGGATCAGCTCTACATTTCTATTTCATTTAATATGATGTGCTTGGATATAGGTCTCAGCATTAAAACAGTCATTTTCAAAAGAATACATTTTTAAAACGACATTCTACTGTTTCTGGCAGAGTAACTCCCTACTTGCATTTTTATGCCTATAATTACCAATGATGGAGAAGGAAATGAGTAACATGTGTGTAATTTTCATAATTTTATTTAAAATGCTAAACATCCACAGATTATTTGATTGGCAAAAAACTAGAATGTCAAAATCAGTAGTAGTGATTTACAAAATCCTGCAACTCTGTGGGCAATATTTGGACACAGTGAACAATTCCTTCACGAATAATTTATTGGGGAATTGTAGTAAACATATTGGCCCCGGAATGGAGAAGGTCCTGCCCAATGTTCATGGCCTCCTGCAGGGCAGACGCTCAGGAGACAATGTAAATGATGCAGTCACCTGCCCCGTTATGTAAATGACCTGGGATTTAGGATGGAGTAAAAGCCAGAGCACTGAGCAGCCTTAAGTTCCAACCTACAACACTTCCAGCAGTGGAGTAGGGCTCAAGGATTCGTTAAATTCGGCAGCAACTCCACGTTCCCAGCCTTGCCAGGTTCTTCAGCCATATTCGGCCTCCCCCCGCGTTCCCCCCACTGCCTAATAATTATCGGGGCCACAATTTCCATTTAACCCTAATTAAAAGATCACTCCAAGGGATGTCTCCTGCTGTTTATAGGTAGTTTGCATAGTAATGTTAAGGCTGTTACTGAAATGTACGGAGTTCCAGTGTTTGGTATAAACCTCAAGGCATCCTGGTGTCAGCAGCTTCCACATTATTGCTGGTGGATGTCGTTCACTAATGGCATAGCAAAGGACTGCAAACATGTTGCATACCAAGTTCCATCAAGGAAATAGTGTATCGGAAACTTAAAAGAAATTAAATGTGGCATGTTAGACTTTTAACTCTCACTCAGACTTGGATTCAAATCCTGCCCAGGCTAATGGGATAAAGGACTGCTCTTGTCTGTTGGCTGTAAGGATCCGAACGGTAATATGTTTTGATAGTCTCAAGCCACTTCCCTGTGGGCATGGACCCAAAGTGCAAAACTATAATTAATTCAGGACTATATCTCACTCGTGATGGCCACAGGATGGTTGGCATGGAAAATGGAAAAATGTCAATGATATTAAGTAGGAGGTGCTCTTCTGAGGTGGGAGGTGATGTACCTTTTTGAGGTAGAGTAGAGAACTTTACTCTGCATCTAACCCATGTTACACCTCACATGCAAGCGTTTGGCGCTGGCACAATATTGGTACCCAACATAGAAATGTTTCATTCCTCAACACCAATATCCCTCAGCTTAATGCACACAAAAGAAAGCAAGTAAAAAAGAGATAACCAAAAAAATGTGTTGTGTGGGGATAAGACAGTGGTTTATTGCAACTGTTTACCTTCCTGTTTTACATTTCGTGATTCAATTTTGCTTTTTTTGGAATTAATCACAGACAGTTTGGCAAATGGTCAATATTATTTTTACCTTCTGAGGCTGCATCAATGAATTTTCTTCAGCATATTTCAAGTTAATTTTCTGTGCAAATAAGCTGTGGCTGTCGTGCACATTACCCTTAGTTTTTGGCCAACTGCTAGCAATGTATGGCAGACTAGATCTCATTAATAACTGCATTTGTTTGAATGTTAAATTGCCCATCAAGAACATTCTTATTTTGAATGATAGCACATTTGTTTATTTTGCTTTGTTCTATTTAGCATTACGATATCTGTAGACTAGTTTGAATCTCATTACTTTATGTGTCACTTTTGTGGCCAAGCCCGAACTGATGAAGAATAAATCCATTTAACTTTTATCCAAAAGCTGAATCCTATCCCAAGGAGCGACAAGAAGTGCTGCTTACACCTCGAATCTCCACACTTGGCAAAACATTTTAATGAAAAATGTAGATTTGTAAACTACCAGAAAATACAGAATAATAACGAGTCACCAGGTAGTTTATTAGTTTATGTAACAAACTGAGTATCATTTGAAACTCACGACTGAATTACTGCCTTTTACATTATTCATTCTTTTACAATTATTCCAGAATCTCCCATGGCCTGACTCAGCGAATGAGAGGAAATGGCATGTCTCTTCATTATGTTTTTCATAACGGGCGGAGAGAAGCTACAGCGCCACCTCAGGAGCAGGTAAGAATTACAGGCATTCCTGTCCGAATGTTTTTAAAAGGTTGCAGCACCACTTCCAGGGGAACTAAGAATTGCAAGTGTTACCATTACAGCATTATCAAGTCAAAGATTTTAATATGTTATAGAGATGTGTTCTTTTTAGTTTGTATTTATGTTAATATCTTCGGACACTGCTCTGCTTTGTCTGACAGTTCTCATCGAGTTCAACATACAATACGTAGTCTTCAGGTAGCTTGCCATTTGATTTAGAAATTGTTGGAAACAGAGCTGTGCAACAAATACGTATTACTACTTACAATTTTTGTTATTTAGTCAGTCTCAGGGAAACAAAAGCAGTATTTAAATGACACGAGTTATGAGCATGCGGCAGTGCAGAACAGCACCAGCACCATGTGCTTGGTAATGTTATATATTGATTTCCAACAGCTTGCTGGACAATAACATACATAGTATGGATTTCTAAGTAGGTATTTGTTCAATTCTTCCATTATTCAAGCTATCTGAAGACTATGTCCTAAAGTCCAGCTGTTCAATTTACACACTGTGATCAGTTATTGATTACATTGGAAAACCCGAGCATGTGTGATTGACAGTCAGCTAATCTCAGCTTTTATATTTTATTAACAATGTACCTTTTCCAAGATTATTAATAGCTTCAGCATATTGGCCTCAAGTTTCGACATGATTTGCTCCTGATTTTTAGGAGTAACTGGTGTAGAACGGAGTCTCTTAGAAATCGGAATTCTCGCCATTTAGTTTGCTCCAGTTCTAGTCAGTTAGAACAGTTTCACTTTGGAACAGAATTTTTTTTTCAAAAGGGGGCGTGTCCGGCCACTTACGCCTGTTTTCAAAGTTTCGTCAGTGAAAACTTACTCCAAACCAACTTAGAATGGAGTAAGTGAAGATTTTTGTACGCTCGAAAAAACCTTGTCTACACTTTAGAAAATCAGGCGTAGGTTACAAATCAGGCTACAAATCAGGCGTAGGGAATGGGGGGGGGGGGTTTAAAGGGAAGTTTACAAACATTAAACACTTCAGTTTTACAAATAAAGAGCCATCATCAATAATAAATGATAAAAACATCAATAAATCAACCAATAAATCAATCAAAAAAAATTAATAAGAAATAATTTTTTTTTTAAATCAATAAAACAAAACATTTTCTACTTTCCGACTGCAGCACCGGGAGCCCTCCAACAGCGTGCTGGGATTCCCCCCCCCCACCCCACCCAGTGTGTCTCTGTCAGTGTCTCTATTTCTTTGTCTGTCTGTCTGTGTGTCTCTCATTCTCTGTCTGTCAGTGTCTGTGTTTCTGACAGCGAGGGGAGGGAGAGAGGGGGAGGAGGTGAGTGAGAGAAGGGGGAGGGATGGGGGAGAAGGGGGAGGGGGGAAGAGGGGGAGGGGGAAGAAGGGGAGGGGGGGAGAAGGGGAGGGGGGGAGAAGGGGAGGGGGGAGAAGGGGAGGGGGGAGAAGGGGAGGGGGGGAGAAGGGGAGGGGGGGAGAAGGGAGAAGGGAGAAGGGGGGAGAAGGGAGAAGGGGAGGAGGAGAAGGGAGGGGGAGGGGGGGAAAGGAGATGGGGGCGAAAGGAGATGGGGGCGAAAGGAGATGGGGGGGAAAGGAGATGGGAGGGAAAGGAGATGGGAGGGAAAGGAGATGGGAGGGGAAAGGAGATGGGGGGAAAGGAGATTGGGGGGGGAAAGGAGATTGGGGGGGGGGAAAGGAGAAGGGGGAGGGAGGCTGAACGGGCCGGGCCCGAGACTTCGGGCAGGGCCCAAGACTTCAGGCAGGGCCCGTCCCCAGCACCAGATTTACAAGTAGGTGGCGTTGGGTCGGGTCGGGTCGGGTCGGGTCGGGGGGAGCGCGGGTCGGGAGGGTGGTGAGAGGGAGGTCGGTTCGGTTCGGGTCCGGGGGAGGGAGGGAGAGGGAGGTCAGGTCGGGTCCAGTCCGGGGGGGTCGGGTCGGGTCGGGTCCGGGGGTGGGGGGAGGGGGGGGGAAGCGAGAGTCAGGTCCGGTCCAAGGGGGGGGGGGGGGGGGAAGCGGGAGTCGGGTCCGGTCCGGAGGCGGGGGGCGGGAAGCGGATGTCGGGTCGGGTCGGGAGGAAGCAGGAGCTAGCCATGGGAGGAGCATTATTCACGCAGCCCCAGTGAGGCCATTCGGCCAGGGCTAGGGGCTGCGTGCTTCGGCCCCTCCCACACAATTTTGGGCGCCTGGAGCTACTGCACATGCGCGCCCACTGTAGCGCGCATGTGCAGAGGTCCCGGCACTGTTTTCAGCACAGAGACCTGGCTCCGCCCCCTACAGCTCGTGCTGCGCTGCGCCGAGCTGGAGAATCTGGAAGTTTTTTTTAGGCGCACTTTGTGGCGTGAAAAACGGGCGCCCAGGTCGGGACTGTGCCGTTCTAGGCGCGGCTCGAAACTTGGGCCCTAAGATTCCAGCATATCATTCAGTCAAATTTCTTATCTCAGAAATATGCACCTATGTAAGCCTGGGCATGGAGAAGAGTTTTTTTTTAAATTTGTTACGGGATGTAATTAGCAATCTCGTTCCCTTGGGGAAGTGTGACCATAATATGGTGGAATTCTATATTAGGATGGAGAATGAAACAGTTAATTCAGAGACCATGGTCCAGAACTTAAAGAAGGGTAACTTTGAAGGTATGAGGCGTGAATTGGCTAGGATAGATTGGCGAATGATGCTTAAGGGGTTGACAGTGGATGGGCAATGGCAGACATTTAGAGACCGCATGGATGAACTACAACAATTGTACATCCCTGTCTGGCGTAAAAATAAAAAAGAGAAGGTGGCTCAACCGTGGCTATCAAGGGAAATCTGGGATAGTATTAAAGCCAAGGAAGTGGCATACAAATTGGCCAGAAATAGCAGCGAACCCGGGGACTGGGAGAAATTTAGAACTCAGCAGAGGAGGACAAAGGGTTTAGACATAGACATAGAAAATAGGTGCAGGAGTAGGCCATTCAGCCCTTCCAGCCTGCACCGCCATTCAATGAGTTCATGGCTGGAAGGGCTGGAACGGAAGGGCAGGGAATATAGAGTAGGAGAGGAAGCTTGTAGGGAATATTAAATTGGACTGCAAAAGATTCTATAGATATGTAAAGAGAAAAACGGTTTGTAAAGACAAACGTAGGTCCCCTGCAGTCAGAATCAGGGGAAGTCATAACAGGGAACAAAGAAATGGCAGACCAATTGAACAAGTACTTTGGTTCGGTATTCACTAAGGAGGACACAAACAACCTTCCGGATATAAAGTGGGTCAGAGGGTCTAGTAATAAGGAGGAACTGAGGGAAATCCTTATTAGTCGGGAAATTGTATTGGGGAAATTGATGGGACTGAAGGCCGATAAATCTCCAGGGCCTGATGGTCTGCATCCCAGAGTACTTAAGGAGGTGGCCTTGGAAATAGCGGATGCATTGACAGTCATTTTCCAACATTCCATCGACTCTGGATCAGTTCCTATCGAGTGGAGGGTAGCCAATGTAACCCCACTTTTTAAAAAAGGAGGGAGAGAGAAAACAGGGAATTATAGACCGGTCAGCCTGATATCGATAGTGGGTAAAATGATGGAATCAATTATTAAGGATGTCATAGCAGCGCACTTGGAAAGAGGTGACATGATAGGTCCAAGTCAGCATGGATTTGTGAAAGGGAAATCATGCTTGACAAATCTTCTGGAATTTTTTGAGGATGTTTCCAGTAGAGTGGACAAGGGAGAACCAATTGATGTGATGTATTTGGACTTTCAGAAGGCTTTCAACAAGGTCCCACACAAGAGATTAATGTGCAAAGTTAAAGCACATGGGATTGGGGGTAATGTGCTGACGTGGATTGAGAACTGGTTGGCAGATAGGAAGCAAAGAGTAGTGTAAGTGGGTACTTTTCAGAATGGCAGACAGTGACTAATGGGGTACCGCAAGGTTCTGTGCTGGGGCCCCAGCTGTTTACATTGTACATTAATGATTTAGACGAGGGGATTAAATGTAGTATCTCCAAATTTGCAGTTGACACTAAAGTTGGGTGGCAGTGTGAGCTGTGAGGAGGATGCTATGAGGCTGCAGAGTGACTTGGATAGGTTAGGTGAGTGGGCAAATGCATGGCAGATGAAGTATAATGTGGATAAATGTGAGGTTATCCACTTTGGTGGTAAAAACGGAGAGACAGACTGTTATCTGAATGGTGGGACAGATTAGAAAAATGGGAGGTGCAACGAGACCTGGGTGTCATGATTCATCAGTCATTGAAGGTTGGCATGCAGGTACAGCAGGCAGTTAAGAAAGCAAATGGCATGTTGGCGAGGAGATTTGAGTACAGGGGCAGGGAGGTGTTACTACAGTTGTACAGGGCCTTGGTGAGGCCACACCTGGAGTATTGTGTACAGTTTTGGTCTCCTAATTTGAGGAAGGACGTTCTTGCTGTTGAGGGAGTGCAGCGAAGGTTCACCAGACTGATTCCCGGGATGGCGGGACTGACATATCAAGAAAGACTGGATCAACTGGGCTTGTATTCACTGGAGTTCAGAAGAATGAGAGGGGACCTCATAGAAACGTTTAAAATTCTGATGGGTTTATACAGGGTAGATGCAGGAAGAATGTTCCCAATGTTGGGGAAGTCCAGAACCAGGGGTAAGGATAAGGGGTAAGCCATTTAGGACCGAGATGAGGAGAAACTTCTTCACCCAGAGAGTGATAAACCTGTGGAATTCTCTACCACAGAAAGTTGTTGAGACCAATTCACTAAATATATTCAAGAAGGAGTTAGATGTAATCCTTACTACTAAGGGGATCAAGGGTTATGGCGAGAAAGCAGGAATGGGGTACTGAAGTTGCATGCTCAGCCATGAACTCACTGAATGGCGGTGCAGACTCGAAGAGCTGAATGGCCTACTCCTGCACCTATTTTCTATGTTTCTATGTTTCTATGTGAGCGACAATGGCGAGGCCAGCATTTATTGCCCATCCTTAATTGCCCTTGAGAAGGTGTGGTGAGCCGCCTTCTTGAACCGTTGCAGTCTTTGTGGTGAAGGTACTCCCACAGTGCTGTTAGGGAGGGAGTTCCAGGATTTTGACCCAGTGACAATGAAGGAATGGTGATATGTTTTCACGTCAGAATGGTATGTAACTTGGAGGGGAACTTGCAGGTGATGGTGTGATATAGCTCAGAAGACATTTGGTTCACTTGCTTTTCCACTGCAAGCACACTTACTGCCCTTCTGACCTTCAGCATAGATTCCCATCATAATACAAATTACAGATTATTATTTTAATGGATTTTTAAAATTTTACTCACAGGAGTATTCTCAGAGCCTATCAGGCACCTTGTTGGCTTTCAGAGTTCCACTTCATTACATAAACAGATACTTCAAACCTTCACTTCCTCATTCTGAACATGATGTGAGTATGAAAAATTAATAAAAATAGCATCCCATTGGTAAATAACTATCAAAAGAAAACAAAACAAATGATGACAAGGGTGTGCTAAACAACTTGAAATGTATTTGGTTTGGCTCAATTGCGAGCCAAGATTTTTTTTAATTGTTATTTAATGTGAACTTTATAGTCACTGCCTATTAAACAAAATGTTTGTTTTTCGATGAGCATCATCAGTATTTTGGAATTAATACAACATGGGTCTAATAACAGAGCGTATACTAGTCTGTATTAAAATAATTACAGTTGTGCAATTAAAATTTATTGGGCTTTTTTCTAAGAAACGTCAGTATGTGTGAACTTTGTAGCAGGGTAGTATTCTTTCTTCCGATGCGAGACCACGGCATTATCTGGGGCTTACAACTCATTAACCTACCAGCTTTTATACTATAAAGAGAATTTGCCTCAAACGGATTAACTGAAGAGATGAGTTGTGGTAAATGCAACACTAAAAGATAAAAGCATGACCCAATTAATTAGCCCACTGAGTCTATATTAAAATTCATTGTTTCTGCTTTAAACTCTTGGCGCTCTGAAGTTTGATTTTATTATTTGTTGTTCTGAAAATTATATAATATTCTTGACATATGGGCTTTGCATGTCCACTTTCCCAGCATGATCCATTAATGTGAAATTCCCATTATTGCATTAAAGCAAGCACTCGCAAAGTATTATGCACACACACCATCACTTTGTTTTCCTCATACTTCTATTTTCAGCTCTAAAAGTTAGGCATTGGTGTCAACCAAAACCACAGATTTAGACCAACTAGGAAACAGACTGCCTGTGTGTATGTACAGGCTCAAAAAGATGAAGCATTGGATTTGAGTCAGTTATCTGAAGTCGGAGCCAATCATTTACCAGAGATGTAACCCTTTGTTTTCACACCTTATTTATATTCATACTCTTGACTATTTGTTGTAGTTTTACTTGTTTGTTGTAAGGATCTAACTCTTGATTTCATTTTCAGCAGATTTAATTTATTGGAAGGTATTTAACAATGCTGAAAATTGAAACATGCGGTTTTATGGCACCTCATTGGGGAGTTGAAAATGATATAAATGTCGAACTGCATGCAATCCCTTAAAGCTAGTGCAAAGATGGCTAATTTTTTTTTGTCATTGATTTTTTTGTGTATTTCGGGTTCACTGTAAGAAAACCGAAAGAAAATTCAGAGAACTGTCACATTTCAATGGTGTCACTGCTTTCTCGAGGAACAGTCGCTCATCTTTCTACTAGGCACTTTACAGTCTCCGGCCTTAACATTAAGTTTAACAACTTTCAATCTTAACCACAGCTAACATTTTCTCTTGGACAGCAGGTGCTGGTATTGGCTGCACCAGTGCCACAGGGAGTGGAGGAGGTGTGGGCTGGTACTTGGGGTGGGGATCCCCTGTCGGTACACGGCCGCAGGGGGTTCACATCCCTGTGGTCTACCTGTCTTTCTTCCGCCATAGTCCCAGGCCACAGCCATCCTCTCTGCTTTGACAGATTTTCCATGCTGCCGTCCCCCAATGCCATTATGCTGTAACTATTTACACCTCCTCTGGACCGGTCTTTTGTTTCTATACTGTTGTGTATGGAGAAAGAGACAGACTGAACACTGTGAGCTCAAAGTAAAATGTGACCTTAGTCTTTTATTGCAGGTCTCTAGAGTGCCTCTCCAACCTGTGAAGCCTCCTTAAATACCTGTGCTCCCAAAGGATTATGGGATCCCTTGGGACTCCAGAGGATAAGCCCTCTGGTGGCTGTACAGAGTAAATACAAGTCCACATTTACAGCATATACTTGTGCCATTATCACCTCCTTTTTGCCTTCAATCACTCCTGCCCTCCATTCTATCACAGATCTTTCCCTTCTGTTCTTTCCCTGCCCCTGTGTTTGCTTAAAAGCTGTTCCTCTCTAACGTCTTCCAGATCTGCTGAAATGTCACCGACCTGAAACGTTAACTTTGTTTTTTTATGCCACAGATGCTGCCTGACCTGCTGAGTGCTTCCAGCATTTTCTGCTTTTATTTCAGATTTCCAGCATCCACAGCACGTTGCTTTGGTTTTCCTTGAATCATAATTGATATAGCTTTACAACGGCAGTAAGAGGTTCTTAAATTTTATTTTGACAGCCATTTCCAGGCTCTTGCAGTATGGATCTACAAGAGCTCAATTGAGGAATTTTGTCACACAGAAAAAGTTGAGATACTATGGTATCAAAATTTTTTTTTAAACCCTCCAACTGCCATTATAAATAAAACATTTATCATTTTTAAAAAGATAAGTTTTGACAAAAATCTTCTATCTAGAGGTTTAATAAAGGATGAGCAAATTAGCTTCCTTCTCATCTAACCTACAAGATGTATTTTATTAGTCTTGCCTATATATTAGGCTTATTCAACCTCGTCTCATTAATAGGCAGTGGTTAATGCAGGAGCACTCACAGTTTACGGTTGAGGGCTACACTCCCACTGGTCTTATAGACCTTTGGAGAAGTTGAATGCACCAAGGACTGGAGAGAGGCTGAATATAGGGTTGTCAATATGGAGCACATTTTAGGTCTGCGATTTTCAGAAATAAATCTACTTACCTGAAAGGGTAATAACATAACCATAGTTTTAAAAGCTGCAACATCACATGGATAGCAGGGACAGCGCATGCGCCTGAACCCGACACTTGCAATCTGTCAAAATTTCTTCTGACAGATCACACGCAACCCTGGGAGAAGGGCCTTCGTGGGCAGAGATTCGGGCTATTTAACCAATGAATGTCCTTAAAACACTTACGCCTAGAAAAAGCAGTAAAAAGGCATAAGGCCTGCTTTTACCAGCAAAAGAGTTTTAAAAGACAGAAAAAATAAATGTTATTACTCATTTTTATATTAAAAATCCTGCCCATGAAGTTAAGTTTATGATTAACACTATTAAAAAAATGTTTTAATTGAATTGAATTTTAAATTAAAACATTTAATTTCTATTACTTGTTAAAAAAAGTGAAGTGCTCTTTTTATTTGTGTGTGTGATTTTTTTTTGTTTTTAGGGGTATTCTCTTTGATAGTAATAGCTCAGACTCCCATTACGCTCCTGGGATGCGTGAGACTCTGCGCATCTAGGCCTCGGAGCCAAAGTGTTCATTCCACTGGGACCACCAGGTACTTTCGTGAAAAAAAATTTGCTTGGAGGCCCAGTGTGTTTCAGTTTGTTTATTGCTGATGCAGCTGTTTGAAGCCACTGCTATTCTTCAGTTGGCATTACAGCAACCAGACGATGTATCCTCATAATTACAAGAGTAATCACCTAGTAGGCATCATAGAGGTGGTCTGACACCAGGAATGTTGGATAAAAGCTGCATTACACCACAGCTGGAGCAAAAACCCAGCCAGCAAGGTTATTTTAAAAGGATGCAACTGCTGCCAACGAAGTTGAAGTCATTGCACATGTGCAGTTTGTGTTTTTTCGGTTGTTTGCTAACTGAGAAAAAAATATTGTCGCCATTATAAAGAAAACATTTCCAGAGAGAAAGGAGGGGAGGGAGTGGTGCAAAGAGCTCGCCACTGCCGAACAGAGCTGCGTCAGGAGAAGAAAATCTGCGCCAGCAAAACACAGTAAACGTTCATTTTTATGCATTCATACTTAAACTATCACAGATTTATGCAAAGAACGCTTCTGCGCAGCTTTCGTTCATTGGCGGCAGCTTCCGGTTCGTTGACAGCAGTCACTCTGATTTCAAAAACATTAAAACATACTCTGGTAGTATGCTGTACCACCATTCACATTTTAATAATTGAAAAGGACTGTCTATTTTGTCAGCTATTTATGCTAACTAAATGTTACACTTGTAATGAGCGGCTAGCGGCGTGAGCATTGAACCCTGCCTTTCCCAAATTCACAACAGTATGAGCAAAACATTGAAAACATTCAAAACATCCTAGTGCAGGGGTGGGCAATTATTTGGGCTGGAGGGCCCCTTAACAAGTTTTGGTGAGCTGATGAGGGCCGCCCACCAATGTCACCCCGAAGGCGCGTGGCTGCACAGTCGTGCACCAATCACGCAGTCCCGCGCAGGCCGCCCCTCCAGCTCCTGCGCGCTGGATGAGATACTGCGCATGTGCGGCTGCATTGTGGCCGGCCGAAAACAAATTTAAAATGACCTCGTGCGAAAAAAAATTAGAGGGCATAAACATAAACATTGCAAAAACATAAATTCAGATAGTAATCACATACTATCTTACATACACCTGTATACAATACTGCTTAGAAATGAATCAAAGATAAAAGTTGAAAATGCTGTGGTATCTTCTGGTCTCTTTGGGCCCAAGTTTCTGCCCTCTGTAAGAACGGCGCACCTCCATAAGGTGCGCCGATTTTCTGGAATAAAAAGGGCGACGAAAGCTTACCTTGTGATTCTGCGAGCTCCTAGAGTGTGTGCGCATGTGCAGTAGCTCCTCGCCCCTGAGACTGCGTGGGAGCGGCCCGACCCTAGCCCTGGCCGAATGGGCTCCCCGGGCGAAGATCGGACTTGGGCCTCCCTTTGTCCCGTACAGTTCGCGCTCCCCCCGCCCTCCCTCCTGTTCAGCTCCCGCTCCCCCCTCCTCCTCCTTCGTCGTCAGCCGGGCCCACCCACCCGACATCTTGCTGGGGGCGGGCTTCTTCGAAGTCTTCGGCGGCCCAGCTTCTGCGTCGTCGGCGGGGCCCACCTGCCCGGCATCTTGCTGGGGGCGGGCCCCGCATGAAGTCTTCGGCAGCCCGGCTTCGACGTCATCGGCGGGGTCCGTTCAGCCTTCCCCTCCTCTCCCCTCCCCCCCCTCTCTCCATCCCTCCCCCCTCCTCCTCTTCTCCCCACCCCCCCTTTCCCTCCCTCCCCCCTTTCCCTACCCCTCCTCTCCCCCTCCCCCTCCCTTTCCCTCCCTCCCTCCCTTCTCCCTCCTCTCTCCCCCCACCCCTCGCTGTCAGAAACACAGAGAGACACTGACAGAGACAGAGAGAGACACACTGAGACAGAGAGAGACACTGACAGAGGCAGAGAGAGTGACACTGGGGTGGGGGGGGGGGGGGGCGTTCCAGCACGCTGTTGGATGGCTCCTGATGCTGCAGTCGGTGAGTAGAAACTTATTTTTTTATTTATTGATTGATTTTTTAAAAAAATTTTGATTGGTTTATTGGTTGATTTATTGATTTATTTATCATTTATTATTGATGATGGCTCTTTATTTGTAAAAGTGAAGTGTTTAATGTTTGTAAACGCCCTTTCCCCCCGCCCATTTCTCATTCCCTACACTTATTTATAAGTGTAGGCAAGGTTTTTCTGAACGTACAAAAATCTACATTTACTCCATTCTAAGTTAGTTTGGAATAAGTTTTTGCTGCCTAAACTTGCAAAACAGGCGTAAGTGGCTGGACACGCCCCCTTTTGAAAAAAAAAATCCGTTCTAAAATGAAACTATTCTAACTCACTAGAACTGCAGCAAACTAAATGCCAAGAATTGCAATTTCTAAGATGCTCCATTCTAAACTAGTTGCTCCAAAAAAATAGGAGCAACTCAGGCCGAAACTTGAGCCCTATAAATCAATGCATGAAATAGAATTGTATCCTCTTTTGAGCCTGTGTTAGCATCAACTCACCACCTCAGTCATCCTTATGGCCCCTCTGCAAAGATTACTAACGCTGTCACAATTGGTGCCAGATGAGAACTCTGCTGCCGTCGTATTCTGGATACTAGAGAGGAAAGATGCAGTGCTGGTCACTTTCTTCGGTAAAAGATTTGTGGAGATAAGCAGCCATGACTCCACTCTAAAACAGATAGTGCATATTTGAGTACGCAGTGCATTCTGGGTATCAATGTCCGCCATTGGGACTCAGAATCATTTATGATCGCGCCAGAGAGAATTGCTTTTGCGAATTATTAATTTGAATGAAGTATTACTATGTTTTTTCCTTGGCTGCAGTTGGGGTCTGTCTTATATCCATCAGAAGTGAAAGTGGATAGACGAATGAGCAGCTCAAGCTCCAGTTTGCATTCTATTTCTGTCCCATCTGGGCCTGATGTGGCCGCAGGCCGTATTTTCCCCACCACTGCTCTAGTGAAACACAGCCAATACTTCAGTGCAGTATAAAGTTGACATTAACATGCAGCAGATGTCTCATCTATTACCCTTTCTACCTCTTTCCCTTTTTTCTTTGTCTTGTTTTTATTCTGACCTTGTTCTTTCTTCGTCATTTCTCACTCTTTCTTCTTTTTTCTGATTGTTCTTTCATTTCTTCCTGTCTTTATTCATCTCTTCTAGGTGCCTTTTCTCTCTTTATTATCTGTTTCTTTGCTTTTTCAAATCTCTGTTTTCATAGCCCAATCTGCCTGATGGCTTTGGTGCCCATATCACAGAGTTATTCTGCTATCTCTATCTGATGAAAGAAAAAGAACTGGATTTGAACCGTAAACTTGTCTGTTCTCAGCTCAGTTGCTGGCTGACCTGCTGTATATTGCCACCATTTTACCTTTTTGTTTTAGATTTCCCGCATCTTCAATATTTTGCTTTTTAGTTTTATCAGTGCAGTGCCGCAGATTGTCCTCAGGCGAAAGTTAGGAGGCTGCTTTCTCCTTCATGAAGCTTCGGCCAAATGCGACGGTTTGTGGGACTGCTGATTCACAATGGAGATAATGTAGAGATCAGAGTGCTGCTTTAATGACTGCTGCACTGCTGCCTCTCTGAGGCCCAATTTTAATTACATTAAACTAGAACTAGCCTTACAGGTAAAACGCCCCAAGCATTATCTTCCACCATTTTAAGCATTAGTATACCGGGAACCATGGGACTGATTGCAACTGTCATGTATCTCACATTACTGTATATAACTGTATCTTACCATGCTATACATGACTGTAATTGGATATGACCTGTAACAATAAGCATACCTTACCACCAGGGGTGCACTTGCAGGAGACACTCCATACCTGTCCCACTGAGGTATATAAAGGGAGGTCTCAGGCAAGTGCAGCACTGGAGAACTGGAATTAAAGGTGCAGGTCCTGAGTGACCTTGACTTCAGCACGTGTCTTGTGTAAGTCAGTACATTAGAGTCAGGACTTAACAGTGGCGGCGAGGATGGGATCACAGAATCCACAGAATGGCTACCAACAGCTCAGATGAGAAATACAATGCTGGAGACAATTGGGATGACTTTATAGAAAGGCTCCAGCAAAGCTTTGTGACCAAAGACTGGCTGGGCGACGATAAGGCAGACAAGAGAAGAGCCCATCTCTTGACCAGCTGTGACTCGAAAACATACGCTTAAATGAAAGACCTCCTGGCACACGAGAAACCAGCAAGCAAGTCGTTTGAGGAGTTGAGCACACTGGTGAGAGACCACCTGAAGCCAGCGAGCAGTCTACACATGGCCAGACACAGGTTCTACAACTACAGACGCAGTGTGTGAGCCAAAGCATACCCGACTTCATGGCGAAACTTCGGAGGCTGGCTAGTTCATGTGAGTTTCCCGATGAACTAAGGAGAGAAGTACTGAGAGACTTTTTTATTGAGGGAATAGGCCACGCAGGCATATTCCGAAAGCTTATAGAGACTAAGAACTTGACTCTAGAGGCAGCAGCATTGGTCACACAGACGTTCTTGGCATTCAGGTACGACAACCAACAAGGCATCGGAACAAGGGGTTCACATTGTGAAACAAACCGCTACCCCCACACACAGACAAAGGCAGGAGAGCAGGCCTTCAACAGCAGACAGTGGCGCCAGAAGCCATCAAAATCAAGGGCCACATGAACGGCCGATCACACCTCATCAACCCACAATGCGAGCAATCAACAACAGATTGAGAGAAGCTCAATGGAGACGCAGCTCATCCTTCGGAAACAATGGAAACGGTCTGTGTTGGAGATGTGGGGGAAGGCACTCAACCAGGGTATGTCGATTTCAGCATGCCGTTTGCAGAAACTGCAACTACACAGGGCATCTGGCTCGCATGTGCAGAAAAACAGCAGCTCGGCTGGTATACGAATCGGAAGGGTCAGAAAGCGGACCAAAAGACGGTTGGAACAGTGCACGGGACGCCGAGGTACAGCGGGTTAACACGATCAATGTCCACTGTTCTTACACCAAGATGCCTCCAATTATGATGAAGGTTCTACTCAACGGGATACCCGTCAACATGGAACTGGACACGGGGGCCAGTCAATCCCTCATGAGCGTTCAACAATTTGAATAGCTGTGGCCGCACAAAAGCAACAGACCAAAACTCACAAAGATCGACACCAAACTAAGGACCAATACTAAAGAAATCATCCCAGTCCTTGGCAGCGCCATGCTCTCAGTCACACACAAAGGGATGGTGCACCGACTTTCCCTGTGGATTGTGCCCGGGGATCTCCCAGCCCTGTTGGGGAGAAGCTGGCTAGCAGAACTTAATTGGAAATGGGATGATGTTCACGCCATGTCGTCAGAGGAACGGACCTCCTGCTCAACAGTTCTAACTTTTCTCGAAACTTGACCTCACATCTGCGTATGTGACGCAAGAACTGACCGAAGAGTCTAAGCTACTCACCACCATCAACACACATCGAGGCCTTTTTGTGTACAATCGATGCCCATTCGGCATCAGGTCAACAGCTGCTATATTCCAACGCAACATGGAGAGTCTGCTCAAGTCCATCCCAGGGACGGTTGTGTTTCAAGATGACATACTCATCACGGGCAGGGACACCGACTCTCATCTCCGCAATCTTGAGGAAGTACTAAGTCGATTGGATCGGGTAGGCCTAAGAGTTAAGAAATCCAAGTGTCTGTTTCTTGCGCCTGAGGTTGAATTTTTGGGCAGAATGATTGCCGCTGATGGAATCTGCCCAACCAAATCCAAAACCAAAGCAATTTGCCTGGCACCCAGGCCCTGGAACGTCTCGGAACTGCGCGCCTTTCTCGGGCTACTCAATTACTTTGGGAACTTTATGCAGAACTTGAACACGCTGCTGGAGCCTCTCCACGTGCTACTCAGAAAGGGGTGCGATTGGTTTTGGGGGGACGCCCAAGAACGCGCCTTCAATAAGGCACGCAACCTTCTACGTTCCAAGAGTGTTTTAGCCTTTTTTGACCCAGGTAAAAAGTTAGTCCTTACGTGTGATGCATCAGCGTACAGAGTCGGGTGCGTTTTACAGCACATCAATGATGCGGGTAAATTGCAGCCCGTTGCTTATGCCTCCAGGTCACTTTCGCGGGCGGAGCGCGGGTACGGTATGGTTGAGAAGGAGGCGCTCGCGCGCGTGTACGGTGTCAAAAAGATGCACCAATACCTTTTCGGGGCCAGGTTTGCGTAAGAAACCGACCACAAACCCCTCACGTCCCTACTATCCGAGTGCAAGTCAATCAACGCCAACGCCTCGGCGCGCATTCAGCGGTGGGCACCCATGCTGGCGGCTTCACGATAAGGCACAGACCAGGCACAGACAACTGTGCCGACGTGCTTAGCAGGCTACCTCTGGCGACCACAGAAGGGTCCGACGAACAGGACTGTGAGATGGTCATGGCAATCAATGCCTTTGAATCCACAGGTTCGCCAATGACGGCTCATCAAATCAGAGCCTGGATGACCAGCGACCCCACTTTATCTCGAGTAAAAAGATGCGTTTTAACCGGTGACTGGGCAGAGGCTCGCGATGCCTGCCCCGAGGAGGTCAAACCCTTCCATAGGCGCATGTATGAACTCTCACTACAGGCAGACTGCCTGATGTGGGGCAGCCGAGTAGTTATGCCCTTACGAGGCAGGGAGGCGTTTGTCCGGGACCTCCATCGCGAGCACCCGGGGATCGTCCTTATGAAGGCCATAGCCAGATCTCATGTCTGGTGGCCTGGCATTGACGCGGACTTGGAGCTCTGTGTCCGTCGGTGCACCATTTGTGCCCAACTCAGTCATGCCACAGGGAGGCCCCCCTAAGCCCCTGGCCCTGGCCCACCAAACCGTGGTCGCGGGTGCATGTAGACTATGCGGGTAAAATGTTCCTCGTAGTCGTTGATGCATTTTCAAAATGGATCGAGTGCACCATTTTAAACTCGAGCACCACCTCCACCACTGTGGAGAGCCTTAGAACCATGTTTGCAATGCACGGCATTCCTGACATATTGGTCAGTGATAATGGTCCATGCTTCACCAGCGCAGAATTTCAACATTTTATAGTTGACTACTGTATAAATCACGTTAAGACGGCACCTTTCAAGCCGGCCTCCAATGGCCAGGCGGAGCGAGCAGTGCAGATCATTAAACAAGGCATGCTCAGAATCCAAGGTCCCATACTGCAGAGCCGCCTGTCGCGACTGCTGCTGGCATACAGATCTCATCCGCATTCGTTGACTGGGGTTCCCCCCGCGCAACTATTGATGAAACAAACCTGAAAGACCAGGCTCTCGTTAATCCTCCCAGACATGCATGAAATTGTTGAGGCTAAGCGTCAAAAGCTAACTGAGTACCATGAGCGAAATTCGAGGGGGAGGTGGAATGAGATACGGGACAAAGTGTTTGTGCTAAACTATGGCTGGGGTCCCAAATGGCTTGCAGGGACAATAACAGACAAAGAGGGAAACAGGCTATAAGTTGTACTAAAAAGACAACGGCCAAACCTGCCGGAGGCATGTAGACCAAGTAAAAAGTAGATTCACTGATAACACTGAAGAACCAGAGGCAGACTACAATGTGGAACTCACACCACACCTGGTGGACAGACAGGTGGAACAACCTAAGGAAAGGGCAGTCTCAACAGACAGCCCAGGCGAGATATCAGTAATCACACCGAACGAAACAGACAGCCCAGGCAAGATACCAGCAATCACACCAAACGAAAAACAGGCACCAAGGCAAACAACTGAATCACAACTAAGACGCTCCACGTGAGAGCGCAGACCATCTTAGAGACTGAATCTATAAAGGCAATAAGACCTTGGGGGAGGGTGATGTCATGTATCTCACATTACTGTATATAACTGTATCTTACCATGCTATACATGACTGTAACTGGATATGACCTGTAACAATAAGCATACCTTACCACCAGGGGTGCACTTGCAGGTGACACTCCATACCTGTCCCACTGAGGTATATAAAGGGAGGTCTCAGGCAAGTGCAGCACTGGAGAGCTGGAATTAAAGGTGCAGGTCCTGAGTGACCTTGACTTCAGCATGTGACTCGTGTAAGTCATTACATTAGAGTCAGGACTTAACAGCAACCAATCCCAAGTTCATAGCAGAGGCTCATCAAGTGCACAGTTGGCATGTGGCCATCTAATAAGTACTCTTAAGTTAAGAGATGAGGGGAGGGCAAAGAATTCTTCTGGTCAGTTTGTGGAGCGATACCGTTAATGCATTCAAAAAGAGTGCTTCGCCACATACAATCAGCAGAACAAATTTACAAAACTCTTTTCTGAGGCTGAGTAGGTAGTGGGATCTTAAGCTAGAGCTGCAAGCGCACAATTAAATGGGAAGGCAACGGAGATACAACCTGTGTAGGCCGAAGTCAAGAGGGCACTGACGTCTCAATGAGAAGGCAATGGGGCTGCAGCATGACAGCCAAAAAAGGGTTGAAATTTCCCTTCCAAAAATGTGAATGATGTGTAATGTCACATGGTTTGCAGGATCATGTTGGGATCTGATTGGTCTGTGGTATCATGTGGTCACCTTGGTCCAATCTGCAACATTAGAGGCTCACCGCACTATTACAAATCACACTGCTATACATTACAGACACAAAGGCCGGAACTTTGCTGGTGTTCAGTGGACTGGATTGGTGGTGGGTCGGCACTGAAATTAGATTTGGTTAACCGCAGGTCAGGATACCTGCTGTCAAATTGCGCACACTTGCCTTTCCCAATGTTGGGTCTGCCAGGCTAAGCAGACCCAACGAGCAATAAACAATTCTGCTTGTTGACAAGCCCTTAAGAATGAATTTCACCTTAACTTTTGACTTTAACAGCTCGCCCTTGGTTTCCACGCTGTTCCTGGACCCCGTCTGTTAATCTGAGACAGAAGTTGGAGTGACAGCTTGAAATGTTTTATAAGAGCTCCCACTTCACATCTGTTCACTTTCGAAGGACAGGTGTTTTTGCTATTTCCCTTTGGAACACAGATTGAGCTTTATGCAGGCTGCAAATGTTTGGAGCAAACTCTCCAGCTAGTGTCACCTCATTGCGAAAACATCTCCCACAATTGACAGATTGTTTTTGTCACCTCAACTTCACCTGCCATCTATTCCATCAGCATGGGTGTCCTTGGTCCTCAGAATCCCACAACGATCAGCCCCGACACCAGCGGCACCAACAACACCAACCTTCTCCACAATCAACTGATACTGCACAGGACACAGGTCATCAGCACCCGAACACATTGCTGCCTGGGAGGCCAGGGATGGTCTCACCATAGCCAGATTTACTTCACTTGACACTGTACACCCTGGCTGCCACATGATGTGCCAATTTGGCACCACCCCACACCAACACCATAAAGCATCCCAACAATGCCCAAGCCATTCCTTTCACACTCATCACCATTGCAGGAGGTACCATTATGTCTCACCATTCACTGCAACTCACTAACCACTTCTAACGGTGCACACAAATCTGTCCACGAATGCAAAGTATTGAAAATAAAGATTTCAATGTTTAACACCACATTAACAGAAACTTTACATGAACATTATATAAAACACCCAAATGCCTAACCTTGTGTGTTGTTAGTTGGTATGATTGTACTATGATGAGGGTGAGTGTGAAAGGTGGCTAGTGAGATGGGAATGTGATAATGTGGATAGAGAGGGATGGGTGGAGGTGCAAGGTAGGTTAGTGTGAGTAAGGATGTGTCAGAGTAGGGTAGGAAAGGCAGACTGATGGTGATGTAATGATAGGCACAGCAGGATGAGGTTAAGTGTGGCTTTGTACTAACGTTTCATGACCTGCTGAGATAATTGAAACGTTTGCGGCACGGCACTGCACCCAGGTCCTCCTGACCACATCCCTGCTTGTGCCCTCCTCTGCAATGTACAATGTGTTGATTCCTGGGAAGGAAGGAGTACGTCCCTGTGTGTTGTGACTCCCTTCATAAGCATATAGCCTTTGTGTAGTGATCGTCAGTGCTTGCAGCACTTCAATGCTGTAGAACACCGACAGCAGAAATGTTTAAAAAAAAATTGTTCATGGTCCTTTTAAGGAATCGTCATGACGCGTCATCAAATGACATCACTAGACCCGCTTCCTTTAATTCGTCGGGAAATGCGCTGGGCGGGCTTAACAAGCCCCATCAAGGAAAATTCATTCTACAGAGAGGGTTGAAGCCAGCAGCGGGGCTGCGACCCACCACTAACATCACCCACCACCAACCCGCTGAGGTCAGCAAAATCGCAGCCTAAGGCACTGACTTTTCTCTGCTTTGCATCACAGGAATATCAATTTCCTCGGCACAAAGCAGATGAAAAAGAGATAGAGACCAGTTATACCGAGTTCCTGCCCTCTTTGTGCTTCAGATACACTTCCAGGAATATTCACAAGGAGTTGTGGCGAATTACTGCCTGGTACAGGTGAAAACCTTTAAATGGAATGCTAATTGTGTGGAGAGTGTCATCAATACATTCCCCACCTCATCGTTCCAAGTGTCTGCCTAGCAGAAGCCAAACACAACAGCACCCATTGCAAATAGGCCTTCCAGGCAGTGCCCAGCCCTGTCAGAATGGAAGATTTGAGAAGGGGATTCCAGCAACAACCTCCTGTCTCCATCAAGGAGAATTATTTTTCTCAGATCCAGGAAGGAAGATCATTGGCACCTGAGGCTCGATAGCTGTTGTATCTGGACAACGGTCAGAATGCCCCAAACCATTACTGCTGGTCCGTTCTTTCACTTTTGGTGCAATTCCCTTCCAACAAGCACTTCTGAGTCAGGAGAATACCGGAGCCATGATAATGAGCTGAATCCACAAATACAGGCAGAATCCACAAATACAGGCAGATTCTGGTCCTTTGGGGATGCTCTACCTGACTTGCACTGTGGTGGAGAGGAGGGAAAGAAGATCAGCCTCCAGATATTTAGAGAGATAGAGCCATGGAAGATACAACACACTAATTTGCAAATGTTACCTATCATCATCATAGGCAGTCCCTCGGAATCGAGGAAGACTTGCTTCCACTCCCAAAGTGAGTTCTTTGATGGCTGAACATCCGATACGAGAGACACAGACCCTGTTACATGGGACAGACATTCGTCGAGGGAAGGGGTCGGTGGGGCTGGTTTGCCGCACACTCCTTCCGCTGTCTGCACTTGACCTCTTCACGCTCTTTGCGTTGAGACTCGAAGAGCTCAACGCCCTCCCGGATGCACTTTCTCCACCTCGGGCGGTCTTCGGCCAGGGTCTCCCAGGTGTCAGTGGTGATGCCGCACTTTACCAGAGAGTCCTTATAAAGTTTCTGCTATCCTCCTTTGGTTCGTTTACCATGAAGGAGCTCCGCATAAAGCATTTGCTTAGGGAGTCTCGTATCTGGCAATTGATACGTTGCCTATACATTACATCAGATACCCACATGCTTTTAATTTGAACGAAGGACAAAAAAAATGCTGATATGTTATGTAACAGGAAAGCTGCTCAAAATAAAATCTGAATTTTTGGCTTTAATGCATGAGAACATCAGCACCACTTGACTTATTGCAGCATCAGCTAGCTTAAGAAAACAAATCTTTGCTCGTGGCTCATTTGAACTGTGGATGCCTTCAGACTCCTTCCTTACATGAAAACACTGTATGCAGAGGCTTTTACAGGGTCAATGAGAACCATACTGAAAGCTCCTCAACTTTAGTTACTTTTACCCACCAGACATGCAAATCAGCAAAAAGTATCAGTAATAATAATAAAAAATCAAAGTGATTCCACTCATGTGCATGCCCAAGTTTGAAGAATAGGGAGGTGGGAACACATCTATAATAAGTACCACCATACTCACCGAGAGAAGGACAGAGGTCTCAGTAATAATGCCAACTTGAACATCAGAAGAGGTGAAACAGAGCCACTGCTGACAATGAAAAGCGGAGTTGCCAAGAATGGTGATTTCAGCAGAGGGAATGTTAGAATTGACAGATTCAGTCTTGCTTGATAAAATGTTGAAACGTTGTAGAAAATTTATAGATTTGGATGAAGACGGACCCTTTAGTCCATTAGATCTCATCCTTTTAGAATACCAATCCTACAGCTTTTAAAGTTTGCCTGAACAGGACCTCAGTTTAGCATCTGAATGAAAGGATCACACCTCCAGCAATGCAGCATTAGATCAGTTCTGGGGTGGAATGTCAGCCTACAGTATATGCTCAAGTCCCGGTGCGGAGTTTGAACCCACAACCTTCTGCTACAGAGGCAGAATTGATCCAAATTTACATTCGCGATTAGGACAGTAACAGAGACTATAGATAAATTTAGTTATTGCCATTTTGGCAGATTGCACAGCTAAGATTGCAGTTCGATACATGCATTCAACAATGCTATTGTTGTGAGTCACTCTTCCATAAAAAGGGAAAGTAATGCATGAGGGAAACATAGTTAAGGGCTGCTCTCCGACACCACCTGAAGAATGATGTTCGGTCGAACGTCTTAATCATGAAGACCCAGAGGATGGAAGCAAAGAAAAAATAAACTACATTTAAAGAAAATCAATTGTTGGATAGGTAGGCAGCAAATTAGTTGAAAAGTTGGTGTATTTGCCCAAAATAGTTTGCAACAACCAATAAACCACAAGTGCTTTTAGAGTGAGGTAGAATCTGTCAACTGCTGTGATACATTTATGTGTTAACTCAATTGATGACCATAGCAAAATCTCTTTCTTGACCCATTCTTATTATAGCATGCTGAAGCAGGCCGAAGAGCCAGTGGTCAGCTAGACTAGAGCTTAATGTCCAAAACAAGTGAGGTTTATTTATCCACGGCAATTGTGTCTTTAAGTGCAGAGATGAACAAAACAGAGACTACTTTCCAGCATACACACTCTCAATCTTGGCTCCTTCTACTCTAATCTCCCCCAACTGAACTATTTCCCTGCCTTTTATAGAAACATAGAAAATAGGTGCAGGAGCAGGCCATTCAGCCCTTCGAGCCTGCACTGCCATTCAATATGATCATGGCTGATCATGCAACTTCAGTACCCCACCCCTGCCTTCTCTCCATACCCCCTGATCCCTTTAGCCGTAAGGGTCACATCTAACTCCCTCTTAAATATATCCAACGAACTGGACTCAACAATTTTCTGTGGTAGAGAATTCCACAGGTTCACCACTCTCTGGGTGAAAAAGTTTCTCCTCATCTCTGTCCTATATGGCTTACCCCTCATCCTTAGACTGTGACCCTGGTTCTGGACTTCCCCAACATCGGGAACATTCTTCCTGCATCTAACCTGTCCAGTCCCGTCATAATTTTATTTGTTTCTATGAGATCCCCACTCATTCTTCTAAATTCCAGTGAGTATAAGCCTAGCCGATCCAGTCTTTCTTCATATGTCAGTCCTGCCATCCCGGGAATTAGTCTGGTGAACCTTCGCTGCACTCCTCCAATAGCAAGAATGTCCTTCCTCAGATTAGGAGACCAAAACTGTATACAATATTCAAGGTGTGGTCTCACCAAGGCCCTGTACAACTGCAGTAAGACCTCCCTGCTCCTATACTCAAATCCTCTAGCTATGAAGGCCAGCATGCCATTTGCTTTCTTTACTGTCTGCTGTACCTGTATGCTAACCTTCAGTGACTGATGTACCATGACACCCAGGTCTCGTTGCACCTCCCCTTTTACTAATCTGTCACCATTCAGATAATAATCTGCCTTCCTGTTTTTGCCACCAAAGTGGATAACCTCACATTTATCCACATTATACTGCATCTGCCATGCATTTGCCCATTCACCTAACCTGTCCAAGTCACCCTGCAGCCTCTTAGCATCCTCCTCACAGCTCATACTGCCACCCAGCTTAGTGTCACCTGCAAACTTGGAGATATTACATTCAATTCCTTCGTCTAAATCATTAATGTATATTAACAAATAGCTGGGCTCCCAGCTCTGAACCTTGGGGCACCCCACTAATCACTGTCTGCCATTCTGAAAAGGACCCGTTTATTCCCACTCTTTGCTTCCTGTCTGCCATGTCAATACATTACCTCCAGTACCATGTGCCTTAATTTTGTACAATAATCTCTTGTGTGGGGCCTTTTCAAAAGGCTTTTAAAAGTCCAAATACACCATATTTACTGGTTCTCCCTTATCCACTCTACTAGTTACATCCTCAAAAAACTCCACAAGATTTGTCAAGCATGATTTCCCTTTCATAAATCCATGCTGACTTGGACCGATCCTGTCACTGCTTTCCAAATGCGCTGCTATTACATCTTTAATAATTGATTCCAGCATTTTCCCCACCACCAGGCTAACCGGTCTATAGTTCCCTGTTCGCTCTCTCCCTCCTTTTTTTTTTTAAAAAGTGGGGTTATATTAGCTACCTTCCAATCCATAGGTACTGATCCAGAGTCCATGGAATTTTGGAAATTGACCACCAATGCATCTATTATTTCTAGGGCCACTTCCTTAAGTACTCTGGGATGTAGACTATCAGGCCCTGGGGATTTATCGGCCTTCAGTCCCATCAGTTTCCCTAACACCATTTCCTGACTAATAAGGATTTCCCTCGGTCCCCTAGTATTCTCAGGAAGTTATTCGTGTCTTCCTTAGTGAAGACAGAACCAAAGCATTTGTTCAATTGGTCTGCCATTTCCTTGTTCCCCATTATACATTCACCTGATTCTGACTAAAAGGGACCTACATTAGTCGTCACTAATCTTTTTCTCTTCACATATCTATAGAAGCTTTTGCAGTCAGCTTTTATGTTCCCTGCAAGCTTACTCTCATACTCTATTTTCCCCCTCCTAATTAAACCCTTAGTCCTCCTCTGCTGAATTCTAAATTATTCCCAGTCCTCAGGTTTGCTGCTGTTTCTGGCCACTTTATATGCCTCTTCCTTGGATTTAATACTATCCCTAATTTCCCTTGTTAGCCACAGTTGAGCCACCTTTCCTGTTTTACAGACAGGGATGTACAATAGTTGTAATTCATCCATGTGATCTTTAAATGATTGCCTATCCACCGTCAACCCTTTAAAGTATCATTCGTCAGTCTATCCTAGCCAAATCACATCTCATATCATCGAAGTTTCATTTCTTTTTTAAGTTCAGGACCCTAGTCTCTGAATTAACTGTGTCACTCTCCATCTCAATGAAGAATTCTACCATATTATGATCACTCTTCCCCAAGGGGGCCACGCACGACCAGATTGCTAATGAATCCTCTCTCGTTACACAAGGCCCAGTCTAGGATGGCCTGCCCTCTAGTTGGTTCCTCGACAAATTGGTCTAGAAAACCATTCCTTATACACTCCAGGAAATCTTCCTCCACAGTACTGCTACCAGTTTGGTTAGCCCAATCAATATATAGGTTAAAGTCACCCATGATAACTGCTGTACCTTTATTGCACGTGTCCCTAATTTCCTGTTTGATGCCATCCCCAACCTCCCTACTACTGTTTGGTGGTCTGTACACAACTCCCACTAACGTTTTCTGCCTTTTAGTGTTTTGGCAGCTCTACCCATATAGATTCCACATCATCCAAGCTAATGTCCTTCCTTTCTATTGCGTTAACTTCCTCTTTAACCATTAACGCTACTCCACCTCCTTTTCCATCCTGTCTGTCCTTCCTGAATATTGAATACCCCTGGATGTTGAGTTCCCAGCCTTGGTTACCCTGGAGACATGTCTCCGTAACCCTAATTACATCATATCCATTAACAGCTATCTGCGCAGTTAATTCGTCCATCTTATTACGAATGCTCCTCGCATTGAGACTCAGTGGGAGTGGCTCCTGATTGAACTTAATTGGCTTTAAAGATTTCTTACGGCTATTCCGCCTTGTTGTCTTGGTCATTCTGACATTTTATACAATTTCTTAAAGCTGTACACCTATAGCAGATACAGAGCCCTCACAAGCCCTCATAGTGTCAATCTTCCACTCTGTTATATTATGCACATATTTAGTAAGCAGCAAGAAAAATTCTTCAATTATATAATTATACATTTGTAATTTTTAGCTCCAACATAGATTGTATTTCTGTTGCACACCAACCCTAAACTTGCAGTGTATCTCAAGAGAAATAGGATTAAGACTGTGGTGAATAAATTTTACTCAGTGGAGAAGGAGGTAATCATTCACAGCTAGTAGTATAATTTTTTTGCCAGACTAATGTGTAAATCGAATCCAACTTTACTGCTAATCTATACCACATATTGCTCAGAAGTGATTTTTTTTGTCAGTTGGTGCAACGTTAAACTAGGCTCTATTTTCACATCTTCCTTTCCAGTGAGTATAAAAGGTAGGTAGAAAAAAGATTCTTTTGGATAAATGACCACATGCAAATGAAAATTACTTAATATATTTCAATTCTTTTAACTGTGCTGTCTATGAACATATTGTATCATTTTACCTTTATAAATAGGTTAATAGATTATTGTAGAAAAAAGGTTAATGATACTACGTGAATCACAAATCTATTTCCAATACTCTTCAGCAAGTTCTCTGACACTAAATACACGTATTTATATCTGACACTTAAGTTGAGCCTCTTGTGTCTCTACAATAACAGTTACACATCATTAACAAGTACAGAAAGGTTAGTAGTTGTTGATTGTTCTGGCAATGTTATTTTAATATTTAAGAAATATGAGCTACTTTGTGAGACTAGGTTTATTTTTCCTTCGTCCACAGAAAAAGTTAACATTTTCCAGAACATCTAAAGCTTTCCAATGCAATGAACTGAAAAAGTATAATATTTAGATGGAAGATTCATTTTGTGTTTCTTTAATGTCTCTGTTTTCAGTCCATCACATTTTTCTGTAATCAATGTCAGTTGTTCAGAAGCTCTTTATTTAACATTAAATGAATGGTATTGTTTACAGAACTCTAAAAACTGCCATTTCTCTCTGATTGGAAAATTTAGTCAACTGCGCCATATTTATACTCATGGCAACATTTCAAACAGTGTTCAAGTGGTTAAACCCTCATTTTTCTCCCCTTATCCTTTCTCCTTAAAGGTTCCAACTCACAATAGGATGCATGCCATGGGCAGTAGATGTTTCCAGTAACATAGAAACATAGAAAATAGGTGCAGGAGTAGGCCATTCGGCCCGTCGAGCCTGCACCACCATTCAAATAAGATCATGGCTGATCATTCACCTCAGTACCACTTTCCTGCTTTCTCTCTATACCCCTTGATCCCGTTAGCCATAAGGGCCATATCTAACTCCCTCTTGAATATATCTAATGAACTGGCATCAACAACTCTCTGCGCGAGAGAATTCCACAGGTTCACAACTCTCTGAGTGAAGACGTTTCTCCTCATCTCGGTCCTATATGGCTTATCCCTTATCCTTAGACTGTGACCCCTGGTTCTGGACTTCCCCAACATCGGGAACATTCTTCCTGCATCTAACCTGTCCAACCCCGTCAGAATTTTATATGTTTCTATGAGGTCCCCTCTCATTCTTCTAAACTCCAGTGAATACAGGCCCAGTTGATCCAGTCTCTCCTCATATGTCAGTCCTGCCATCCCAGGAGTCAGTCTGGTGAACCTTCGCTGCACTCCCTCAATAGCAAGAACATCCTTCCTCAGATTAGGAGATCAAAACTGAACACAATATTCCAGGTGAGGCCTCACCAAGGCCCTGTATAACTGCAGTAAGACCTCCCTGCTCCGATACTCAAATCCCCTAGCTATGAAGGCCAACATGCCAATTGCCTTCTTCACCGTCTGCTGTACCTGCATGCCAACTTTCAATGACTGATGTACCATGACATCCAGATCTCGTTGCACCTCCCCTTTTCCTAATCTGCCCCATTCAGATAATATTCTGCCTTCACATTTTTGCCACCAAAGTGGATAACCTCACATTTATCCACATTATACTGCATCTGCCATGCATTTGCCCACTCACCTAACCTGTCCAAGTCACCCTGCAGCCTCTTTGCATCCTCCTCACAGCTCACACCGCTACCCAGTTTAATGTCATCTGCAAACTTGGAGATATTATTCAATTCCTTCTAAATCATTGATGTATATTGTAAATAGCTGAGTTCCCAGCACTGAGCCCTGCAGCACCCCACTAGACACTGCCTGCCATTCTGAAAAGGACCCGTTTATCCCGACTCTCTGCTTCCTGTCTGCCAACCAGTTCTCGATCCACGTCAATACATTACCCCCTACACCATGTGCTTTAATTTTGCACAACAACCTCTTGTGTGGGACGTTGTCAAAAGCTTTTTGAAAGTCCAAATACACCACATCCACTGGTTCTCCGTTGTCGACTCTGCTGGTTACATCCTCAAAAAATTCTGGAAGATTTGTCAAACATGATTTCCCTTTCATAAATCCGTGCTGACTTGGACCGATCCTGTCACTGCTTTTCCAAATGCGCTGCTAGTTCATCTTTAATAATTGATTCCAACATTTTCCCTACTACCGATGTCAGGCTAACCGGTCTATAATTACCCGTTTTCTCTCTCCCTCATTTTTTAAAAAGTGGTGTTACATTAGTGGTGTTCCAGTCCATAGGAACTGATCCAGAGTCGATAGTCGATAGACTGTTGGAAAATGATCTCCAATGCATTCAGTATTTCTAGGGCCACTTCCTTAAGTACTCTTTGATGCAGACTATCAGGCCCTGGGGATTTATCGGCCTTCAATCCCATCAATTTCCCTAACACAATTTCCCGCCTAATAAGGATTTCCTTCAGTTCTTCCTTCTTGCTGGATCCTCTGTCCCCTAGTATTTCTGGATGGTTATTTGTGTCTTCCTTCGTGAAGACAGAACCAAAATATTTGTTCAATTGGTCTGCCATTTCTCTGTTCCCCATTATAAATTCACCTGATTCTGACTGCAAGGGACCTACGTTTGTCTTCACTAATCTCTTTCTCTTCACATATCTATAGACGCTTTTGCAGTCAGTTTTTATGTTCCCAGCAAGTTTTCTGTCATATTCTATTTTCCCCTTCCTAATTAAACACTTTGTCCTCCTCTGCTGGATTCTAAATTTCTCCCAGTCCTCAGGTTTGCCGCTTTTTCTGGCCAATTTATATGCCTCTTCCTTGGATTTAACACTAACCCTAATTTCCCTTGTTGAGCCACCTTCCCCGTTTTATTTTTACTCCAGACAGGGATGTACAATTGTTGAAGTTCATCCATGTGATATTTAAATGTCTGCCATTGCCTATCCACCGTCAACCCTTTAAGTATCATTCGCCAGTCTATTCTAGCCAATTCACGCCTCATACCATCGAAGTTACCTTTCCTTAAGTTCAGGACCCTAGTCTCTGAATTAACTGTGTCACTCTCCATCTTAATAAAGAACTCTACCATATTATGGTCACTCTTCCCCAAGGGGCTAATTAATCCTTTCTCATTGCACATCACTCAGTCTAGGATGGCGAGCCCTCTAGTTGGTTCCTCGACATATTGGTCTAGAAAACCATCCCTAATACACTCCAGGAAATCCTTCTCCACTGTATTGCTACCAGTTTGGTTAGCCCAATCTATATGTAGATTAAAGTCACCCATGATAACTGCTGTACATTTATTGTACGCATCCATAATTTCTTGTTTGATGCTGTCCCCAACCTCACTACTACTATTTGGTGGTCTGTACACAACTCTCAGTATCGTTTTCTGCCCTTTGGTATTCCGCAGCTCTACCCATGCAGATTCCACCTCATCCAAGCTAATGTCCTTCCTTACTATTGCATTAATTTCCTCTTTAACCAGCAACGCTACCCCATCTCCTTTTCCTTTCTGTCTATCCTTCCTGAATGCTGATACCCCTGGATGTTGAGTTCCCAGCCTTGGTCACCCTGGAGCCATGTCTCCATAATCCCAATTATATCATATTCGTTAATAGCTGCCTGCGCAGTTAATTCATCCATCTTATTATGAATACTCCTCACATTGAGGCACAGAGCCTTCAGGCTTGTCTTTTTAACACACTTTGTCCCTTTAGAATTTTGCTTTAATGTATCTTCTTCCTCTTCTTAGGCGGTCCCTCGATTCGAGGATGACTTGCTTCCACACCAAAGAGGGATAAGTTCAATGAGTTTGATGGGTTCACAGGAGTTTCAATGAAGGACCTAATATTCCAGGTTCCGAACTGCATACTGTAGGGTGGAAGATGCCTGTGCATGGATTTTTTTAATGTGTGGTGGCCGTTACACACCAGCCACATCACGGGCTTGACAGAGCTAAGTCTTGGTCCAGTGGCAAGGATTAACCTGGACGACTGGAGACCAGCTCTGCTGCACGGACCTAGGGCGTGCACATATCGCAGTGTGGGCTGGCCTGTGCTGCCCCTGGGCTCTCGTTTCTTCTGGGCCCTGATCTCACGCCTTTCCTAAGCCTTGATCTCGTCGCTCTGCAATCTCGCGCCGCTCTTCGCCCCGACCTCGCCGCTTCTGCTGTACCTACCCACACTCCAATCAGAGACCTGGGTTATGGTGACATCCAATCCAGTCGCCCCCTTCACTGCCGTCGCCCATATGAACCAGCTCGCGCTGCTCCCTGGAGTGGTACGCCGCCACGCTGGTCCCAGGGCCGCTCGCCGCTCCTTTTAAGGCCCCGACTGGCTGCAGATGTTCCTCACAAGTACGCTGCTTAGTACACCATCTAAGCAGGCTTTTGTCAGCTATAAACTGAGACAGGCTAATCAATTATGGGGTAATCACAACTAAGTTTGATATTATCCTTCTCCAGTGAACACACACAGGTTACTGTTAGCAAAGTCATTGAACAGCATCAAAAGTGGGAAGCCTGGTTGATTTTTCCTTCCTTGGCCAAAGATGTTGAGACTGATTGAAATGTCCCCACTGCCATCTCAGAGAAGATCGGCAAACTCAGCACAGTCCAGGGATCAAACCAGTGACCTTTCAAATCTATATGGGCATCACACCATGCAGTGCATTTAATTACTAGGACAACACAGAACCAATCAAGTCCTTTCTAACCAATTACCTTCTTTGCCAAGAAAGTTCAAGCTAACAGTGCTCAATGGTGTATTTCTGCAGCATGCCTACACCCTTTTAATTACTACAATCTAATACCCAAAAGTTCCATCGGCATAGCGACATGCAGCTGTTTTAGTGCAGAACCTAGCGGGTTTTCATATGTAGTACAGTTTTTCATACGTAGTACAGGTTTTTGAAGCTCAATAACAAGTTGAAATGCTAAAAGACTGAAAAATATGAAGAATGCTTTTAGATACAACAGTCAGTTAGTGAGCTGAGGTTTCTTGAGTAGAGTGACCTTAAATCTTATTCTATATATATATATTGACAGCAATCATTGTTTTCACCCTCTACTAAGGTCCATCTACTAGAGTAACTTGTAATAAAAGTTTGTATTAATAAATTGAACTGGAACAACAACAACAACAACTTATATTTATATGGCACCTTTAACATAGTAAACCTCCCCAGGGTTCTTCACAGGAGCATTATCAAACACAATGTGACACCGAGTCACGTAAGGAGCTATTAGGGAAGATAACTAAAAGCTTGGTCAAAGAGGTAGGTTTTAAGGAATGTCTTAAAGGAGGAAAGAGAGGTAGAGAGGTAGAGAGGTTTAGGGAGGGAATTCTAGAGCTAGGGCCTTGGCAGCTGAAGGCATGGTCACCAATGGTGGAGCAAATAAAATCAGGGATATGCAAGAAACCAGATGAATGTTTTGACAATCTCCTCACAAAAAAATTCAAAAGCATGGTAATAATGTTTTCTGCCTAGTCTGGATTGTAGTGTATCAAAAGGATGAGCAACATGCAGTATCACAAAGTAATTTATTGCGAAGGTCATGCTTCTGAAATGATTTCCATCTTTTAATATGAAAAGAATTCGAAACCTAGTAGAGATTTGGAAGTAATGCTAGACAATTTCATAATGCGAATGGGATATTTGAAATAATATACAGCAGCATTTATATTAAGTACCAAGAATGAAAATCTGTTTCCACAAATGAGTAAAGCTCAAGTATTCTGCAGCACGATGGTCAGCTGTAAAATGCAGGATATTTAAAAGCACAAACAAGTGCACCTATCACGTGATTTCTTACAGATCATACTGAAAACTGGGTTTCCTACACTACTGACCAATGTTTCACTGTGGTGAAGCAAGAGGTGACTGTTCTGTGGCATCTTTTACATCCACCTGAGCAAGTAGACTCCCACGGGTCCCAGCTGTGGCCTCCTGCCACCAGATTCTCACTCCCACCCGCTGGCCATTTAGACAATCTGGCCTGTTTTCGGGTGGGATTCTGCAAATATTTATTCAAATGAGGCCCTGCTGTTGAGATCCATGTCCCTGACCTTGCTGGGTTCATGGCCCGCAACCAGACTCCCGTGCACCCTTCCCATCCTGCCCCTCCCCTATCAAAATTGAGGCCTAGTGACAGTTTTAGGCAGAAGAATACATTCAGTCAATCTAGTCCACATTTCCACAGTATTCCTCGGTGCATTTGTAATCACCATGAATCCCATTTGTTGACAAGAACTTCTCCAGTTCCGAGAAACAAGGCATCTATCACTTGAGGGACACAGGTGTAAACTACTAACTGACTGATCCTTTCTAAATCTCCTGACTGGAGGGAAACTGTTAAAAAGAGTGTAATCATCTCTTCTATCTGCTACAGTATCAATGTAGTTCCCTACATGTAAGTCTGGTTCCAGGCGACAATTCATCTATATCTTCCTTGCTGAGGTTGCAGTAGCTCTCTCGCCCGAGGTAGCAGTGGATTCTAGTGGACCTCCTCCATTTGCCTTGGACTTTCCTGGCCCTCTTCTGCTGCTCCCCTTCCTTTTCATCACCTTCTTCCAATATGTCTCACAAAGTGATGTATCGATGCTGCTGTGTGGACTGAAACAGTTTCCAATGTTTTCTCCAATGCTGCAGACAGAATTTTGACCGATCTTCACCAATGCCTTAACACCACTTATATAGGAAATGCTATCAACAGGTTCAAAGGCAAGCACGATTATAACTGCACATTCACCATTAACTGGTATTTAACAAGCCAAAAAATTATTAATATTGAGTTTTAGAAGTGATGTAATACAGTCCACTGAATCTTGGAAGTGTGGGAAAACCCATAAATGCTAGCACAGCAAATTACTATGCATAAACACACATTCAGTGTGTGTAAGCTGTAATACAGTCCGATTTCACTCACTAAGGGTAACAAACTATGAAGATGGGCCCTGATTTAACTGCCCCCACCTGGCAGAAACCGGGCAGGGTGGGAGGGGGGGGCAGTTAAAAAAGCGAGAGTCACTTACCTCCGCCAATTCCGCTTCCATACCACTGTGTTTCCACACTAACCTGCTCTTTTGAGCTGACGAGCAGGACACCCATAGAAAGGAAGCGGACTCCTGTTTTAAATATGCAGATCTGTTCTGATGATATCACCTGAGAGGAGGCAGGGGGAAGGGGGGGGGGAAACAGTCAGTGTCGGCTCCCCCATCAGGCAAATCCTGGGCCTTGAGGAGGCCCAGAAGGTAAACAAAGTTTATTTTTCAGGTTTTCTTGTGGGCCAGGATGGACAGGAGTGTTCCTCCGCGCCTCCCCTGCAGCAGGCTACTCCCACTCTCCCCCCCGCAGCCCCTGAAACAGTAAGACCTCCAACCCCTCCCCGATCGTGACCCCGAGATTTCCCCCATACTAACTGCCGGGGACCTTCAGCGTGCGTCCTCGGTTGCGGTCTCCTGCCATTAGTTTGCGCTCTTGCCCGCCAGCCAGGTTGTCAATCTGGGAGGGTGCAGAATGCTATTTAATTGGAGGCCGAGCAATTAAGATGGGCAGGACCCGCACATTCCCAACCTTGCCAGGGCTTTCCACATATTAGCACACACCTCCGCACCCTCCTCACTTCCCTATTAATATTGGAGCCTTGGATTCATTATACTTTCACATTCATGTGACAACTGAAAATATCATCCAATTTATTAAACCAAATAGTGAAAGCATATCGTTCATTATTTTTTTAAGTCATGCATTTAATAAGAAAAGCCATAAAATATTTAATTAAAGCTCCCTGTGGCCAGGAATTTATATCATTAATCTTTCTGTAATATGGAAGGACAGACTGGAAATACTAATGACAGTCCAAATAAACAGGAACACTAACCACAGGATCTTATTTTAGATAAATCTGTTCATATGCACTTATTTTCCTGCTGGAAATCTTTTCCCTACTGAGGTAAAGACTATTTGGGTTCCTGCAAATTGTTTTTTTAAGCATAATAAAGAACAGTGGTTTTGTAAAGTCAGAAGCTGTTACTTAGATTTAATAATAAGTGAGTGTTGCGTAACAAATATTTAGCAGACAATCTTGCTTTAAGCCAGAATTGAAGAGAACTGCAGGCGATGGCCTTTCACTCTTTATGGAGCTGTGTGAAAAGATTAAACTGTTGTTTCATTCTGCAATCTATTTTCCCTGCCGTCTCAGCTTTAACACGGTTAGTTCCTGGCAGGTCATAATCAAAAGCACTAAGTCCAGGCAAAAATTAATATCGGAAAATAAGTGAGGAATGGCCTTGCACCAGTTTAACAATTTAAAACTCGTCAGGTGTCCAGGGATCTATTGTCAACATTGACTTAACCTCTGCAGGGAGTGAGCCACAAAATGATTTGCTTCTTGCTGGGAACCCAGTGAAATGAAGCATTGTTGAGATCCACTGCAGACCTATTCAGGTTCTAAAACATTGTCTTTTATACTACAGCCTCCTAATATAAATAAAGCACTAGCGGTGAAGATAAAGAGTAGCACATGGATCAGTGCTTCCAAGATTGTTTCAATATTTAGGTAAAACAAGTTATTCTTTTTTCACAAAATCTTTCAACTCTCTGTGGCCGAAATTGCCCCCCTCCTTAAGCTCCATTACACCTCTCAGAAGCGGTAATGGAGTGGATAGGCATTACCAACTGAGGGCAGCCGGATGGGTCGACCCTTCCTAAATTGCCCCCACGCCGAGCGGTGGGAACGGGTTTCCACGCTGCCACCCATCGGGCACACACCGACCGCACATCGATCAGCGGTGGCGACCCCCTTTCCGACTCCAGCGGGAAATTGCCCCATGGGAGCCGCACCGCTATAGGTAGGTGCCACTGACAGCCTTCCCCTGTGGGAAGCTGTGTGCGCCTGGGCGGTGCGCCGCCCTTAAGGGGAGGGCGCGCTGCCGGCGCCTCCATTTTATTTTAATTGTCGGCCGACTCCGAGGTCGGCCCGACAACGGTGGCCACAGGTTCGTGGCAGCCCAGCACCCCAATCTTGGGTACTGGGCCACTGGCCCGGCTGAAACCCTCCCTGCTGGCCCAGTGGGCCTAACTAAACTTATTGCAGAGCTCGCAGTGGCCCTCACCTTTAACTGAAGGGGAGGGACATTGTGGCATGACCACGTCGCACTGACATCATCCACGATGCGTTGACGTCATCAGCGCGGTGCTGATAACTCCTTGCGTCGGCCGGCCCGACCCACTGGCACATCCGCCCCGTAGCCAACCCAACATCCACCCTGACCAGGAAAAAAAAATACAAGACCTGAATATACAAGATCCAACACCCCGTGGATTGGGGTGGAGAAAAATCTTAAAGAACTACATTTAATTGGGGGGGGAAATTTCGGCCCCTCCATATCCAAGACTTGCTTTCAGTATCCAAACAGTAACTTTACTGGGCTCGGCTAGTAATTGAGAATGTTGTATTTTTTTTATTAGTAGGCACAATAATCGTAAAATGTTTTATGATTAACTTGTGGGAAAGGATTAAGACAGATTTTAATTTTAGAACCTTTTCTAAATTTTAATGGTGTGTTTCATGCACGCAACTGTGCCTACAAGATCCAGCAGATTCTACTGCGAAACATGCAGCCTCCAGTGATTGAGGTCTTCTGGATCATTCATTACAGCCTTTTTATGTCAATAATTTTTATAAAGCAATTGGGATCAAACAGCGACCCTCAGCACTGTCTACACAAATCGAAAGACAATAATAGCACATGGGATTTCAGTGTTGCCGAAAGAAACATCCTTAAGTCAATTTAGAAACCTATTTGCAGCAGTGAAAATTATTTGTGGCCCCTCGAGCCATTCAGTTAGATCATGGCTGATCTGTAACTCAACTTCATTTACCCAACTTTGCTCTATATCCTTTGATATTCTTACCCATTAAAAATCTATCGACCTCAGTCTTGCAAATTTAATGGACCTAACATGCATAGCCTTGCGGTGGAGAGAGTTCCAGATTTCCATTATCCTTTATGTTAAAAAATGCTTTTTGATTTCACCCCCAAATGATCGAACTCTAATTTTAAAATTATGCCCTCTTGTTCTGGATTCCCCCACCAGATTAAGTTGTTTCTCTGTATCCACCCCATCGAATCCCTTTATCATTTTAGATAGCTCAAGCAGGTCATCACTCATCCTTCTAAACTCAACGGAATACAAGTTAATACAGCCTGTCCTCATATTTTAAACCTTTACTCCCTGGTATTATTCCGCTGAATGCTTTGCATCCCCTCCAAGGCCAACACAGGAGCTGGTTGAAAAAGAATTGTCCTACTATAGGGCTCAATTTTCTCCAGGTATCTGCACCGCTTTTTTGGCACGCGCCGCTTTTTTTAGCCTCACTTAAAATATCCAAATTTCCCCAAATATTGTGTGCCAGCGTAACTCAGTTAGTTACAATCTTTTTAGGTTCTTTTTTTTGCGTCATAGGGGGCGTAACCTGATGTCTGCGCCCGTTTTTCACATTTATGCAAGTTTGGCCAACTTACATTTTTCCGAGGACGGCGTATGTGACCATTGCCAAAAGTCCTTCTGGGCACTTAAGAAAAACCAGCGCACATTAAAAAAATCGGCGTAGAAAGACGCTATTGTTTTTAGGCGAGTATTGGAGGGAGTCAAGAACATCGTGAAGTTTCATTTTTTCAAAGTTAAAACGGAAGTCTAATGCAATTCTTTAATTTTGGATTTTTTTTCCAAATTGCCACGCCTTCACCGAACGTCTCCAAACCGGGCTCAAGGGTCAGAGTGTCGGCTGGCAGAATCGGTCCCTTGCCCAGACACAGGGGCTTGGCTTCAAAAGAAGCCCGGGGTGGGATGGAAGCCGAACCGAAGGGATGAGAACCCTTACACTATGCAGCAGCTTCAAAAGCCCGCGGGGGGGGAGGGGCAGGGGTTGTTTGCCGAGCCCCTGTGCCCGTGCGAGGGAGCCATTCTGCCGGCCGACCTTCGAGCCCGGTGGGAAGACTTTCAGTCGATGGTGGACTGGTACTTTGAAAAAAATTTAAAATTAAAGAATTCTATTAGACTTTGTTGCCCCAAATGTCCTCATTTGAATGCCTAGCTTCCCATTCTAAGCAAGCTTATTGCGCATGTGCAGACCAGGGTGTGGTCCACACTAAGGTGTTGATCTTGGAGAGCGAGAGAGCAAAAAAGCTTGTCCATTTAATCATGGGGGTTAATACTGACAATGCCATACCTCATGCAAGCCTTCTGCATGATGGTGCTGCGGAGGAGATGATTGATTCGACGTCATCGCATGAGGAACCTCAGAGCCTGTAGGATGATGGGCAGGAGGCCTTACCCTCATGGGGTATATTGAGACAGGCGTTCATACCTGCATCTGCGTCATGCAGACTGTGTGAGAAGGCTGCGTTTCCACAAAGAAGTTGTAACCGGGATCTGTGAGTTAGTAAAAAGCAGACCTGCAACCTAGAAGCGTCAGGAGGACTGCTTTGTCAGTTGAAGTGAAGGTTACAGCTGCACTTTCATTCTATGCATCTGGATCATTCCTGGCCACAACTGGGGATGTGTGCGCCATTTCTCAACATGCAACACATATCTGCATTCGGCACGTGACTGCTGCACTATGTGCTCGAAGGAATAAATAGATAAAGTTCCCCATGACTGCCTGGGCAATGCGTGAAAGGGCTGTGGGCTTCCCCAGGATTGCTGGCTTCCCAAATGTACAGGGCTGCATTGATTGTACCTACATCGCCTTGCGAGCACCTTTGGATGATTCAGAGATGTCTAGGAACAGAAAAGGCTTCCATTCCGTTAATGTGCAGCTCGTGTACGACAACTTGCATCGCATCATGTCAGTTGATGCGAGATACTCTGGGAGCACCCATGATGCATTCATCCTACGCGAGAGTGCTATATCTGCCATGTTTCAGCCGCAGCCAGAAGGGCAGAGCTGGCTGCTGGGAGACAAAGGGTACGACCTCGCCACCTGACTCATGGCGCCCCTACGTGTAACCCGGACGGAAGCTGACCCGGAATACAATAAGTCGCGCATTGCGATGTGCAGCATAATAGAGAGGACCATTGGCATCTTGAAACAGCGATTGCAATGCCTGGACCATTCCGGAGGCTACTTGCAATACGCCCCTGAGATTGTCGGTCAGTTCACTGTCGTGTGCTGCATGCTGCATAACTTAAGCCATCATGAGGCAGCAGCAACTGGTAGTAGAAGACCCACCTGAGGTGAGAGTGACTGATGACGAGGAGGAAGATGCAGATGATGAGGAGGAGGACGACAAAGCCATGCAACTACCTGAACCCGGAGCACGATGGTGGAGAGGGCGGGTCGTCATGCCCCTTTACCGATTGCTTGAGCCTTGCGCCAGCAGCTCATCTATGAATGCTTTGCTGCCTGAAGGTTCAGCGGCAACTATTCCACATGGACCATGTTTACTGTTTGGACCTTTTCCGTAATGTTGTGTTGTGTTAATGGAACAAATAATGGAAATGATTTAGTTATAATTTAAAATATATTTTATTCAAAAGTTTAACAACACTTGTTCGTACTTAACTTAACTTTGATAAAAAATATTCTTGTAACAAACTTTAAAGTTTTCAGTTAGGATCACTTACAAACTTTTAAACTTATAAATTTACATAACTTACAAAAAAACTTTTCATTTGGGAACAGTTACAACAGTAATAATAATAATAACAGCAGGAAAGAAAGATTGTACTCATTTCTCTTCCACCTTATTCTAAGACCACCAACTGCGCTTGGTCTTGTTGACTCCACCCCTGCCCACGGGCAGTGGCACAGTGTTTCTCGGGTTGGTACCAAGCTTATTCTTTCGAACATCTCGGGTAATACACACTTGATGGGGGGGCAGCTGGTAATGTGGAGGGCCCGACTTGGGCCTCTTACATAAGAACATAAGAATTAGGAACAGGAGTAGGCCATCTAGCCCCTCGAGCCTGCTCCACCATTCAAAAAGATCATGGCTGATCTGGCCGTGGACTCAGCTCCACTTACCCGCCCGCTCCCCATAACTCTTCAGATGCTGGTCTGGGGATTGGAGTGAGAGTGACAGTTGATTCTGTCACTGGATGTGGAGTCTGGGCGTATTCCCTTATTGCAGCAGCTACCTTCGACATTCCATCCCTCATGTGCCCTGACAGTGTCTCAACTACCTTCAACATTCCCTCCCTCATGTTCGTCGACAGTGTATCAGCTACCTGTGTCCTTCCCTCCCTCATGTGCACCGACATTGTATCACCTGTCTGCGACATTCCCTCCCTCATGTTCCCAGCCAGTGTTCCCATTTCTCGTGAGAGTGTTGTTACTTCTCCCGACAGTCCCGACACCCCACTGATAGTGTCCAGGAGTGATCGTATAAAGTCAATGCTCTCCACACTCCTTGCCATCATCTGAACCACACCTCTTCTATTCTGCACCTCAGGAGAGCGCTGTCGAGCTCTCCTTCCCCCTCCTCACCCTGAGTGTGGCTCGCTGCACCCCACTGGAATCCCCAGCCTCGGACTGTGTGAAACCATGAAATGTCCCAACAGGACACTCAGGAAAGGGCCTGGCACCTCAATGGGTGGCACCTGCACCTCCTCCAGAGTGAGTACAACAGTGTGGGCTTCATCCATCACCTGCCCTTCCCTCTCCCCCTCATCCCCATGCTCTTGGTCTGGAAGGTGGGATTGAAAGATGTTCTCCTCTTTAGGCTTGTCCGCATCTGAATCTTCTTCTGCATCAGCTTCAGCCTCATCAGGATTGGCCTCAAGTTCTGCAAAATATAACGGAACAGGCAAATGGTTAGCAGCAGAGGAGGCAGGGTGGGTGGCATGAGTAGGCTCACACAGTGCAGACAGCAGGCTGATTTGAAGGACCACGATGAATGATAGCACATGCATCAACCGAAGTGTAGCTGGCGGAAACATCCCCTTGTACCGAAGTATGGCTAGCCCACGCAGTACTTAACATTCAGGAAAGCCAGACCGTGGAATTTGCAGGACTCACCCTCTCCCTTGAGTGTGGGCCCAGCTTGTGCAATGGTGGTTGCTTTTCTCCAGACAGGACCCATCAAAGCAGCGACTCTGAATTCCAAGGGTGTCAGTGGGTGCAGATTTGCGAGGCCTCTTCCTGTTTGAGTTCTCTCTCTTTTGTTCTATGCCACCTTCCTCTGCAAAGATGAAAATATAACTTCTTAGAGAGGGTGTCTTTCTGCTGGGTGGGACATACAGATGGTCACATTTACAATTGCAATTGTAGCGAATAAATGAAAATATTACTTACACTATTTGACCAAGGTCCTGCCACTTCTTTTTGCACTGGCCTCCAGACCTCGGGGTGATCACCATTGCACAGTAATCTTCTGCAAGTTGGTTCCAGCGTTTCTTCATTTCTTTTGGTGAAACTTTTATGTGACCTCGGCTGGTTTCCAGCTCATGTCATCTGGTCTCAATTACAGTAACTAGTGCCTCCACTTCATCCTGTAAGAAATCCTTGGTCCTTGAGCCGCACTGCATATTGTATTGCAGCTCCGATTTTTCCAATGAGAATTAAAGTGCTCTACACAACTGGCTCTTTAAAAATAGCCCAATGCCGACCGACAGATGTACGGGGCATGTGCGCCCATAGCAGTCATGCCAAAAACTTCATTTCTTTTTTTGTGCATGCGCAGAAGAGGGGGCATCGTTTTTCAGCACAGACATTAGGCTCCATCCCCCGAAGCTAAAGGACAGGCTGCGTGGTGCCAATTTCAAAAATTAGAACGGGGAAACTTGCTCGTTATTTTTTTGGCGTAGTCGGGGCCAAAAAACGGCATTGGGGAAAATTGAGCCTAAGAACTGTATTGTTACTGACCCCAAGTTATGTAATGTAGAAGGCCTGCTCAAGATTCTACTCAACCATGTGTTTATCTGTCATAACTGCATTACCTTGGCAAGTATGTGAAGAACTCTCATTTTTTTGCTAATTGTTACCATCTTGCTAATGTTCTATTCGTCATTTGGAGTTTTTGACTTTACAAACTTATTAGGAAGTACTTCAGTTAATCTTTGTACAACATGGGTGAAAGGGATCAAAGCTTCTACTGATTGGAAGCAATTTTTTTGCTTGCCAAAATGTAATTATAAATGAACACAGTTAAAAATAAAACAAGAAGCCACAGAAAAGACATATCTGTCCTGCACATAACAGGAACTGTGAAGTAAAGAACCCATTGAAAACACTAGACGCAACAGAAAATGGGGAGTGAAAAATTCTTTGAAAACACTGTACTAGTATAAATATATTGGGTATTAAAAGGACTGCATCAGGCTGTGGTTATCATATTACAAAATTGAATAATTGTTAACCTGGATTAATGAGCCTCCTATCTCTCACAACCAGCTTTGGTAATTCTACACCGTGCCTGATTAACAATGGTTTCACTGTACCATAACACAGCTACTGCATGTTAGCCCCAATTAAACGAGGGAATAGAATTCAACTGAGGTCAATTTCATGTATACTTATGTTCACTTTGGTTGCCACCACTTGTACACAGGAGCCAGTTTGAGAATGAAACTCAATTAGGAAACATTTCACGAGAACATGGAGAAGGAGTAGACAGTATAGCATCTTGAATGTTTACCTCACACTCCTATAGTTACAGTTTGAGCACCAGTAGTCCACGGTCGTTTGTATAGTTACTATGGCCCCAAGTTTCCACACGCGGCGAAAAAGGCGCCCCTCAGAGCTGGGTGCCTGTTTTCGCGCCAAAAACAGTGCCTGAAAAAAAACGCGGTATTCTCGAGCTCCTTGCAGCTCGATGTCTGCTTGGCGTGGCGCACAGGGGGCGGAGCCTACCACTCGCGCCGATTTTGTAAGTAGGAGGGGGCGGGTACAATTTAAATGAGTTTTTTTGGTGCCGGCAACCCTGCGCGTGCGCGTTGGAGCGTTCGCGCACGCGCAGTCTGAAGTAAACATTGGCACTCGGCCATTTTTAAAAGTGCTGCAGAAAAAGTGAAAATTTGTTTATTGAACCCTTGCAAAGGCTTGCATTTTAATTTTCTTGATATTTCTGTGTGTGAGGGAGTGCTTTTAGCAGCACTGCTGAATAAATCACCTGCTGAATTAATGTTGGCTCTTTAACCAGTGTTACTGCAGCAACTGTACATTTTAATTCAGCCTTTACAACTCGTTACCGTTTCAATCTCCACCACTCATTCTGTAATTAAAGATAGACTGTGATAAACGGGACACATGCACTTGTTTGAGACTATTCAAATTCTTTGTAGCTGTTCAATTTTTAACATTTTTTAATAAAACCACATTGCCCTTCCATGATCAACACTGAGGCTGCTTGCTGCTTCTTGCCCCTGCCGTCGGGACCGACGCCACACCGCTGCCTGAAAGGCCTGCCTGAAGCACTTTCACACAGGTAGGAACATGGTTTATTTAATCTTTCCTTTGCTTATAAATTTTTATTCAGGTTGGATTTATTTGTATAATATTTGTATAAGTATAACTAAGGATTGATTGTAGAATTTAATGACTTCTCTTCCCCCCGCCCCCCCACCTCGTTCCCGACGCCTAATTTGTAACCTGCGCCTGATTTTTTAATGTGTAGACAAGGTTTTTTCAAGCGTACAAAAATCTTCACTTGCTCCATTCTAAGTTAGCTTGGAGTACGTTTTCACTGTGGAAACTTTCAAATCAGGCGTCAGTGGCCGGACACGCCCCCTTTTGAAAAAAAAATTCTGTTCAAAAGTGAAACTGTTCTACCTGACTAGAACTGCAGAAAACTTAAATGTGGAGAATTCCGATTTCTAAGATACTCCGTTCTCCACCAGTTGCTCCTAAAAATCAGGAGCAAATCATATGGAAACTTGGGGCCTTTATGCTCCTATGGCTACAGGCTTGACTGTCAACAGTACCATTCAAGCCAAGTTAATACTGTGTGTAGGATTTCACTGTTCGTTTACTGAACTCCAATGTTCATAGCTCAAGCATTGAAGACTTCATCATTGATATAGGGAAGGTCTTGTGTTCTGTGTGCCGCGCTCAAATAGGTCTGCTCACAACTTTGAAGGAGCATTACTAATAGCAGACATAGAGAAGTACACAACACATTCATCCATCCATGTACCCTCCATCTGAAACTTAGGGTTAGATTTTGCGAACCTCGGCGGGTGACTTCGGCGGATCCCGACCCCACTGCTGGGTCCATCCTGGCTGCCGAATTGAATTTCCCCAGATAAGCCCGCCCAGCGAGTTTCCTGGCCAATTAGAGGAAGCGGGTCTGGTGATGGCATTTGATGACCGGTCATCAGCTGGTTTCCTTAAAGGGACCATGGCTAATTTATTTTGACATTTGTGCAGTAAGTGTTCGACAGTATTTAGGTGCTGCAAACACGGACAATCACTGCACTGAGATGCAGTGCTGCAAATGTTTCAATCTCAGTAAATCGCAAAATATGAGTACAAACATTAGTCAACCTCATCCTGATTTGCCTCTTACCACATTCCCATCTCACTAGCCACCCCTCACACTTACCCTCATCATAGTGCAATCATACCAACTAACACAAGGGTAGGCATTTGGGTGTTTTATGCAATGTTCATGTAAAGTTTCTGTTAATGTGATGTCAAACATTGAAACTTATATTTTCAACACTTTGCATTCTTGGACAGATTTGTATGCTCCTTTGGAAGTGGCTTAATGAGTTGCAGTAAATTGTGAGATATAACGATACCCCCCGCATTGGTGATGAGTGTGAAAGGAATGGCTTGGGCATTGTAGGGATGCTTTATTGTATTGGTGTGAGGTTGTGCCAATCTGGTGCATCAGGTGGCAGCCAGGGTGTAATGTCAAGTGAAGTAAATCTGGCCATATGGAGGCCAGCCCTGGCGTCCCGGGCAGCAATGTGCTCGGGTGCTGATGCCCTGTGTCCTGTGCAGCATCAGTTGATTGCGATGAAGGTTGGTGTTGTTGTTGGTACTGCTGGTGTGCCTGGTGATGCTGGTATTGGGGCTGATCGTGGTGGGATTCTAGGACCAAGGTGAGAGTGTTTCAAGGGCACCCATGCTGATGTAAGAGATGGCAGATGAAGTACATATGACAGAAGCGATCTGTCAATGGTGGGAGAGGTAATGAGGTCAGACTAGATGGAGACTTGTGTAAAGACTTGCAGCATTCTGAATCTGTAATGGAAATGCAGTTTAGAGAAGCTAGTGATTAAGGGAACATTTCTCAATCAGCTGGGAGCTTTGATTTGGCATTTGAAGCTGTCAACTCATCAGCTGATTCAATGGCCACTGACCTCCCGTCTCAGCTTCACAAGCCACTAATTATTTTAATTGCCGTCCCCTCCACTGTGTGTCGGGTCTGCTCAGCGCTGACAGACCTGACATTTGGTAAAGGCGCTGGGGGGGGGGGGGGGGGGGGGGGGGAAACGTTCCCACATGCGCATGCTGAACCCCCCACACTGATCAATAGCCTTAATTAGAGGAAAAACACGAGTGAATCGGAAATATAGTGAATAGTGTAATGAGAAAGAAAACTCATCAGGGCAGAAATGAAGCATGAAACAGAAGTTAGAAAGAAAAGACTTTCATTTCTATAGCACCTTTCACGACCTCAGGACATCCCAAACCATTTTACAGCCAATGAAGTACTTTTTAAATTGAAGTCACTTTTGTAATGTAGGAAAAGCCAATTAGCACAGACCGATCTCCCATAAACAGTAATGTGATAATGACCAGATAATCTGTTTTAGTGATGTTGATTGAGGGATAAATATTAGCCAGGACACTGGGGATAACTCCACTGCTCTTCTTCGAAATAGTGCCATGGGATCTGTTACGTCCAATTGAGAGAGCAGACATGGCTTCGGTTTAACGTCCCATCCGAAAGGCGGCACCTCCAACAGTGCAGCACTCCCTTAGCACTGCACTCGGAGTGTCAGCCTAGATTTTTGTGCTCAAGACTCTGGAATGAGATTTGAACCAAAAACCTTCTGACTCAAATGTGAGAGAGCACTACTCACTGAGCCACAGCTGACACTGACAAAAAGTAGCAGCATGCACAAATTGATCATGACCTGAAACCCCATTGTATCCAGAACAGAGTCAAATCTTCCATTACAACTGCAGTAAAAGATCAGCATTGTTTTTGGGAAGTGTCAAAATTGCAATTGTAACTGGCTTCAACAGTACCCTGTTCAGTTCCACGAGGAACACCGTCACATTTTAAAATGCAACAATTGCATATGGAACAGTTGTTGACAGCCTTGAATAATAGCATAGCAACAGTAGTAACAACTGGCAGTAACGGTGTTATTCTTCACGGGTTTTACTGCCAGAATTCCAGAAGAGAAAAACATAAGTGAAAGAGATAAATCGTTCCCTGTCTGTGAAAACATGGCTTCAGTTTGTGATAAACTGCAGAAATCTCTTGCAGGAAAAAAAAATCTGAAATCAGAAGAGCACCATAAATTCAGTATATCTCGAAATAAAAGATATTGGCTTGAAGAGACTTTAAATGTTTAAGGATCATCTGAAAAATCTGTCAGGGATCCAGTGAAAATTGTGGTTTTCCTTAAGATTTTTCTCAGGGGAGGGGGAATAAAACAAAAAAAACCTCAGCTTTCCAACACTGACTTCTCACTAATCCTTTGGGGCCGATTATTAAATCATCCTCTACTGAAAATGCTACGCATCCCAGGTTTCTTGACATAACACAGAGATACTGCTGAAATACTTAAGAAATCCAATCCAAGTGGAAGAACGTTATTACAATGTAGAGTGTTTAAACAATGCCAATAAAACACCTCCAAATATTTTCACTGGCAGACAATAAGACACTGGCATCTCAACCAAACCATTACTGCCAACAAAAAGATCTCAGATATATCGTATTGTTTAATAAATGCAGCTATTGCTATAGAGAAAATTTCAAGTCAGACGAAGTAGCAGGCTACATACAAGCATCATCATCATCATAGGCAGCCCCTCAAGGAAGACTTGCTTCTACTCTAAAAGTGAGTTCTCAGGTGACTATAGTCCAATACGGGAATTACAGTCTCTGTCACAGGTGGGACAGACAGTGGTTGAAGGCAAGGTTGGATGGGGAGTCTGGTTTGCCGCACGCTCCTTCCGCTGCCTGCGCTTGTTTTCTGCATGTTCTCGGAGACTCAAGGCCCTGGTGCTCTTCCTCCACTTAGAGCAGTCTTTGGCTAGGGATTCCTAGGTGTCGATGGGGATGCTGCACTTTATCAAGGAGGCTTTGAAGGTATTCTTGAAACGTTTCCTCTGCCCACCTGGGGCTCGTTTGTCGTGTAGGAGTTCGGAGTAGAGCGCTTGCTTTGGTATCGGGCATGCGGACAATGTGGCCTGCCCAACGGAGCTGGTCGAGTGTGGTCAGTGCTTCGATGCTGTGGATGTTGGCCTGATCGAGAACACTAACGTTGGTGCGTCCATCCTCCCAGGGGATTTGCATACAATGAGTATACATTAGCATATCTGTGTGCATGACTGATCATCTCCTTGTTCTGAGTGCAATGCAGCCCATTCAAAGGTTGTATGTATCTAATCTGTTAAATTTGAGGGAACTGTTTTGTAATATTACGCTGACAATTGTATTAATTATATGACTGCCTGTATTAATTGGATGACGCTTCCATCTGCGCACATACAGAGGCTGAACTCCAGGACATAGTCAACGTATTTACTGAGGCATACGAAAGCATGGGCCTTACGCTAAACATCCATAAGACAAAGGTCTTCCACCAGCCTGTCCTCACCACACGGCACTGCCCCCCAGTCATCAAGATCCACAGCGCGGACCTGGACACTGTGGACCAATTCACATATCTCGGGAGCCTCCTATCAACAAGAGCAGACATTGACGACGAGATCCGACACCGCCTCCAGTGCGCCAGTGCAGCCTTCGGCTGCCTGAGGAAAAGAGTGTTTGAAGACCAGGCCCTCAGAACTGCCACCAAGCTCATGGTCTACAGGGCTGTAGTAACATCTGCCCTCCTGTATAGCTCAGAGACATGGACCATGTACAGCAGACACCTCAAGTCGCTGGAGAAATATCACCAACGATGCCTCTGCAAGATCCTACAAATCCCCTGGGAAGACAGGCACACCAACATCCTCGTCCAGGCCAACATCCCCAGCATTGAAGCACTGACCAAACTCGATCAGCTCCGCTGGGCAGGCCACATAGTTCACATGCCAGACACGAGACTCCCAAAGCAAGTGCTCTACTCGGCGATCCTTCACGGCAAACGAGCCAAAGGTGGGCAGCGGAAACGTTACAAGGACACCCTCAAAGCCTCCCTGATAAAGTGCGACATCCCCACTGACACCTGGGAGTCCCTGGCCCAAGATCGCCCGAAGTGGAGGAAGTGCATCCAGGAGGGTGCTGAGCACCTCGAGTCTCATCGCCGAGAGCATGCAGAAATCAAGCGCAGGCAGCAGAAACAGCGTCCCACCCACCCCTTCCCTCAGCGACTATCTGTCCCACCTGTGACAGAGTCTGTGGCTCTCATATTGGACTGTTCAGCCACCAAAGAACTCACTTCAGGAGTGGAAGCAAGTCTTCCTCGATTCCAAGGGACTGCCTATGATGATGTATCTAATCTGTTAAATTTGAGGGAACTGTTTTGTAATATTACGCTGTCAATTGTATTAATTGTATGACTGCAACAAAAAAGTAAAAAGGGTTGTGAGAACAGTTGAATTTTTTGAGACTCATTACTCAACTGAGTATATTAAGATCGAGAAACCGGGAAGTGAAAAACCCTTTTTCTCACCACAAGTGGCATCTTAGAAGCAATGCAGACCATACCTTCAAGACCAGCACATCAAACATTCTATGCCTATTTGTTTTTTCCGGTCTGATTCTGTATTGCAATTAGAAATTAAATCCATTTGAAAGAAATGCAGCGACTGTGTTAACAACCACTGTGTTGTATGGGAAATGATTAGATAGAATCAACAGATAGAAACTTTCTGGTTCAGCTGCACTGACAGTTCTCTCTCCTCCAATGGTACTAGTTCCTAAAGTGCTATTAAATACAAAGATTGATTTTTAAATTTGAATATATATCAAAGTCGAAACTTGAGACTTAAAGCATGTAAACAATTGCACTTTTGAAGGTATTACTATTTGTGAGTTAAGACCACCTTTGTCAGTGAAGTATAAATGTTGTACATCATTGCATCCTCCACCACTTTTACAATGACAGTGTGAATGACCACTTTCACATTAGATAGATTCTTCATATACATAAACAACATTACCTAGTAATCAACTGCAGAATATATATCTTATTAAGTCAAAGCAGTTAATACTTTTATGTGGACATCAAGATCACAGATGAAACAATTAAAGACGAGCAAACAAAAGCAATACAATGCAGAATATGACCACTCCTCACTGCATGGCGGTGTGAGCTGTGAGGGGGTTGCTAGGAGGCTGCAGGGTGACTTGGACAAGTTAGGTGAGTGGGCAAATGCATGGCAAATGCAGTATAATGTGGATAAATGTGAGGTTATCCACTTTGGGGCAAAAACGCAAAGATAGAATATTATCTGAATGGTGGCATAGGAAAAGGGAGGGTGCAACTAGACCTGGGTGTCATGGTTCATCAGTCATTGAAAGTTGGCATACAGGTACAGCAGGCGGTGAAGAAGGCAAATGGTATGTTGGCCTTCATAGCTAGGGGATTTGAGTATAGGAGCAGGGAGGTTTTACTGCAGTTGTACAGGGCCTTGGTGAGGTCTCACCTGGAATATTGTGTTCAGTTTTGGTCTCCTAATCTGAGGAAGGACGTTCTTGCTATTGAGGGAGTGCAGCGAAGGTTCACCAGACTAATTCCCGGGATGGCAGGACTGACATATGAGGAGAGACTGGATCAACTGGGCCTTTATACATTGGAGTTTAGAAGGGTGAGAGGGGATCTCATAGAAACATATAAGATTCTGATGGGATGGGACAGGTTAGATGCGGGTAGAATGTTCCCGATGTTGGGGAAGTCTTGAACCAGGGGACACAGTCTTAGGATAAGGGGTAGGCCATATAGGACTGAGATGAGGAGAAACTTCTTCACTCAGAGAGTTGTTAACCTGTGGAATTTCCTGCCACAGAGAGTTGTTGATGCCAGTTCATTGGATATATTCAAGAGGGAGTTAGGTATGGCTTTTACGGCTAAGGGGATCAAGGGGCATGGAGAGAAAGCAGGAAAGGGTTACTGAGGGAATGATCAGCCATGATCTTATTGAATGGTGGTGCAGGCTTGAAGGGCCGAATGGCCTACTCCTACACCTATTTTCTATGTTTCTATGTTTCTATGCACACACAAAGCAAGCTGAAGCAGTGCAATTATAAACAGTATACAGATAACTGAAGCTAGATTAACCTCACAACGAGATTACTTTCTGCTATCTATTACATCTATTGTTGTTCCAATACTACATACTGAATACTTAGCCAATAATCCACAACCCTCTACCCCAAATAACAAAGCTCTAAAAGGATTTTTCCAAAGAGCTTGTGAGGCATCTCATAATCATCATCTTCATTCGTATGGTAGTAATAAAGCAAATCAAATGTCAATATCCAAGTTGGATATCCAGGCCAAGCTTACGGTGTACCAGTATGGCTATCTTGTAGGCTGCCTGTGAATTCCCTCTGAGGGCAGTGCTCAATGATGTGCTCCAGGGTCTGATTAGGAGCTCCACAGTTGCATGATGGGGATGCTTTAATCTTCCACCTATGGAGAAGGTGGCAGCATCTACCATGACCAGTTCTGAGGCGGCTGATGGTTATCCACTGTTTGCGAGGACAGTATGATTCTTCAGGGGTCCTCTATAAGGAATCCATTTCGTATGTCGCAGTTCTTCCAAGCATTTTGCCATCGGTCATCAAGGCTGAGGGAAGATTGCTGAAGGGCTTCGGCAACGGTCCAAAATGGCCTTCTAGATTTGAGACGGATTGGTGGTAGGTTGTTCAAGTCGGCCTGAATCAACATGTCTTTGCTGGTGTAGTGGTTGTATTCTCTGGAGACTGCATAGTTACGACGTAGGTGATACGATGTTTCCAAGCACGGGGAGCCAAGGTGTTGGTGTCGATAAAAGCATACCGGTGATAATTCTCATAGTAACATTCTGAATTCTCATAGTAGAATTCAGAATCTCATAATGAGTGACCAATTCACATTAAAATCTTAACTTACTGTCCTGTTTCCAATATAAATTGGACCTTCTATTTATGGCTCCTGCACACTGCTGTTGAACCATATTCCAACATCTTGCCACAACTTTTAGTATGCCAAGGTGCTCTCTTACAACACTGTATTTGCTCGGGCACAATGGTACCAATGGCTCTCACTGCTTTCAAGTTAGCCCACTCAGCAGCAGGGCTTTGGAGCACGTAATCAATTAATATGTAGTTATGCAAATTTAACAAGTAAGCTTTTTTATTAAACAGTGTTGTTTTTTTAAGAAATGCTTAAATACTTTTTAATATCAGTATTGTCAATTAATACAAATATGGATCTAGTGTTCTGGAAACCTGCTGCTTGAACGACCTCAAAGCAGTTACAAATCAAAAGTATAACAATGGATCTAATTTCTTTTAGATTTACAAAAAATCTGTAAATTACTGACACAGACGAAAGCAAGCACATTCCGTACATGTAAATGGTAAACCAATAGTTTACCAACTCATGATTACACCAGCACATCTGAAGAAGAAATTAATATGGCCACAATTAGCTGTTTCTATGTAGTTGGTCTGCATGCACTCAGTTGCATGTGCATCATCAACACAAACAAGAGGAATGGGATGCACTCTTCAAGGTAACATTATTTCAATGTTTTGTTAAATACAATGTAAATTGAATATTGTTTAATAGAACTACACACCATTTTAGTTTACAGAAGTAGTGACAGTCAAGCTACATTTATAAAGAGATTTTCAATTTTCTACCCTCGTCTCTTGAGGGTGCTGACTCATGCTGAGGTACAGTTCCACAGACACTGGAAACCCTTCAGTACCTTGTCCGAGCAGGCAGTTTTCACATGAGCCTAGGCAATAAGTTGGAAGGATATTGATTCATCAGGGAATCACCCGATTCTGAAGAGCCAAATCCTGTTCTCACGTGCACAGGTCACTGGATATGTGATCAGGAGAAGGAACCCTTCCTAATTTTCCCTTTCCTGATCCAGCAATTTTGAGACATACTAACTGTGAAAAACTTAATGGGGGTTGTTTAATAATGTAAATTTGAATATTTACCCATTTTACAGCTAAGGCAGAGCAGAAGAAGGAATGCGTAATCTTAAAAATACAATGAAACTTTAAAGTGAAAAAATGCAGCTCAGCAACTGTGAGCTTCTACTGCCATCTACTGCTTCTGTTCCATATTTGTGATACAGCTTCGAGCCAGTCACATTAACCATATTACCTCTCCATCCTGGAATGCATGTTATAATTAAACACAAGCCATAAGTCAGCTGACCCATTTAGCTTTCCTAGAACATATGAATTACATCCAGAATCATTCTTTCATATTAAAAGTAATCAAATGTTTAAACACTAAGCAAACTATGCACTGCATTCTCAGCATAAAGCTGTCACTTTCAACAATCGTTACATTCTGAAGCCCTTTTACAGAAATACCTTTTATGGAGAATTCTAATATGGACTCTTGACCCACTCTCTTCCCCATTAACATTTGACATGCGTTGCATTTTTAAAATGTGTTTTATTGAACCTGTAACGTGGGGGTCTTTGGAGCAACCCACACACTACATGTGAGGTGATTAATTCAAATGGTACCTCAGGGACTGAAGCAAATAAGAGAACTAAGTTACACATGTGTAGCCTGAAAATGTGACAATGAATTGCTTTGTCCACTTCTCTAGGACCCAGCAGATTTCCACGAGGACAAACACAGTCTCTGTCACGTTTCTGGCTAAAACCCATCGATGTAAATCTTTTACAACAAAAATGATATATTTTCTCTGTCATTAGTATCTGTCAAATATATCTTATGTACTTTTACAGACAGCTTCATTTGATTTAGATTTACTGAGGCTTCAAAATAAAACTAGCAATGAAGTTTATTTAACAATTTCATTTTAATTATTTTAAGTGTGTGTATGATAAAATGTAGTCATTTTGAAAGAGAATGGAAAAATCACTGCTAATCAGATGTTAGAACTGACACAAAAATATGCTAGCTTGTTGAATGGTCTTTACTTTTCTGCAAAGCATTTCCCTCAAGTAGGATCTAAGTGTTGTTACAAAAGTTCTCATTCTTGCCCTAAATGCATTATTTTGCTCCCATAATGGATCACATGTGAAGGCTCAGTCCAGTGGGTGGCCAAACCCTACAGACTAGAAAGATCCCAAGTTCAATTCCCAAACTGAGCTTAGCTATATCATTTCAGCTAAAGAAAGACTTACATTTATATAAAGCCTTTCACGAACACCAGACGTCCCAAAGTGCTTTACAGCCAATTAAATACTTTTTTTTGAAGTGTCGTCACTGTTGTAATTTAGAAAACGCGACAGCCAATTTGCGCACAGCAAGCTCCCACAAACAGCCATGTGATAATGACCAGATAATCTATTGTAGTGATGTTGATTGAGAGATAAATATTGGCTAGGATACTGGGGATAACTTCCCTGCTCTTCTTTGAAATAGTGCCATCTGCTGGATCCAAGAGATCTTTTATGTCCACCTGAGAAGGCTAACATCTCACCTGAAAGACAGCACCTCCCACAGTGCAGCATTCTCTGAGCACTGCATTGGAGTGTCAGCCTAGATTTTTGCGCTCAAGTCTCTGGAGTGGGACTTGAACGGCTGACACGACACAATACTGCTAGGCAGCAGTACAGTCATTATAATTGGCTTCTGTATCCTTTGGCTAGTATAAGGAGAAATTTAGTCAAGGTTCCCATTCCTCATAGCTAAAATATAACCTCTGCTGCAAAGTGCAGACATTGAGTGAGGAGAGGAGCAGGCTGTGCTTTGATGTCTAGACTCAGGTATAAATTGGCCACTTGGGTGAGGTACTGGAGGGCAGCTAGAGTGCATGAAACCCCAGTAGCAATACAAGGAAGAAAACCGGGGAGGGATTGAAAGGAAATATGTACTGCTTAATATAGGTTTTCACACCCTCCTTCCCTCCAAAACTGATGACGTTAGTATGATATATGAATTTCAGAATCTGTGAAGGAAAACACATTTCTTCCATGTCTCTGAGTAATGGGTTTTATTTTGTATTTTCCCTGAATTTTATATGGATGCTGTTTCTGTTTTTTCTATGACGGGGATTGTGGAAAAAAAGACATGGGAAAAATGTCAACTTTTCAACAAAAAGAAATACAAATGAGAGATTTTCACAACCAGCCTACACTTAAATGAAATATTGATGGGAGATCTGATGTTTGTAAATGAAGCATTCAGTGTTCCAGCTGCATTATATTTACAAATTTCCACCTTCTCTTCCTTTTATTTCTGTAACTGCTTATAGCTGGAAGGCAGACAAGTGAGTGGGAGAATCCTCTGTGGTTCCTGCTACAGTGACATTCCATTACATAGCGAGCAGGAGGTGGGCTTTCCATGAGGTGAGATCGATGGAATCTTTGGCTTTCCCACTAACTCTTGTATTCTAAATGTAAGTTAGACTGAAAACTAAATGAAATTTGTACTTCTAACCACAGATACGCAAGGCATATTCTTTAGCTGATGTGTAAGAGCACACTGATTTAAACAAGTAATTATAATACTGTGCCTTACGCACATGTACTACTTCAATCTCTCCAATGATTAATCTAGATAACACTGGGCAAGATAAAGTTCAAATTTATTCCACAGTACATATTAACAATCGATACAGTTTCTGTTTGTGTACTGCGAATAAAATAAAGAACACACAAGCTAGTGGTTGCCTAACTAAATTTAAAGGCACAATATTTTTGTACCCTGCTCTTCCGCTCAAGACAGCAGATCGCTCCCATTGCAGCCTTCTGCTGATCAACTCATTCTCAATGTTAAAAGTGCCTCTCACAACACCGCTGAGAGATAAAGTAAAGGTTTTCAACACCAAGGTGCAAAATGTCCTTCTGCAAACCAAGGCTCACAAATTGTCCATCACTTAGATGTCTGAGAAGAATTTCTCAGCTCGCACTGTGATTGCCATTCAGGTGTCTACCAATCCATAACTCAGCATAGGACTGTCTTGGGACGTTAAGCCCTTTTAGGAAAGCTTTTGCTAAAATTACGCAGCTTAATGTGGCTCCTGTCCAAGTCATTCCATGAAAAAATGGAGAGGATTTCCAACCATGACAATAACCATGCATCATCCTGAAGATCTCGATCAGGTCACACTGTAACCTTCTCAGCTCTAGTGAAAAAAAGCCCCAATTTCTCAATCTCTCTTTATAACAATAATCCCTCATCCCTAATAACATACTAATGAAACTACTCTGTATTTTTCCATTGCTTTTATATCATTCTTGATAGGATGTCCAATACTGTACAGAATAATCCACTGCAGCTTATCTAAGGTCATGTGCAAGTTCAACATTTTCTTTTCTTGTATTCTACAGCTCCAGATACAAAACCAGATTATATTTGCCTTTTAAAGGCCTTATCTATTTCCACTACTATTTGAAAAATCTGTGTACCTGCTTATCAAGGTCCTTCAGCTCATCCTCAGCTCAGTCCATTTAAAATCTTACCATGTATTTCCTTTCCCTATTCTTATTTCCAAACTGTATTGTTTTACATCTTTCTATGTTAAACTATCTGCCCAATCTGCAAGTCTATCCTATAGTCTTTCACAATTCCAATCACAAATTGCATTGCACTACAATTTGGTGTCCTACACAAAATTCTGGTGGATAATCAGGTAGGTGAGTAAACTGAGTGCAGATAATGAAGTTTCCAATACTGGAACTAAGGACAGATTAAAAAGATACTGCATACATAACTTGCTTACAAAGACTGTTTCCCATCCTACTGGATCAATAAAACATAAGCACAAGATATGACGCTCAGTAACGTGTGACTGCTGAGTAAAGCAACATTTTCCACTAGGTTTGATTTACTGGGATAATCATTTCAAGGAAAGATTTGTTCTCTTACCTTCACAATTCAGCCTAAAAGCAGGATCCATTTATGCTCAGTGACATTCCAACACACACACACACACGCTTCTATCACAAATCCAAAGTGTTCTGTACAATTGCAATTTCACCTTCTTGCTGTCCTGTATATAGCATGACAGCCAAACAACACATCCAAAGCCAGCCTTACTGCCAACCTCCTGCCATGTCTGTATAGCAACTGATTTTTTTTTTAAATCATGCTGAGGTCTCCTCTCAAGTTTAAAACTGGGCAAGTAAAAAATATTTATTTTTTAAAAATCTGTTTAAAGATATTCTATGCATACAGAAAGCTGGCATATGCTCAGTTGTTTTAAGCAATTTATTAGCCTAATTTCAAACTTTCAGAGTCAGTAGGTTGACAAGACAGTAGTAATGCATTATGGTCGAAAGCGTAGACAAGAAGGTAGATTTTTTGGAGGCCTTTGAAGGCGAAATGAGCAAAGCAAAAGGATTTAAAAAAAGAGTTCCAGTGTGTTGAGCGAAGATGTTTGCATGTCTTGCAAGGGAGGGGCTGCACAAGTGCCCAAAGCCTGAACACCAGAGACACGTACAGGTTGAATCTCCCTTATCCAGAACTCCCTTATCCAGAACCACCCCTCGTCCAGAACCATTGCCGGCCACCGGGTGGCGAATGCGCAGAACTCCAACATGAACAAATTGAAGTCCTTCCTCGCTGCCGACTCCAGCAATTGCTGGCCTGATCCCACGATGCACCCCTCCACCTCCACCCCATGATCTCTCTGCCGCACTCCCTGCCCCAAGCCAGCCAGCCCCGATATCCCCTTGCTCAGGACCTGTACCATCCAATTTAACATGACCACCCCCGACCAGAAAAATCCCTTGTCCAGAACAGGCCAGGTCCAGAGGGTTCCGGATAAGGGCGGTTCAACCTGTACTAGCTTCAAGGAGTTGCAAGGATTGGGAAAGGGACTTAAAATAAGAGGACAAAACACTTTTATTTAGTTCCACGACTTAACGTCGCTATAATGATCCAAATGCTAGGAATACAGGCTCAATTTTCCCCAGTTATCTGCGGCTTTTTTTTGGCGTCCGCTGCTTTTTTTGGAGTAAATTAAAGTCTCCCAGTTTCCCCAAAGTTTCTGCGCCAGCGTAACTCAGTTACTTACGATTTTTTTAGGTTAGTTTTGTTTGCGTCATGGGGGCGTAACCTAATGTCTGCACCAGTTTTTCCACATTTAAGCAAGTTTGGCCAACTTAAATATTTCCTAGGATGGCAAATGTGACCAGTCCCAAAAAACCTTCTGGGCACTTAAGAAAAACCAGTGCACATTAAAAAAATCAGTGCAGAAAGACGTCATTGTTTTTAGGCGAAGTTTTGAAGGGAGTCAAGAAGACAAAGAATATGCATCATGAAGCTTAATTTTTTCAAAGGAAGAAAATGGAAATCTAATGCAATTCTTGAATTTTTAATTTTTTTTTAAAGTACCACTGCACCACCGAATGTCTCCTCACCGGGCTCAAGGGCCGGTGCGTCGGCCGGCAGAATCGCTCCCTTGCCCGGACACGGGGGTTCGGGGCCTGGCTTCAAAAGAAGCCGGGGGGGGGGGGGGGTTAGGGGGGGGGAGTTGGGTGGGGTGGAAGCTGAACTGAAGGGATGAGAACCCTTAGGCTATGCAGCATCTTCAAAAGAAGGCAAGGGGGAAGAGCGTATACAGCAGCTTTAAAAGAAGCCTGGGTGGAGGAGGGGGGCGGTGGAATGGACGCTGAGCCCGTGTCCGGGAGAGGAAATGATTCTGCCTGCCGACCCTTGAGCCCGGTGAGGAGAGGAGAGGAGAGGTGGTGGGGTGGTACTTTGAAAAAAATCAAAAATTAAAGAATTGCATTAGACTTTGTTTCTTTATTGAATGCCTAGCTTCCCGTTCTGAGCAAGCCTACTGCGCATGTGCAGAACAGGGTGTGGTCCATACTAGGGCGTCGACCTTGGGGAGAGAGAGAGGAAAGAAGGTGTGAGTGTTGTCTTTTCTCCTGCTGTTTTGAGCTTCTTGCAAAGCTACAATTAAATTATGGGGGCAATATTGACAAGCCATACCTCGTGCAAGGCTTCTGCATGATGGTGCTGCGGAGGAGATGATTGATTAGGCAGCATCACCTGAGGAACCTCAGAGCACGTAGGATGATGGGCAGGAGGCCTTACCCTCATCGGGTATATCGAGACAGGCGTTCATACCTGCACCTGAGTAATGCAGACTGTGTCAGAAGGCTGCGTTTCCGCAAAGAAGTTGTAACCGAGATCTGTGAGTAAATAAATGCAGGCCTGCACCCTAAAAGCATCAGGAGGATTGCTTTGTCAGTTGAAGTAAAGGTTACAGCTGCACTTTCATTTTATGCATCTGGATCATTCCAGGCCACAACTGGGGATGTGTGCGCCATTTCTCAACATGCAACACATATCTGCATTCGGCAGGTGACTGCTGGACTATATGCCCAGAGGAATGGCTATATAAAGTTCACCATGACCATCCAGGCAATGTGTGACAGGGCTGTGGGCTTCTCCAGGATTGCTGGCTTCCCAAAGGTACAGGGTTGCATTGATTGTACCCACATTGCCTTGCGAGCACCTTTGGAGGATTCTGAGATGTACAGGAACAGAAAAGGCTTCCACTCCCTGAATGTGCAGCTTGTCTGTGACGACATGCATCGCATCATATCACCCTGGGAGCACCCATGATGCGTTCCTACGCGAGAGCGCTATATCGACTGTGTTTCAGCAGCAGCCAGAAGGGCAGAGTTGGCTGCTGGAAGACAGATGGTACAGCCTCACCACCTGGCTCATGACGCCCCTACGCGTAACCCAGACGGAAGCTGACCCGGAATACAACATGTTGCACATTGCGATGCGCCGCATAATATAGAGAACCATTGGCATCTTGAAGCAGTGTTTCCGATGCCTGGACCATTCTGGAGACTACTTGCAATACTCCCCTGACATTGTCGGTCAGCTCACTGTTCTGTGCTGCATGCTGCATAACTTAGCCATCATGAGGCAGCAGCAGCTGGTAGTAGAGTTGAGGTGAGAGTGGCTGATGATGAGGAAGATGCAGATGAGGATGAGGAAGCCATGCAACTACCTGAACCCGGAGCATGACAGCAGAGGAGGCCGGGCCGTCGTGCCCCTTTAACGATTGCTTGAGCCTTGCGCCAGCAGCTCATTCGTGAACGCTTTGCTGCCTGAAGGTTCAGCGGCAACTATTCCAAATGGACCATGTTTACTGTTTGGACCTGTTCCGTAATGTTGTGTTGTGTTAATAGAACAAATAATGGAAATGATACTTCTTTAGTTCAAAAAGTTGTGTTTAATGGAACGAACAATGGAAATTATTCAATTATAATTTTAAATATATTCAAAAGTTTAACACTTGTTTGTACTTAACTTTAATAAAAAATATTCTTGTATCAAACTTTAAAGTTTTCAGTTAAGATCATTTCCAAACTTTTAGGGCCTGAATTTGATGAAGGTCTCCGCCCACCCAAGTGCTGCCCAAAGGACCGTCGATGGCCGCCGAGGTACCTGACAGTACTTTGGGAGGGGTCTTCATCAACAAGATCCCGCAAAGGTCAGCGGGCGGCAAATGAGGTACTTACACCACAAATCTGGGCGGCAGCGGGCGGGAGCTCCCAATCTCGGTGGCAAAGGCGCTTGCCGCCCAAGTGCCGCCGAGGATGGAGTCGAGCCCACGGAGGGTCGAAGAGCTTCAAAGAAAAAGCATCAAAATAAAAACATCGAAACACCTACTGGGGACCCAATCCAAGTAAGTCCCTGTAAAGAAAAAAGTTATAAAATGTTTACTCACCTTTTTTTCAGCTCCTCAGACCTACCGTTGGGGACAGAGCAGCCTCCTTGTAGCGGTCCACCCCCATTCTGGCACCAACTCCCGCCCGCACCAATCTGGGAGCTCGGCGGGCGGGAGTCCACTTATGCCACTCGGCCGTCCGCTGACGTTAACGGGCAGTTCCCGGCGGCTCTTCCCTCCCACCCGCTCCAGACCAGATCGAAACTGGCACTGGGCGGAACCTGAGGAGGAATGTCGGTGGCAGTGGGCGGTGAGTGCATCAATTTCGGGCCCCTAAACTTGTACATATACATCACTTACAAAAAAACTTTTAATTTGAAAACAGTTACAACAGTAACAACAATAATAACAACAACAAAGAAAAACTGCACCCATCTCTCCTCCACCTTATTCTAAGACCGCCCGCTGAGCTTGGTCTTGGTGACTTCACCCCTGCCCGCAGTGTTTCTTGGGTTGGTACCAAGCTTATTCTTTCAAGCATCTCAGGTAATGCACACTTCTTGATGGGGGGTGTGGGCAGGTGGTACCGTGGAAGACCCGGCTTGGGCCTCTTCAGAGGCTGGTCTGGGGATCGGAGTGGGAATGGCAGTTGATTCCGTCAATGACCACGGGTCTGGATGTGTTCCCTTATTGCAGCATCGACCTGACATTCCCTCCCTCATATACACCAACAGTGTTTCAACTATCTGCAACATTCCCTCCTCATGTGCCCAGACAGTGTTCCCATTTCTCGTGAGAATGTTGTTACTTCTCCCGATAGTCCCGATACCTCATCACCCACTCCACTGATGGTGTCCAGGGGTGATCGAGTAAGGTCAATGCTCTCCGTACTCGTTGCCATCATCTGAACCACATCTGTTATATCCTTCACCTTAGGAGACCGCTGTCGAGCTCTCCTTCCCCTCCTTACCCTGGGTGTGGCTCGCTGCATCCCACTGGGACCCGCAGCCTCGGATGGTGGGGCCCTGGGTGTGGCTCGCTGCACCCCACTGGAACCCGCAGCCTCGGACTGTGTGAAACCATGGAATGTCCCAACACTCGTACAACTCAGGAAAGAGCCTGGCATGTCAATGGGCGGCACCTGAAGCCCTTCCAGAGTGAGTACAACAGTGGAGGCTTCATCCATCACCTCCCCCCTCTGCCTCCCCCTCACCTCTATGCTCTTGGTCTGGAGGGTGGGACTGGAAGATGTTCTCATCTTCAGGCTCATCCGCGTCTGAATCTTATTCTGCATCAGCTTCAGCCTCGTCAGGGTTGGCCTCAAATTCTGCAAAATTTAACAGAACAGACAAATGGTTAGCAGCAGAGGAGGGGGGGGGGGGGGGGGCAGGGTGGCATGAGTAGGCTCACACAGCGCAGGCAGCAGGCTCATGATAGCACATTGCAACAACCGAAGCGTAGCTGGTGGAGACATCCCCATGAACCGAAGCATGGCTAGCCCACGGAGTACTTAACTTTTAGCAAAGCCAAAATATGGAATTTGCAGGACTTACCCTCTCCCTCGAGTGTGGGCCCAGCTTATGGTGGTTGCTTTTCTCCAGGCAGGACCCATCAAAGCAGCGACCCTGTCTTCCAAGGGTGTCAGTGGGTGCAGATTTGCTTGGCCTCCTCCTGTTCGAGTTCTCTCTCTTTTGTTGTGTGCCACCTTCCTCTGCAAAGATGAAAATATAACTTCTTAGAGAGGGTGTATTTCTGCTGGGTGGGACATACAGATGGTCACATTTGCAATTGTAATTCCAGGGAATAAATGAAAATATTACTTACACTAACTACTTGACAAAGGTCCTGCCACTTCTTTTTGCACTGGCCTCCAGACCTCGGGGTGCTCACCATTGCACAGTAATCTTCTGCAAGTTGGCGCCAGCATTTCTTCATTTCTTTCCGTGAAACTTTTATGTGACCTCTGCTGATGTCCAGCTCATGCCATCTGGCCTCAATTACAGCAACTAGTGCCTCTACTTCTTGTGAGAAAGTCTTGGTCCTTGAGCCTTGTTGCATATTGCAGCTCCAATTTTTCCACTGAGAATTAAAGTTCTCACACAGTTCTCACACACAACTGGCTCTTTAAAACTGGCCGAATGCAGACCGGGAGGTATACTGGGCATGCGCGCCCATAGCAGTCACGCAAAAAACATCATTTTTTATTCCCCGCCCATGTGCATAAGGGGGCGCATCCTCTTTTCAGCGCATACATTAGGCTCCACCCCCCGAAGCTAAAGAACAGGCTGCGAGGTGACAATTTAAAAAATTAGAATGGGGAAACTTGCGAGCTTTTTTTTTTGGAATAGTCGAGGCTAAAAAAAAGGGCGGAATTCTTGAAATATCCCAAAAACGGCATTGGGGAAAATTGAACCCTACATTTTTATCTTTGAATTTTTGATAGCTTTTGTGAAAGATATATTCATATGACCATGATTTCAATAACTGGAATTTATCCTCCCTTCATTCTGGAGAGAGTAATGAACTGATTTGTCAAACAAGCTTCAATTGCATGTCACTACAGCTGAAAAGGCACCAACAACAACTTGTATTTATGTAGCGCCTTTAATGTAGTAAAACATCCCAAGGCACTTCACAGGAGTGTCTTAAGACAAAACAAATAAATTTGACACCGAGCCACATAAGAAATTACAGCAGATGACCAAAAGCTTGGTCAAAGAGGTAGGTTTTAAGGAGCGTCTTAAAGGAGGAAAGAGATAAGAGAGGCGGAGAGGTTTAGGGAGTGGGTTCCAGAGCTCAGGGCCCAGACAGCTGAAGGCACGGCCACCAACGGTTGAGCAGTTATAATCAGGGATGCTCAAGTGGGCAGAATTTGAGGAGAGCAGACATCTCGGGGGGTTGTGGGGCTGAAGGAGATTACAGAGGTAGGAAGGGGCGAGGCCATGGAGGGATTTGTAAACAAGGATGAGAATTTTGAAATCGAGGTATTGCTTAACCAGGAGCCAATGTAGGTCGGCGAGCACAGGGGTGATGGGTGAGCGGGACTTGGTGCGAGTTAGGACATGGGCTGCCGAGTTTTGGATGACCTCAAGTTTATATAGGGTAGAATGTGGGAGGCCAGCCAGGAGTGCGTTGGAGTAGTCAAGTCTAGAGGTAACAAAGACATGGATGAGGGTTACAGCAGCAGATGAGCTGAGGCAGGGGCGGAGAGGAGCAATATTACGAAGGTGGAAACAGACGGTTTTAGTTATGCCGCTGATATGTGGTCGGAAGCTCATTTCAGGGTCAAATATGACATCTAATTTGCGAACAGTCTGGTTCAGTCTCAGACAGATGCTAGGGAGGGGGATGGAGTCTGTAAGTGGAAAAATAGATTTGGCATTAGGGGTATATAGAAAATGTTTTAAGTTAGTTAGCCAGTAAAGGTATATAGCTGAAATCCTTGGCACTCAAAGTAAAGGTACAATTCGGACACACCTATCTCTAGTACTCCATAAACCTCACTATGTCTCAACAGTTTATTAGCACATTGGAATGTTATCTTATCTCTCTTGCCTTGACCAGATGGAGTTTTTCCATTGACCCCTTGCCCTGTTTATCTGCCCCTCTGGGTTTCCTGTGATGGGACCTCCTGTAATTAATCATTCTGATATGTTATTTCCTTTACACACCCTTATAAAAAGTGACCATTACAAAGGCCTATGTCCGAGGTCCATTCCTAACCCTGTAATTATAACAGAGCTCAATAGCCCCAATAACCAACCTGAGCCAAAGGCCGCCAGGTCAGCACATTCTCACAAGATGAGGTCACCCTAGAGAAGGCCTGAAACTGCCTTAAGATACTGGTCTGTCAATCCAAGGTATTACTAATAAGGTAACCAATCAGGAGTCGTACGAGGTTGTACTGGGGAAGTAAAGGGGTCTTTGAAATTGTATAAAAGATGTATGAATTTGCTGTTCGCAGAGCGTTTCCACCCACAGGCGGCTGTGTTGAGAAATTGCTCCCGGACCGTTCGTGATTAAAGACCATTGAACCTTGCCGTCGTCTCTGTCTATTAACTTTGAGGGTTGCTACACGGATTGGGACGAGTGTCGACCCCTTATATCAGGGGGTCCGCTCATGGAAAGAGAAACCTTCCCGCTATCCCGCTACAATTCAGTAGCCAGGGAACACAGTTTGTGGCGGGAACCAAAGACAATGGTTTCGGTCTTCCCAATATTTAATTGGAGAACATTTCTGGTCATCCAATACTGGATGTTGAACAAGCAGTCTGACAATTTAAAGACTATGGAGGGATGAAGAATTTACAAGGAAGGAGATATAAATATAATTAAGCGGCACTGTCAATAGGAATTTGCTGCATGCAATAGCCAGCTTAGAACATCAACATTTTTCAAGAGGTATTGCAACTCCTAAATTGCCCAATAGTAATCTTATTATTACAAATGGCTTGCATTTTTGTTTTCTTCTGTGACTTGATTTCACTTCCTACTAAAACTGATCAGCTAAAAATAAACAGCATAAAGCACTCATTTTATTTAATTCACTGCTTTCTATTTCATTTAGTATCAATCTATGTAGTGTTGCTAAACACAGAACTAGAACTTCCGCTTCGGTGTCATTAAATATGCAATACTGCTAATAGGTAGAGAGAGCCAACATGACTAAAAATGGAAATGGCACTTCAGTGGATTTGACGTCAGTATGCCAGTATACCCTTCAGCCTGTAGAACAGGGGGATGATTTCCTAGAAAAGTAAAGGCGTGCAACCAATCTGATTATCTCATGAAGAAAAACTGCAGTACCCAGCATGTCAAATACTAATATTACTGTATTACAATATTTACTGCGATCAAGTCATGAGATGTTGTAAATGATAGATGTTCTATCATTTGCCATTACAAAGGGATTTGTGGTGGTTTAGAACACTATGGATCTCAAACTGATGCACCTAGTATCTTAAATATTTAAAGATGCAAGAGGATTTGGTCTATATATCAATTGGAAATGTCAAACCCCCTTAAATGTATCAGGTCCCATGAAAATGTTGCTATTTTAAAAATGTAATTACTCAAATTTTATTTGATGTAGATTTTTCTTGAATGCATGACAAATTGGTTGTGAGGGTGGATTACCCCCCTCTAGGTGCATTATCATAAATCCTTCGATCCAAGTTATCCTCCACATACAATGAGTTAAATTAAGATATCGAACCATGAAGTGTATTTCAAGTTTCAATTTTGGCTGTGACTGATATTTAAACTCATCTGTGTTCAGTATGCCAAGATTTGACCACCATATGGAGCCCTGCATTACACTCAGTGCACCATCTTAAACAAGTGGAGAAGCTGGTGGGTCCAGTCTCACTCTGCAGTCCCATAACCTGTGCTGGCTGGTCATACAAAAACAATTACAGTTCCCATCAACAAATCAGTGGCCCAGAGGGTTCTACTTTACTAACTGAAGTCGTCGATTAAAGTAAACCAGATTTTAAACAACAAAAGGCACGACATCCCATTGTCATCATCATAGTCAGTCCCTCGGAGTGGAGGATGAACAGTTGGGAGCACAATTTGAAATTACGTTTTATGCACTGGGGCACTAGATGATCTCCATTCTTGCTTTCTACCTTTTGTTTAGGCTTGCGGAGAGATTGTCAATGCAGGGTATCATACATGAATGAACTCTTGACACAAAACTTGGAAAAAAATTGGATGGATGAACTTAAACGTTCATTTGCACTACAAAAAGGTACCATCCATGTTAAGTAGCAGTTTTGTGGTACCTCACAACCTGGTTTCAAGGGCACACTGCAACTTGAGTGTTAGCACAAAGTAAAACCACTTGGTACTGATGCTACATAGATTGTTACGTAGATTCAACCCAGGTAAGGTAGTGCAGTGGTCATGTTCCTGGATGAGTGGACTAATAAACCAGAGAATGCAAATTTAAATCCCACCATGGCAGTTAGAGAATTTTAATTCGGTTTTTAAAAATCTGGAAATAAAAGGCTGGTATCAGTAAAAGTGACCATGAAGCTGTCGGAATGTCACAACAACCCAACTGGTTCACTAATGCCCTTTCGGGAAGAAAACCCGCTGTCCTTACCCAGTCTGGCCTATAATTGACTGCAGTCCCACACAAATATGGATGACCCTTATCTGCCCTCTGAAGTGGCCGAGCAAGCCACTCATTGGCTGGAATCTTACCAGCCCAAGGAGTGAGGGTTTGGAGGCAGGCTCGCTGTCAAAATGGCCCTGAAAGGTATCGGGTCGGAAGTCCACTCTGAACCAGCCTCCGTGTCAGTTTCTCAAGTGCCAGGTCTGCGTGCGGATAGCAGACCTGACAGCCAGCTGCGGGCCAGTCAATTAAGATGTTTACCAGGTACTTTAAAGATATTTTAAAAGATTTAAACCAGGCACTTACCATTTTACCAAGTTTTTGACAAGTCTGCTGTCCCTCGGGGAACACGCCAGGTAAGTATGTTAGGTTCTCAGTGACTCTCCATTGCTTTGACTGGTTGACAGCTGCAAAGGTATAAAAGCTACCATTTCACAGCTGTTCACTTTCCAATGTCATAAGCTGAAGCCTTCAGGGTTTGGAAGACACTTTTGAGCTGTATGCAGTTTGGAAGTGTTTGCAGTGAACTCTCTATCCACTGTCACCTCCTTGGAACAACCTCTCTCACCAGTGACAGAGCGCTTCTATCATCTCAACCTCACCTGCCATCTATGCCATCAGCATCGGTGCCCTTGAAAAAATGTCACCTTGGTCCTCAAAATCCAACCACAATCAGCCCCAACATCAACATCATTAAACACACCAGCATCACCAAAAACACCACCAACCTTCTCCACAATCACCTGATGCTGCACAGGATACAGGGCATCAGCATCCGACCACATTGCCACCTGGGACGTCAGGGATGGCCTCACCATTGCCACATTTATTTCAACTTTACTTCACAGGCTGTAAACTCGGGCTGCCACCTGATGCACCAGGTTGGCACCACCCCAAATCAACACCATAAAGCATCCCTACAATGCCCAAGCCATGCCTTTCACTCTCATCACCATTGTGGGTGGTATCCTTATGTCTCACCATTCACTAAATTCATTAAGCCACTTCCAAAGGTGCACACAAATCTGTCTAAGAACGCAAAGTGTTGAAAATAAAGATTTCAATGTTTGACAACACAGCAACATAAACTTTACATGAACATTGACTAAATGATCCAAATGCCTACCCTTGTGTGTTGTTAGTTGGTATGATTGGACAAGGATGAGGATGGTGTGAAGGGTGGCTAGTGAGATAGGGACGTGATAATGTAGATAACGAGAGGGATGGGTGGAGGTGCAAGGTAAGTTGGTGTGAGTAAGGATGTGCGGGGGTAGGATAGGGAAGGCAGAGTGATGGGGATGTGATGACTGGAACAGCAGGATGAGGTTGGGTGTGGCTTTGCAGTAACATTTTATGATTTACTGAGATCATTGAAAGATTTGCATCACTGCAGCCAGCTCCTCCAGACGACATCCCTGCTTGTGCCTTTCTGTGCAATGTGCAACCAGGCTGCGTTGGTGTTCTGGGGAGGTATCTTCCGGCCATTGGAAGGGAAGAGGACCTCCCTGTAAGCATCTGGAGGGAGTGATGGGAGAGCCTGGGTGCAGACATGCATCACTGTGCAGTGCTTGTCGGTGTTTGCAGCACCTCCATGCCGAAGAACACTGACAGAACAACTGTCAAAATGAATGTGGGCATGGCCCCTTTAAGGAAACCGGCTGATGATGCGTTATCAAATAACATCATCAGACCCGCTTCCTGTTAATTGGCTGGGAACCTCGTAGGGCGGGCATAACAATTCCAATCTAGGGAAGATTGTTTCGAGAGGACGGGCTGCCTCGATGCCAGCCGCACCGGACTCGCACAGTTGGTGAAATCATATCAAACCGCTCAGGGATTCAAGGCGGCGGCCTACAACCACCTTCTCAGGGTGACTAAGCATGGGTAGTAAATGTTGGCCTTGCCAGCCACGCCAGCAGCCTGAGAATTAATTTTAAAAATTTGACCAGCTCAGAAAAAAAAGCTTAGAACTTAAAAAAAAAAGTTTTAATCCTGTTTACAAACTTGCATCTTATTTATGGCATATTTATATATGGGTTTCTAAGATAGCTGAAAACACTTGGGGCCTTAACAAAATTAAATTCTATTACCTTGGTAACATCCAAGCAATCTCAAAGTTTTTGAGTACTATTGCATTAGGTCCATTTTATACGTAACCAATTATTTTGGAAGTTTTTTTTAAACATGGTAAAAGGCGTAAAGCAGCCGACACATTTATAATTCCATGAGTTACGAACATGTTCTGTTAAACCATTTAGGATATTTCATCTTTCTTACTTGTAAAACAGTCTGTAGAATTCACTACCGCTGCTCTGTGGGAGATGGGATTCAGCTTAAACTTTAGGTGAATTAATGTGGTGTCTATTTCACATGAACTTCATTTTAAGAGTATCATGTTGCCATGAACTTTCAGTGACCTTACATAAATAACAAGACTCTTGTCCAAACCAAAACACAGCATAATACTACTTAGGAAGCATTTCATCCAAATCTAAATGCCTCTTTTGTGCCAGTCAAATGGGTATAAGGGAGACAAACATAATCTCATCTGTTCTGAAATTGGAATGGAGTTAGAGGGGTATTTTTACTACTATCCTTGCAGCCAAGGAGTGGATGTCAAATAAAAATTAAAGTAGTGAAAGAAATTATTTTCCATTCCTTAAGAGGCCAGTGATGGCTAAACGTTGCTTCATAAACATGGCATTGGCTGATAGCAATAGTTGAGTGGGTTGACCTTGTGGCAATGTAACGCAATAGATCTCAGAGCACGTGCAAACAAAATCAAAACAAACAATGTACACCCCAGCAAGTAAGAATTCAGCTTTACACAGAGGAGAAAAAAAAAGCACAGTTGGATTAAATTCTTGGCCCTCCACCAAGAACCCTTTTTTTTTAAGCTGAAAGAATGTTGAACTATCAGACGTTATATGTTGCTTACATTGCCCTGTTGGCTGGGGTCCCTGCACCATACAACAAATGACATTAAGTACCTCTTTCACAGAACAATACCATTTTCGGTCAACAGATTACTTGAGCAGCACCAAGACTAAAAATACAGATGAGATTTATAGAAACAGCTTCATGACAGAAATATTCCTGCAGTCAACCCTCCCTGGGAACAAGCTATCAGTGCTGCAAGCTGTAGGTCCAGTTATCTGCTGAAAAAATATCCCTGATGTTAAGGAGCATGACTGTGCTGTATTAACTGATGACTTCATGTCAGCTAGAACTTGAGGCTGGAGTATATTCAGTGGACTTTGAGCTAATATTACACATACTGGATCTAGTTGCCAGTCACAGGTCCAGATTCTAACACTATCTAATCTCAGAGTTTACCTTTTGTCACGATTGCAAAGCATAATCAGCAGTTAGTTTGCAATTAAATAGGTCTGACTAATATTGCTAAAATTCCACACTTGTGTTTCTATTTGTAAAATATTTCTATTTGTAAAATATTTCTAAAAATACTCATTGGATCAATTTTATTTGTTTATTCAGTGTCACATGTCCACACATAAAATAATTTCTTTACAGCACTACCACCTCCTAGCCTGAAGCGAACAGGTAATTTCAGAACTACCTGTTATATACATGTACTGAAAGTGCATTACATTGTCTTTTTATGACAGAATTCAGTAACGCAAAGGTTTTGTATGCTTACATGCTTTAACAATTTGGATCTAACTATTTGACGTTTTAGATCTAGACAAAAGGTTTTCAGTGCCCACTAGGAGCAGATTTTGCTAGTCGCAACGATGGTACGTTGGCCAGTATTTTGCGGTAAAAATAACGGTGAGGCTATCAGCGCTCAGTTATTACGGAGTATATCAGGCAACAACTTCCAGTGTCTGCACAGGCACACTGAAACACGGAAATCAGGAAGTTGCTGTCTGAGTTGCCCTACTCCTCCACAAGCTTCGCTATACCGGTACCAAGCCACGAGACTCGGCATTCAAACGCATGCAACGGCGTGAAGTTGCAATACTTACCCACCAAATATCCACTAAACGCGCCAGAAAAAGTTAGGCCTGGCCCATTCAAGTGCAAGTGAAATTTTAATAACGTGATAAATCTTAATTACTGTCAAATTTCTCTGGCATTGAAAATTAACTTTTACATGAGTGGAGTCTCATTCCTTCACATTATAATTAATGTTGGAGATCTAAAAAAATAAAAACATTAAAATTTTAAAACATTATTTTTACTTTTTCTTATCTCTCTCTTAATCTCATCTTTCTTTGCCTCGCTTTATTTTGCTTTCTGCACATGATTTTCCATTGAATTAAATATTCTAACTTACACTTCCTAGTTTAGACTCCACGTGACTCATTAAGGATTCTTCAATTTGATTGGTTGAGGAGCCACGCCCTCACACAGGTCCCAGATCCCCTGTAGAGGGTGCAGTGCTGTTTCAGCTCTCTAATTACCATGAATAAATCGCAGTGCAAAAGCCCACAGAAAAAGCCTGTGGGAAAGTGTCAGTGTAATGAATGGCGAGCGGCATTCATTTGCCGCTGACTGCAAAATCTGGGCCATTCAGTTTTGTTGATTACAAACTGTGCACTTATATTTTTAACAATACAGCAATTTTACACCCTTGACATTGTACATGGCAGTAATAACACAGATAAAGCACTGAAAAAAAAATTAAACTGTATATTTTTTCTACTCATTGATGAGATTTTATATGTATTAATCTGAAGAGAACTATAACCATATAATACTTTGGCTCTATAAGTGATGCTCAGGCTTTCTCTTCCAGGGTGCACAAATGGTGATCAGCTCCTTGGCACATACTTGTCTACAGCTTGAATGTCTCTTAGTCTATATACGAAACCAAATTCTGGATATATTTGTAAGATTTCTTTTTATGGCTTAAACAGTAATATTTTCCCATCACAGGGCCCCACAGCAAACTAGTCATTTTATTTAGGCTAATATGCATACTGGGTAAAAATCTAAATGCTGGTCGGGTTTTAAAATGTCATTATGTATAGTTGTCTTGCAATATTACTGTACAAATGCGTAACGTATTGGCATAACATTAAACTTAACACTATTTTAATGAAGTTGTTAAACCATTTATTTTAAACAGTTTAATACCTCTGCTAAAATGGCAGATGAAGCGTTCAGATGGTAATATTGCAGTGTAATATCTAGGCTCCAACATAGAAAACAGAGACATAGAAAATAGGTGCAGGAGCAGGCCATTCGGCCCTTCGAGCCTGCACCGCCATTCAATGAGTTCATGGCTGAACATGCAACTTCAGTACCCCATTCCTGCTTTCTCGCCATACCCCTTGATTCCCACCAGTAGCAAGGACTACATCTAACTCCCTCTTGAATACATCCAGTGAACTGACCTCAACAACTCCCTGTGGCAGAGAACTCCACAGGTCCACCACTCTCCACGTGAAGTTCCCCCCCCATCCCGGTCCCAAATGGCCCACCCTCATCCCTAGGCCATGACCCCTGGTTCCGGACCTCCCCAACATTAATAACCCCTTCAACTAAAGGACAACCCTTTCATATTTCAAACTGTAGACAAGATTAAAGGTTCCCCATAATCTATGACTTATACAGGTTCATTTTCCAGGGCAAGTGTTAAAATCTGCACATTTCATGCATTCTTTTAGAGAAGAGGAGAGCCTCATTTTGTTCTCTGATCTATAAATCTGCATCCAGAAAGATTTTAGCATCATTTCCAGTTTTGGAACTAGAAAACCCGACAAAAATTTACAGTTTGTTTTAATTTTACATCACATATTAAGTTTCCATAAACATAACTTCTAATAGGAGGGGAATGTTCAATTCTGCTTTTTTTTGTGTGCTATATTTAACCATGGTTTAAAAAAACTCAGTTTTTGTAGCCGAGACATAGAGGGATCTTCTGTTTCTCCAACAGCGTGATTGTGCCCTCTGCTGGCTGAATAATGGGAGAAAATCATTCGTCCAGTTCTGATAATTTAATCACTTTTACACGAAGAAAACTGAATTATCCCAAAATGTGAACAAAACAACGTAAGTAACATAGTAAAGTGAGAATGTAGTGCCATCAAAAATTAAGGAGTAAACTATATTGTGCTTTACTTGATATTTTGCATTTTCCTCTGCTATACTACCCAAAATCTGTCAATATAATGGCAAAAAGTGGAGGAAAATGAGACAGAGGCCTGCCGTCGGATTCCCACCTGTGCCAGCATCGCCGGGAATTTTCCTCAGTCAACAATTCCTTCACTGTCCTTCCATATTTAAGTAATGGCGGAGAGGCAGTGCCCAGAAATGTAGTCAATTTCAACTTCAATTACCATCAACTCCAGAGAGTGGCAGTACACCCTGAGGCAGCAGTGGAAACCCCACTACGGCCAATGATGGAGGGGAGGCCTTAGTTGTTGGCACTTTTCTTTCTCTTGAGATACCCTTACTTGCAGCTGAATGGCCTGCAATAGGCTCCTTTTAAAAAAAAATTCCTAAAACATCTTCAGCTCGGTTTAAAACATTCTCCTCCTCCTCGAGGCATTGCTGCCTTTGTCCTCTTTATGTGCCACTGACTATTTCGGGGCACCCTGCGTATTTAATGAGGCAGGTCAGAAACACCGTGGAGACGGGCATGGGCAAACGTGCCTCTCCCCAATCCCCTCCAGTGGCAATTTTGCTCCGGGAAAAAAAATCAACTTTTTTGTGTTGTTTACTTTTGTTCATATTACATGTAATTTTCCAGTTTTCACACTGCAACACGTATTGTAAAATATGGTCTACCAGCAGAGACCCGCAAAATATTTGAAGGTAGTATCTTTATTGCAACAGTACTTGTTTAGACTGCTATCATCTTCTTCGTTTATAGAATCAACGCGGATGTCCTCCCTCTCGCTCTTTCCCTCCTCTCTCCCACCCCCTCTCTCACTCTCCCTCGCCCTCCACCTCTCACCCTTCCTCTCCGTCCCACCTTCCCTCCCTCCCAAACCCTCCCTTCCACTCTCTCTCTCCCTCCCTCCCTCTCCCCCTCTCTTCCCCTCAGCTCCTCTCAGCATCAATCAAACTTTAAAAATTTGCATCATCGCTCCCCGCCCTGATTGGTTGCAAGGCAGGGTAGGCCCTGATCGCCCATTGGTCGGTGCAACGGTCACTCTGGACCATGTGCGCTCAGCCCCTGGCCCCGCTCCCATCTTGGGACAGACAAAAACTGACTATTTTTTTGATTAGTTGAACATGTTTTGATACATGCTTATACACTGGTGCAACTTGAACATTATTGTTTTACTAAATTATAAATAGTAAAATACAACAGTGACTTACTGACTAGATTGTCATACTTGTAGAGCTATGCTGTTGAATTTTTTGTATCTCTTAAGCTTTTAAAAATAATATATTATACATGACGTTTACAATAAAAGTGGCACAATCTTCTTCAAAAAGTGTTTTCCCAAACACTCAATGCAATGATGAAAGTCATGTCAATACACATCATCACATCAATAAATATCACCACCTCGCTTATGCGCAGCATCATTGCAAATGTTCGGACCCTTTTTTTTCCCCTAACCACAGTCAAAGTGACGTGCAATGAAAAAAACACTTGCATATGTAAAATAGAAGTAAACACTATTAAAATAGTCTGACACCTGGAATACAGGAGAAAGCTGGGACTTTGGTTTTAGCAAAATGGGTGGACGGACACTGTCCCACGTGGCATGCGTCACTTCTACACAGGTGGACCTTTATCAGTTCAAGTAAATGTCTGCTTTGTAGAGATCGCTAGCCCATTTATGCTTGTAATTTACAATACTGGTTACTCAGCATTGTCATCTCTCTCTGCAATTTGAAACCGCTGATCCTTGTGGTATGACACAAGTGTGTCTGATGCATGAGGTTGCCAAGTGCAGCTAAACAGCACAAGACAAAGTTGATCTCTGTGCTGCCACCTTCAGACCACATCAAACAGGCCATCTAAAAATAATAAATATCCCGTAACTTGGGTTGCACTATTGCTGCTGGGAATCTGGTTATAACTATAAATATTATTATAGACGAAAGTGAAATTCAGTATGGTTCTTGAATTTTTTTTCTTTTCCTGCCTCACTTCCAATCCTGCATTGTATCCATAAGACTGACCCAGCTACCAAGAAAGCGGAAAAGTAGTCAAACAGCAACATGAAAAAGATGCTGATAGAGAAAATAATGAAAATCAATTGAAAATTTTCTTAAATAACAAAAGAAAAACGCACAGGTATCACGATTTTGCCAAATAGGACAGAAGCCAGGCGGCCGGGGTCTGTAGTGAGTTTCCGACCCGCTGCCGGTTCCATCCAAGTAATTTTACGATTATGGGGCTGATTAAGCCCACCCAGCGAGATTCACTGCCTATTAAAATGAAGCAGATCTGATTATGTCATTTGATGATGCGTCATCAGCCAGTTTCCTTAAAGGGCCCATGTCCATATTGGGTTTGATAGTTGTACTATCAGTATTCTACAGCACTGAGGTGCTGCAAACACTGACAAACATTGAACAGAGGTGCAGGGCTGCACCCAGGCGCTCCCATGACTCCCTTCATATGCTTATAGAGGGAGTCACAGCACACAGGGAGGTTCTCTTCCCTTCCAATGGGTGAAACAGATGTTTCCAGGAGACCAACGCAGCCTTGTTGCACATTGCACAGGGATGTTGTCAGGAGGACCTGGCTGCAGTGGTACAGACCTTTCAATGATCTCAGTTACTGCAAAGCCTCACAACCTCATCCTACAGTGCCACTCATCACATCCCCATCATTCTGCCTTCCCTACCCTACTCCTGCACATCCTTACTCACACCAACTTACCTTGCACCTCCACCCATCCCTCTCTCTACATTATTAGTTCTCCATTTCACTAGCCACTCCTCACACCCACCCTCAGCCAAGTGCAAGAATACCAACTAACAACACACAAGGGTAGGCACTTGGGTGTTTCATGTAATGTTCATGTAAAGTTTCTGTTAATGTGATGTTAAACATTGAAACCTTTATTTTCAACACTTTGCATTCATGGGCAGATTTGTGTGCGCCATTGGAAGTGGCTTAGTGAGTTGCAGTGAATGGTGAGATATAATGGTACTCCCTGCTATAGTGATGAGTGTGGAAGGAATGGCTTGGGCATTGTTGGGATGTTTTATGGTATTGGTGTGGGGTGGTGCCAGCATCAAGTGAAGTAAATCTGGTCATGGTGAGACCATCCGTGGCCTCCCAGGCAGCAATGTGTTCGGGTGCTGATGCCGTGTCCTGTGCAACATCAGTTGATTGCGGAGAAAGTTGCTGTTGTTGGTGCTGCTGGTGTTGGGGCATGGTGGAATTCTGAGGAACCACGGTGAGATTTTGTCAAAGGCACCGATGCTGAAGGAATAGATGGCAAGCGTCAAGATGACAGAAGCAATCTGTCAATGAGAGAGATGGGTCCAAGGAGGTGACACTGGATAGAGAGTTATCCAACATGTGTAATGCTCAAATGTGTCTTCCAAATCATGAAGGCTCCAGCTTCTAAGATTAGAAAGTGAATAGCTGTGAAATGGTAGATTATATAGCACATTTGCAGCAGTCACCTATTCAGAAGAATATATTGTATATACATTGAAAACCCGACCTAATTACCAGACATGATCCCCGAGTGCCGTGGACCCCGTCAAAACGCTGTAAAAATGGTAAATGGTAAAATGCTGCTAAACTAACTGTTAACAACAATTTAATGGCGCCGCTTGGTGTCGGGTCTATTAAGCGCAGATAGACCCAACACTTGGGAGACTGGCATGGAGGCGGGCTGACAGCAAGCTCCAAACCCGCTATCAATCATTTCAATTTTGACAGCAGATCTGACTCCAAACCCGCCCGCTCAGCACCAGTAAAATTCCAGCCACAAACTTCCTGGCGTAATGTCTCGCAACTCGCGTGTGTTACCAACCCCAAACGTGGAGCACCCGAATTTCTAGCCCTTGGAGTTTTACTTTGTGTCCATTTTATGATATACTTAACCAGCTGAGGTTTTTAAAATTTATTTTATGAGTGAATTTGCAACCATGCTTAGCAAGGTATGAAACACTTCTTCATTTTTGGCACCCAGGATCCAGGTCACGCCAGGTGCAGCAACAGATGGCCATGCAATACAGCTCCCTCTATTTTGCTCCAAATATGTGTATCAACTCCAAGCTGAGAAGAGCTTTTCCTTCTGCCCAAATATTTTTTTTTCATTTCCCTTGCCAGTCATTTTTGTAGGCTCATTAAGTTTGACTAGCAAGTTACATGCTGTGGATTCATAACTGGTTGAAAGTAAGTTGAACCTGCCAAATTCATGTTACTTAGGATCATTTCACTGCATCACCAAAAGTAAGATAAGGCAGGTGAAGTATGTTGAACTGCGAACTTCTAGTCCTCCATTAGTGTGAAGTTAAGGGTCTGAGGTGGGAGAACCAGACACACCTGCTGAATGTCAGAACATTGGGCCCAAGTTTCCACAGGATAAAAAACGGGAGCCCCTCCGAGCTGGGCGCCCATTTTTCGCGCCTAAAACGGCGCCAGAAAAAAAACGCGCTATTCGAGCGCTTTGCAGCTCCTTGTCTGTTTGGCGCGGCGCCCAGGGGGGCAGAGCCTACACTCACGCCGATTTTGTAAGTGGGAGGGGGCGGGTACTATTTAAATTAGTTTTTTTCCTGCCGGAAACGCTGCGCGTGCGCGTTGGAGCGTTCGCGCATGCTCAGTGTGAAAAAAAACATTGGCACTCGGCCATTTTTGTAGTTCTTTGTAGCTGTTTAATTTTTGAACATTTTTTAATAAAATCACATTGCCATCAGCACATCAGCACTGAGGCTACCCTGCTCAATGTCTCCTTCCCCTCCCTCCCCTCCGCAGCAACAAACGGCTGTCTCCTTCCCCTCCCTCCCCTCCGCTCCGCGGCAACTAACGGCTGTCTCCTTCCCCTCCCTCCCCTCCGCGGCAACAAACCGCTGTCTCCTTCCCCTCCACAACAACAAACCGCTTTCTCCCCCCCCCCCCCCGCACTCCCGCTCAGCGGCACGAACGGCTTTCTCTCCCACCCCCCTCCCGCTCAGCGGCACGAACGGCTTTCTCTCCCCCACCCCCTCCCGCTCAGCGGCAACGAACGGCTGCAGAATTCTCCCTGGCTGAAGCACTTTCACACAGGTAGGAAGATGGTTTATTTAATCTTTTCTTTGCTTATAAATGTTTATTCAGGTTGGATTTATTTGTATAATATTTGTAGAAGTATAAATAAGGATTGATTGTAGAATTTAATGACTTCCCTTCCCCCCCCTCCCCCCCCACCTCGTTCTGGACGCCTAATTTGTAACCTGCGCCTGATTTTTTAATGTGTAGAACAGGTTTTTTCAGTTCTACAAAAATCTTCACTTGCTCCATTCTACTTTAGTTTGGAGTACGTTTTCGCTGTGGAAACTTTCAAATCAGGCGTCAGTGGCCGGACACGCCCCCTTTTGAAGAAAAAATTCTGTTCCAAAGTAGAACTGTTCTACCTGACTAGAACTGCAGAAAGAAAAATGTGGAGAATTGCGATTTCTAAGATAGTCCGTTCTCCACCAGTTGCTCCTAAAAATCATGTGGAAACTTGGGCCCATTGTGAGGTCTGGTGTATTCAGTTCTCAATGCTGTAGCTAATGTGTAAAAGACACCATTATACTGGCATGATCCAAATTAAATTTTATTATCCCATTGTGAACCACTAACATCGATCCTTTAAATGCTAATCATTAATATGTTCTCTCCTACCCACTCCTGAGAGCAAATAGCAACATGTAAATGCCCACTTATAGACATTTTCCCCCAAAATACCTACATTGTTGGTATACTCCAAAGCGGGTAATGCAGCTGAAGTAATCTTTTTACAATTTTTGGAAATTTCCTGACCGATAAAAATATAAATTACAAACACAACTACAGCTTAATTTTAATATAGAATGGAACAGCATTGAAATGTTCACTCATCAGAGTAATGGAATTAGTAGTAGCGCTTGTACAAAAGTATGGTATGACAGTACCTTAATATACCGCGGTTTCCACCGTGAACCCTCATGCAACGCCTATTTTTACCATCGGGCGCATTTTTTTGCCAATTTTACCACCTTAAAAAATGGCAATGTTTTTCGTGATACTTTTATCATAAAATAATGGGAAAAAATGTTATCGCCAAAAACTGAATTTCTAGCCCAGCATGTTATGTGGGTATAATATAGTATTGCATCAGCAGCAGGTCGGGGCCTTAAAGAAAGAGCAGCATGGAGCATGAATTTATGAAAGGGAAATCATGCTTGACAAATCTTCTAGAATTTTTTTGAGGATGTAACTAGTACAGTGGACAAGGGAGAACCAGTGGATGTGGTGTATTTGGACTTTCAAAAGGCTTTTGACAAGGTCCCACACAAGAGATTAGTGTGCAAAATTAAAGAACATGGTATTGGGGGTAATGTATTGACGTGGATAGAGAACTGGTTGGCAGACAGGAAGCAGAGAGTCGGGATAAATGGATCCTTTTCAGAATCGCAGGCAGTGACTAGTGGGGTACCGCAAGGTTCAGTGCTGGGACCCCAGCTATTTACAATATACATTAATGATTTAGATGAAGGAATTGAATATATCTCCAACTTTGCAGATGATACTAAGCTGGGTGGCAGTGTGAGCTGTGAGGAGGATGCTAAGAGGCTGCAGGGTGACTTGGATAGGTTAGGTGAGAGGGCAAATGCACGGCATATGCAGTATAATGTAGATAAATGAGGTTATCCACTTTGGTGGCAAAAACAGTAAGACAGATTATTATCTGAATGGTGACAGATTAGGAAAAGGGAGGTGCAACGAGACCTGGGTGTCATGGTACATCAGTCATTGAAAGTTGGCATGCAGGTACAGCAGGCGGTGAAGGTGGCAAATGGCATGTTGGCCTTCATAGCGAGAGGAATTGAGTATAGGAGCAGGGAGATCTTACTGCAGTTGTACAGAGCTTTGGTGAAGCCACACCTTGAATATTGTGTACAGTTTTGATCTCCTAATCTGAGGAAGGACATTCTTGCTATTGAGGGAGTGCAGCAAAGGTTCACCAGACTGATTCCCAGGATGGCAGGACTGACATATGAAGAAAGACTGGATCGACTAGGCTTATATTCACTGGAATTTAGAAGAATGAGAGGGGATCTCATAGAAACATATAAAATTCTGACAGGATTGGACAGGTAAGATGCAGGAAGAATGTTCTCAATGTTGGGGAAGTCCAGAACCAGTGGTCACAGTCTAAGGATAAGGGGTAAGCCATTGAGGACCGAGATGAGGAGAAACCTCTTCACTCAGAGAATTGTGAACCTGTAGAATTCTCCACCACAAAAAGTTGTTGAGGCCAATTCGTTAGATATATTCAAAAGGGAGTTAGATGTGGCCCTTACGGCTAAAGGGATCAAGGGGTATAGAGAGAAAGCAGGAATGGGGTACTGAAGTTGCATGATCAGCCATGATCATATTGAATGGTGGTGCAGGCTCGAAGGGCCGAATGGCCTACTCCTGCATCTATTTTCTATGTTTCTATATCATTTCAAGGTACAGCGCATGCTGGTGCAGGATAGCAACGGCTGTGAAGATGGCGACTGGATTGGACAACACCAATATCCAGGTCACTGATTGGAGCGTGGGCAGGTACAGCAGGAGCGACGAGGTCGGGGCGAAGGAGCGACAAGGTCGGAGCGGAGGAGCAGCGATAGATCGGGGCCCAGAAGAGGTGAAGGCCTTGGACAGCACGGGCCAGCCCACACTACGATATGTGCGTGCGCTAGGTCCATGCAGCAGAGCTGGTCTCCAGTCATCTTGGTTAATCCTTGCCACTGGGCCAACACCTCGCTCTGTCAAGCCCGTGTGGTGGCTGGTGTGCAATGGCCACCACACGTTAAAAAAATCCACGCACAGGCATCTTCCACCCTTCAAGATGCAGTTCAGGACCTGGAATATTGAAACACCTGTGAACTCATCCCTTTTTGGCATGGAAGCGGGTCATCCTTGATATGAGGGACCGCCTATGGTTATGATGATACCACTGGCTAATCACAATTTTCACATTGGCAGCTTTAGTCTATCAGAGATTAGTGATGATTGGGAGTCCAGTTCTTTGAATGCCCACAAGGCTATTAACTCACTTCATTCCAATCCTTCACAAAACACTATGGCCAGAATTTTCTGTCGGTAGGCGGGTTGAGGGTGATGGGGTCTCCAAGGTGGGTGGGAAATCTAGAGGCCGGGTTTCCCGCAGGTCCTGCCGACTTTAACGGCAAGGCCTGATGTGCATGTGAGGACTCAGTTTCCCGGCCACAGCCAGCCGGATTGAGAGGCAGGCTTGCTGCTGGTGAGTAGGCCTGCATATGCAGAGAGGGAGCGAGGGTTCGGGCTGGGGGAAGGATGGAGGTTGAGGGGGGGGGGGGGGGGGGGTCGGTCGGGGATCGCGGGGGCTCGGTCGGGGATCGCTGGGCGGGGCGGGCGGGGGGAGAGAGGGGCGGCCAGGGATCAGCAGGGTGGGGAATTGAAGGATCGGCAGGGTTTGGAGGATCGGCAGATGGGGTGGGGGGGGGGGGGGGTGGATTCATTGGCCGGGGGTCGGCAATTGGATTTGGACAGGGATCGGGAGTTGGTAAGGTATTGCGGAGTGGGGGTCGGCCAGGGATTATGAGGGATGGGTGGGAGAAAGAGAGGATCGGGCCTATCCCTCAGCATAATCAGGGGATGGAGGCCCCATGGTAGGGATTGGAGGCCTGAGAAGGCCTTGTGAGGGGGTCTCCGATCGGTGTTGGATTTGGTTGGGACCTTAGAACCAGGAGGTAGGTATAATGCCACTTACCTCCTGGATACAGCAGTCCCTGCCTGGGTTTAACTGCCAGGTTTCAGGAATTGTGAGAAACCCATCCACATGTAGTTAAATTCAAAATGGAGGTGAAAAAAGAGCCTTCCAGCCTCATTAGAATGTTTAAATTGATGTACCGGCCGCCTGGAAGCAGGTTGGTCGTCCCACGCCCAGTCTCTGTTAAAGCCGGAAGTGGGTGGGTTGGAGAGTGGGCGGCGGGGGGGTCGGAAAGAGATCAGGTCGGGAATCCCATTTTTAACAACTTAACTGCCCCCATGCACCAAACCCATCCGTTTTTTAAGGGGGAAATTCCGGCCGCATGTTAGGCAAAGGTGTAGTTACGAGACACTTGCATCGCGTCACCGTTTCCCCAATTGTAGCTTTCTACTTTATGATAAAATATGAGTTGTGAATTTACATATTTAATCAATTCTTTCTTTTTCTCTAGCTCAAACAAAAGAGTTACTAACATGACACCAATGCAGAAACAGTGATATAATACACTTAATAAAAACACACCCAAGCAAGAAAACTGATGGTGAAGAAAGTTAAGCTGAAACAAATTGATATTAATTGACTAGAAAGCATTTTTAAGTTTCATGACCATCTGTAAGTGCATTTCACAAAATATGGTTCCTGCCGCCACGTTGGCTGAAGAAATTAAATATTTTGGTCTGCTATATTCTGTCAAAAAGGAGATAGGATTATCTCAGACATATTTGGCAGCTAGGCAGTGAACAAACTAGTTTTTTTTAAATCCCCAGTTGGCCAATAAAATGGAGCTGAATGTATTTTAAAGTAGCTGGGATTAAATGTTCCTATCGGGACTCACAAATTCAGGTCAATTGAATTAAAAACATGATATTGCTGCTGATATTATTTCAACAATTATAGCCAACTGAATCTGTATTATAAAGTAAATACACATTTCTTCTCAAATTATCTACACTGGGCTCCAGATAAACCTTCAATATGATAATCCACATTATCTTTCAAACTAGTCCAAACTCTGGCTAGCTAATTAGTTCCATTTTATCTGATGGCATTAATCTCTGGAATATCAAAAATGTATGAGACTATCCTTATCTCCTGCATTGGCTTCCATTCACGATCCCGCACCATTAACTCTGGAATTTCCCCTAGGATTTATCCTTAGCCTTCTCCTATTTCAAATCTATATGCTGCCTCTTGGCGACATCAACTGAAAACTTAGAGGCGAATTTTTCAGGGGCTCAACAGGTGCGTTTGATGACGGGTCGGGTGGGAGAAATAATTTCTGACAGTGGGTCAGGAATCCGCTGTCATCCCACCTCCACGCTACTTTCCCAGATGTTGGTTGTGTCAGGGCTGAACAGACCCGACATGCAGCGGTGGGAAGGCAATTTAGGTCATTATGACCTTGTTAACAGTCTATTTTGAGCTCACATTACCATCGGGGTCCACGCTGCTCGGGGATCATGTCAGGAATGGAGATTGGGAGTTGAATCAGCATGGGATCATCTCATTACTTGACTGCTGCAAATGTGCTATAAAAGATCCCACCAGAGCTGTTCACTTTCCAAGCTCAGAAGCTGTTGTTGCTGCATTTGGAAGACAGATTGAGCTTTATACAGGTTGCAAGTGTTGGAGTAAACTCTCTATCCAGTGTTGCCTCATTTGAACAACAGCTCTCACCACTGACAGATCGCTTCTATCACCTCAAGTTCACCTGCCATCTATTACATCAGCATCGATGCCCTTGAAACTCTCTCACCTTGATCCTCAGAATCCTACCACGATCAGCCCAAACGTCAGCAGCACCAACACCACCAAACTTCTCCGCAATCAACTGATGCTGCTCAGGACACAAGTCATCAGCAGCTGATCACATTGCTGCCCACGAGTCCAGGGATGGCCTCACCATTGCCAAATTGACCTCACTTGACGATGTACACCCTGAGTGCCACATGATGCTCCAGGTTAGCACAACCCCACAGCAACACCATAAAGCATCCCTACAATGCTCAAGCCATTCCTTTCATCACCATTGCAGGGGATACCGTTATGTCTCATCATTCACTGCAACTCATGAAGCCACTTCCAAAGGTGCACATAAATCTGTCCAAGAACACAAAGTGTTGAAAATAAAGATTTCAATGTTTGACAGCACATTAACAGAAACGTCACATGAACATTGGCTAAAACACCCAACTGCCTACCCTTGGTTGTTGTTAGTTGGTATGATTGGACAAGGATGACGGTATGTGAAGGGTGGCTAGTGAAATGGAGAAGTGATAATGTAGATAGAGAGGGATGGGTGGAGGTAAGTTGGCGTGAGTAAGGATGTGCAGGAGTAAAGTAGGGAAGGCAATGTGATGGGGGTGTGATGAATGGCACAACATGATGAGGTTCGGTGTGGCTTTGCAGTAATGTTTTGTAATCCACTGAGATCATTGAATGGTTTGCGTCCGGTCCTCCTGGAGATATCACTGCTTGTACCTTCGTGTGCAATGTTTAACCACGCTGCGTTGGTCTCCTGGAGAGGTCTCTTCTGCCGATGGAATGTGAAGCGAACCTCCCTGCATGCTGTGACTCCTTCCATAATCATATGGAGGGAGTCATGGGAGAGCCTGGATGCAGCCATGCATCTCTGTGCAGTGCTCGTCAGTGTTTGCAGCACCTCAATGCTTATGGTCCCTTTACGGAAATCGGCTGATAACACATCATCGAATGACATCATCAGACCAGCTTCCTTCAATTGGCCTGGAAGCGCGCTGGGCGGGCTTAACATGTCCAATCACGGTAAAATCATTTTGGACAGCGTGCTGGAGTCAGCAGCGAGGTTCGTGACCTACCACTAACTTCGCCCACCACGGAACCGCCAAGGTAGGGGAAATTGCGGTCATAACATCAGGTTCCGCATGTACACTGAAAATACCAGTTCTACCTCACCACCATCTCTCTCGTCCCATCCACTGCTGTGCGAAAACCACATCAAGCACTTAATTTCCCTGTGATTTTCATGAGGTTGCAACAGAAAGTTAAGTTTAGTCATTTTCAGTGTAAGTACCTTTTTGACGTGATAATTGCCAATCAACCTCTCTTGCCCAGATTTATAAGTGTTTTCATTCCTTCAAGTTGTGAATTGTTTTAGAAGATTTTAAAAAGTGTCAAATTTTTTTCTTACTTTTCTTTCCTGCCTCTCTTTTCTCTCTCTCTTAGTTCAATCTTTCTTTCCCTCACTTTCTATATATGATTTGACATGGAATTCACCCACTCCATTTCACACACCTTCATTGAAAGAGATTGATTGCCAGGATTACCCAACAACTCCATTATCGTATCGCGCGACTACCAGGATAGAAGGCAAACCAGATGGACCTTGGTTTATCATCATCTAGCAATTGCTATGTTCCTATGTCTTGCCCCATCTTATCTATGCAAGATTCTCCTACTTTATATCCTCCACAAACACTCCACTCCTCTGATTCGGGCCTCTTGATCATTCCCTCTCCCTTTGCCCCTGCATTGCTGGAAGATCCTTCAGCCATCTCGAACCCACTCTCCAGAATTCCCTCCTTTAACTACGTTGCTTCTCTTTTCTCCTTTAAGAAAGTTGTGAAAACCAAGCTTTTGTTTACCCCTCACAATCTGCCCTTTCATGCCTCTGTGCTTATACACTTATCTGTGAACCACCCTGGGGTGTTTTTCACATTAAAGATGCTATATAAATGCAAGTTGTTGTTTTTGTACAATTACTTCAGGAAGATTATTACAATGATATTGCATTAAAATGTGGTAAGAAAAAGAACATCTGAAAAATGCTTGTTATATTCAACTATGCTGCTAACACTCAAAGCATAATGGTGCCATATATTAAATACATTTATTTTCAAATCACGACATGACATGCTAAAGTGCAATTTTTGGAGTTCTCTATTAAACAAATTATGATTGAACATTTTGCCTTGTTAGCTCAAATAGTTCAGTAAATAATAATACATTTACTTGAGATATCATTAAAAAAATTTAAAATATATATATTATTTAAAAATCTAGTAATTTTCTATCATAGTGGAGAAATTTAACATTCCACAAATATAAAATGTGTTTTTCATGGCCAGAACGGTTGTTCAGCAGTCAATATGTCATTAAAAACTTAGTTACACCTATTCCAATATGGCTTAATTTTTAATGGGGTGTTTAACAGTAGAATTAGATCGGAAAAGCTTAACTTTTCATCAGTTCAACTGATTTCACTGATTGCCAGCTATGAGAAGTTCCACGGCGCAGCCTGTGGCGGAGCAGTGAATGACTGACCGCAACTTCAGGATTTCCGCATTTACCTGCGCATGCGATAAATCTTAAAGTTACGGTCAGTTTCAGAGGTGTAATGATGGCAACCGCTAACAGTTTGCCATCATTACCACCGCAAAATCTGGGTCTTTGTGTATGTCTTGGAATGTTGTGCAGCCAAATGATCAACGTTTTGAACTCCAAGGAACACCATTGTCAGACAAGAGTTAATCTGCCAGATGGTAATTTTTTCTAAGCACAACCCTTTGTATAGTGAAAAGAATGGCACTACGACAGTGATGTTTTTTCACAGATTTTAACAGTTGAAGTCTGAATTTAACTTTCACCATGTGTGTTACAGAAGCTATTCTGTTTGTAATGCCAATAAAAAATATTAAATCTGATAACGACATAAATCTGGGTCAGGTACAGCAGCAACAAAATTAAACCCACTCGCATGCAACTCCGATAAATCAATATGGTTAAACGGTAAAAAAAATATTCCGACTGATTTACAGTTTGTAACAGGAAACCAATGTGCTTCCAAACAAAATCACTGGTTGCTCCAATTAATGAAATCACACAACAAATTGTTTGCAGATCTAAAATGCCATGATAAATCTACCTATCAAATGACCAATGTTGCATCAATATAGACATTGTCAAGCATCTTCAGTTGTGCCAAATAAATGCTAGGCTGTTTTAAAGCTTCCCACCACTTTAAAAAGACTTGTGATAACAGGAACTGGGAATAAAATTCTTCAAACGTAACTTGCAGAAATGGACATTTTTTGCGACAAATGTAATTTGCTGAGTTCTAAAATGACACAACATTCTAACAATACATTTCTCACGACAGACTTATACAGCTTCTTTTGACCATATTTAAATGACCTGACAGCATCAACAGAAACATAAAAAAAGAGTTACTAACCTACTCCAGACTTTTAACTGATCTCTCAGCAGGTCACATAAGGATACCACTTCTGTTCCAGGATAATTTCTGCAAATGGCTTTTATATTATTATTTATTCACAGGATATGGATGTCGCTGGCAAGGCCAGCATTTATTGCCCATCCCTAATTGCCCTTGAAAAGGTGGTGGTGAGCTGCCATCTTGAATCGCTGCAGTCTGTGTGGTGAAGATACCATCTCAGTGCTGATAGGTGGGGAGTTCCAGAGACGATGAAGCAACGGCGATATATTTCCAAGTCAGGACGGTATGTGACTTTGAGGAAAACTTGGAAGTGGTGGTGTACCCATGCGCCTGCTGACCTAGTCCCTCTAGGTGATAGAGGTCGTGGGTTCAAAGGTGCTGTCTAAGAAGCTGTGCCGAGTTCCTGCAGTGCATCGTGTAGATGGTACACACTGCAGACATGGGGCGCGGCAGTGAAGGGAGTGAATGTTTCATCCAAGTTAAATCAACTTGGCTTCTTCCACATTATCTCACCTTGATCTGAATTCTGTCAAGCAATATGTACTAAATCAACTTTATAGCTCCTCCCACCCTGACCCACCCCCACCCCACCGCCACAACCCAGCCCCCCCATGAAGCAGATCTCCTCCAAACACATCAAAAGATCTGACAAAGTCATTGAGGATTTTTGCAACATCTGCAAACCCATTAAGTCTCATAGGGAGTGATATTCAATTAAATCTGGGAAATGTTTGAAAAGTAGAAGCAGAAAGTAGAATTTAAATTTTAATGTTAATGAAGGCAACCAAAGGCGAGATCCAAGAAATAGGCCTTTTGATGGTGAGGCGAGTTAAAACAAAATAAAGGTGTTTCGGGGGGGGGGGGGGGGGGGGGAGTTGCAGGTCGGCCATTGAAAGTGGACTGAAGGAGGGAGAGAACACAAAGTAGTCCAGACCCAGAGTTAAAAGAATGGAGAATGTGAGCTCAAATGCACCAGAGAGCAATATGGAGTCAGGCCACAGACTTGCAGACCAGGTCAATGATTTTGAGTCATTACTTTGGCAGATGCAGATGGTGATAGTTGAGCTTGATTCATCATCATCATAGGCAGCCACTCGGAATCGAGGAAGACTTGCTTCACTCTAAAAATGAGTCCTTAGGTGGCTGAACAGTCCAATACCACAGTCCCGGTCACAGATGGGACAGATAGTCGTTGAGGGAAAGGGTGGGTGGGACAGGTTTGCCGCACGTTCTTTTCGCTGCCTGCGCTTGATTTCTGCCTGCTCTCAGCGACAAGATTGGAGGTGCTCAGCACTCTCCCAGATGCACTTCCTCCACTTATGGCGGTCTTAGGCCAGGGACTCCAGGTGTCAGTGGGGATGTTGCACTTTATCAAGGAGGCTTTGAGGTTGTCCTTGTAATGTTTCCTCTTCCCACCTTTGACTCGTTTGCCGAGAAGGAGATCCGAGTAGAGCGCTTGCATTGGGAGTCTCGTGTCTGACATGCAAACAATGTGGCCTGCCCAGCGGAGCTGATCAAGTGTGGTCAGTGCTTAATGCTGGGGATGTAGGCCTGGTCGAGGACGCCAACGTTGGTGCGTTTGTCCTCCTAGAGGATTTGTAAGACAGAAACATAGAAAATAGGTGCAGGAGTAGGCCATTCGGCCCTTCGAGCCTGCACCACCATTCAATAACATCATGGCTGATCATTCCCTCAGTACTCCTTTCCTGCTTTCTCACCATACCCCTTGATCCATAAGGGCCATATCTAACTCCCTTTTGAATATATCCAATGAACTGGCATCAACACCTCTCTGCGGCAGGGAATTCCACAGGTTAACAACTCTCTGAGTGAAGAAGTTTTTCCTCATCTCAGTCCTAAATAGCCTACCCCTTATTCTAAGACTGATGTCCCCTGGTTCTGGACTTCCCCAACATCAAGAACATTCTACCCGCATCTAACCTGTCCCATCCCGTCAGAATCTTATATGTTTCTATGAGATCCCCTCTCATCCTTCTAAACTCCAATGTATAAAGGCTTAATTGATCCAGTCTCACCTCATATGTCAATCCTGCCACCCCGGGAATCAGTCTGGTAAACCTTCGCTGCACTCCCTCAATAGCAAGAACGTCCTTCCTCAGGTTAAGAGACCAAAAGTGAACACAATATTCCAGGTGAGGCCTCACCAAGGCCCTGTACAACTGCAGTAAGACCTCCCTGCTCCGATACTCAAATCCCCTACCTATGGAGGCCAACATACCATTTGCCTTCTTCACCACCTGCTGTACTTGTATGCCAACTTTCAATGACTGATGAACCATAACACTCAGGTCTCGCTGCACCTCCCCTTTTCCTAATCTGTCGCCATTCAGATAATATTCTGTCCTCACGTTTTTACCACCAAAGTGGATAACCTCACATTTATTCACATTATACTGCATCTGTCATGAGTTTGCCCACTCCCCTAACCTGTCCAAGTTACCCTGCAGCCTCTTAGCGTCCTCCTCAAAGCTCACACCGCCACCCAGTTTAGTGTCATCTGCAAACTTGGGTGATATTACACTCAATTCCATCATCCAAATCATTGATGTATATTGTAAAGAGCTGGGGTCCTAGCACTGAGCCCTGCGGCACTCCACTAGTCATTGCCTGCCATTCTGAAAAGGACCCGTTTATCCCGACTCTCTGCTTCCTGTCTGCCAACCAGTTCTCTATCCACGTCAGTATATTACCCCCAATACCATGTGCTTTGATTTTGCACACCAATCTCTTATGTGGGACCTTGTCAAAAGCTTTTTGAAAGTCCAAATACACCACATCCACTGGTTCTCCCTTGTCCACTCTACTAGTTACATCCTCAAAAAATTCCAGAAGATTTGTCAAGCATGATTTCCCCTTCATCCATCCTGACTTGAACCGATCCTGTCACTGCTTTCCAAATGCTCTGCTATTTCATCCTTAATAATTGATTCCAACATTTTCCCCACTACTGATGTCAGGCTAGCCGGTCTTTAATTACCCGCTTTCTCTCTCCCTCCTTTTTTAAAAAGTGGTGTTACATTAGCTACCGTCCAGTACATAGGAACTGATCCAGAGTTGATAGACTGTTGGAAAATGATCACCAGTGCATCCACTATTTCTAAGGCCACTTCCTTAAGTACTCTGGGATGCAGTCTATCAAGCCCCGGGTATTTATCGGCCTTCAATCCCATCAATTTCCCGCCTAATAAGGATATCCTTCTCACTAGACTCTCGGTCCCCTAATACTTCCGGAAGGTTATTTGTGTCTTCCTTCGTGAATACAGAACCAAAGTATTTGTTCAATTGGTCTGCCATTTCTTTGTTCCCCATTATAAATTCAACTGAATCCGACTGCAAGGGATCTACATTTGTCTTCACTAATCTTTTTCTCTTCACAGATCTTGCGGAGAAATCATTGGTGGTATTTCTCCAGCGACTTGAGGTGTCTACTGTAAATGGTCCATGTCTCTGAGCAATACTCTGGATCAGTTCATATGAATTGGAGTGTAGCTAATGTAAACCTACTTTTTTTAAAAAGGAGGGAGAGAGAATACAGGGAATTATAGACTGGTTAGCCTATCATCGGTAGTGGGGAAAATGTTGGAATCAATTATTAAAGATGTAATAGCAGTGCATTTGGAAAGCAGTGGCAGGATCACTCCAAGTCAGCATGGATTTATAAAAGGGAAATCATGCTTGACAAATCTTCCAGAAATTTTTGAGGATTTAACTAGTAGAGTGGGCAAGGGAGAACCAGTGGATGTAGTGTATTTGGACTTTCAAAAGGCCTTTGAAAAGGTCCCACACGAGATTCGTGTGCAAAATTAAAGTACATGGTATTGGGGGTAATGTATTGACGTGGATAGAGAACTGGTTGGCAGACAGGAATCAAAGAGTAGGAATAAACGGGTCCTTTTCAGAATGGCAGGTAGTGACTAGTGGAGTACCGCAAGGTTCAGTGCTGGGACCCCAGCTATTTACAATATACATTAATGATTTAGTCAAAGGAATTGAATGTAATGTCTCCAAGTTTGCAGATGACACTAAGCTGGGTGGCAGTGTGAGCTGTGAGGAGGATGCTAAGAGGCTGCAGGGTGACTTGGATAGGTTAGGTGAGTGGGCAAATTCATGGCATATATAGAAAATAGTTTACATCCTTAAAAAAAACTGTTTTCAAAACCATAGATTGTGAATAATGCCTGTGGAGTTTTACTTGCAAGAATCATCATTGGGCTTTTGACCAGGTTTCTAAAACCAATTAGCCTGCAGGTTAGAAAGAATAATAAAGCGAGGAAAACATGCAAAATAAAAGTAATAAAGGGTAATTCAGTCACACAGTAAGAACGGCAATATTATCCAATCAAATGTTTTGTAAGACTCAGAGTTAATGTCACGGTTTAATGTTCATCATAATGATGCTAATATAATGCCCTCTTCAGGTAAGAGACCATCAGACCATCCAGCCAGCCAATGAAATTTCCTCCAAACCATCTCTATCTTTTCAGTAACCAGAAATCCTTTCAGATACAAGGACCTTGTCTGCTTCCTTTCTGAAACACCGTAAAGTTTCCTGTTCAACCAACTGAGTTTATTCATTATGTTGTTCAGACTTATGATATTGTGACGTTTTATCTTAATGGCCTACTTACTTTAATCGTCTTTATCTTAAATTTACACCCCTTAATTATGGAATTTCTTACATTGCAACAGTGACTACACTCCAAAAGTACTTCATTGGCTGTAAAGCGCTTCGAGACATCCGGTGGTCGTGAAAGGCGCTATATAAATGGGGAAAATGTTGGAATCAATTATCAAATATGAAATAGCAGCGCATTTGGAAAGCAGTGATAGGATTGGTCCAAGTCAGCATGGATTTATGAAAGGGAAATCATGCTTGACAAATCTTCTGGAATTTTTTGAGGATGTAACGAGTAGAGTGGACAAGCGAGAACCAGTGGATGTGGTGTATTTGGACTTTCAAAAGGCTTCTGACAAGGTCCCACACAAGAGATTGGTGTGCAAAATCAAAGCACATGGTATTGGGGGTAATATACTGACGTGGATAGAGAACTGGTTGGCAGACAGGAAGCAGAGTCTCGGGATAAACGGGTCCTTTTCAGAATGGCAGGCAGTGATTAGTGGAGTGCCGCAGGGCTCAGTGCTGGGACCCCAGCTCTTTACAATATATATTAATGATTTAGATGATGGAATTGAGTGTAATATCTCCAAGTTTGCAGATGACACTAAACTGGGTGGCGGTGTGAGCTGTGAGGAGGACGCCAAGAGGCTGCAGGATAACTTGGACAGGTTAGGCGAGTGGGCAAATACATGGCAGATGCAGTATAATGTGGATAAATTTGAGGTCATCCACTTTGGGAGCAAAAACACGAAGGCAGAATATTATCTGAATGGTGGCAGATTAGGCAGTGAGACCTGGGTGTCATGGTTCATCAGTCATTGAAAGTTGCCATGCAGGTACGGCAGGCAGTGAAGAAGGCAAATGGTATGTTGGCCTTCATAGCTAGGGGATTTGAGTATCGGAGCAGGGAGGTCTTACTGCAGTTGCACAGGGCCTTGGTGAGGCCCCACCTGGAATACTGTGTTCAGTTTTGGTCTCCTAATCTGAGGAAGGACGTTCTTGCAATTGAGGGAGTGCAGCGAAGATTCACCAGACTGATTCCAGGGATGGCTGGACTGACATATGAGGAGAGACTGGACCAACTGGGCCTTTATACACTGGAGTTTAGAAGGATGAGAGGGGATTTCATAGAAACATATAAAATTCTGACAGGACTGGACAGGTTAGATGCAGGAAGAATGTTCCTGATGTTGGGGAAGTCCAGAACCAGGGGACACAGTCTTAGGATAAGGGGCAGGCCATTTAGGACTGAGATGAGGAGAAACTTCTTCGCTCAGAGAATTGTTAACCTGTGGAATTCCCTGTTGCAGAGTTGTTGATGCCAGTTCATTGGATATATTCAAGAGGAAGTTAGATATGGACCTTACGGCTAAAGGGATCAAGGGGTATGGAGAGAAAGCAGGAAAGGGGTACTGAAGGAATGATCAGCCATGATCTTAGTGAATGGTGGTACAGGCTCGAAGGGCCGAATGGTCTACTCCTGCACCTATTTTCTATGTTTCTATGTAAGTCTTTCTTTCTTTCAGTTTTGTATACAGCTGAAAGAAGTACCTGTTTCTATCTTACCAAATCCCATCTTAAGCTTTGAAAAGGTCATATGTAGATGACATGATGATGTGTTTCTGTGTGCTTCTCATCACAGAATGACATGCTTTTCTGAAAGTGTTCCATTCGCTACTCCTGACATCATTTAGTGAGCATAAATTCTTCTCAAATTTTTCTCAAACTCCTCAGGCCTCTCTTGAAAGCCTGTGTTTAGAAGAGCAGCGAGTTCTCACTGTGTGCTGGGCAACAGTCATTTCCCAATCAACACCACCAAAACAGATTAACTGGATATTGTTTCATGTTTGTGTGCAAGTTGGCCATTGCTTTAAGCTTTTATCAGTAAACTTTTCACAAAATAAATCCTGAGTTTTTACTTCAAAGAGGAATGCTTCTGTGTGAGACAGCAACAGATAGAGTATTGATTGTTCAGTTGCTGCTTCCTTTTTTTTTTATAAATTCCCAAACCATCATTGTTTACAGAACTGTTATTTTTCCACAGTGCAAACCTCAACATGTGCCTTTGCACAGGCTACAATTTTCCCATTTGTTTTTGATCTGAGAGCATTGGAAGATGAAATTTGGAAGGTGTTTGAGGAGAACAAACTAAGCATATTTAAACATCAGATCAGCAAGGGTATCTCGGATAGAGAAATATACATTAAGATAGAGGGAGATAAAGAAATAAGGAGGCAGCCGCGAGGCGGGAGTTCCCGCGCCAGGCACGGAAAGCCCGCCCTGCAACCTATATTGGGCTTACCATCCCCAAGAGGAAGTGGAGCACAAAATACCGCGCTGCACTTCCTCTTGGGGGCGGGAGCGGGGCGCAAAGCCACATGAAGTTTGCCGCGCTACGAGGTGGGACGCATCGCACTGGCGTGTGGACAGGGCCATCCCCTTCCATTGAAGGGGAGGGCCAAGCTGCCGACTCTGCGGGCGGGATTCGGGGCCATCGCTGGACCACCAGGGAGCGGGGTGCCATGGCAGCAGCCCGGCACACGAGCAGAGTGCGGGGCTGCAAGCTCGCATCACAGACCCCACAATCTACAAACAAGTAAGTCAGCCTTTTTTTTCCTGCCGCACCTCCCCTTTAATTTTCGCCCCACGAGCGGCCAAGAGCCCGAAATATGCCTCTTGAAGCTGTCGCGGGCATCACTTCACAGACGCTAACGAATTTTTGTTCTGGGGCGAAAACAGGTTGCTGTGTACGGTGATGACGTTGTCGTCGCCGGCACAGTGGCGCAGGGCGCTACCGGTTACCACTGCCGTTGCTAAACTCCCGCGGAATCTCGGGATATCACATGAAACCAAGTTCTCTGTACCAGAGCAAACTAACTTGGCAGCACTCATGTTAATCGTCTTACATCCTGCATATTGTACACTCTAATCCTAGGTCCGTCCTCCTTTCCACATATCATTAATACTATCCATACCACAAGATCTGCAGACAGCAGCAACCAATTAAAACAATTCACTCTTCTTGCAGGAGAAGAAAGCTGATAATGCCTTGGAACATCAGGCCAAAGGGGGAGAAAGTACACAAATCCACCACAAAATACATGGAGGAAACACCTGCGATCATTGGAATGGAATCTAGAAATTCTGAAAAATTTCATGGACCAACCCAGGAATTTTGGGGCCGATTGTTTATGGAAATATTTAATTTAAAAGCTTACTAATATTTATCCAACTATAATAGGTAACAGGAAAAAAAATCATCTTAAATCTATTCCAACCCAAATTTTTCTTTCATAATGAAAGGAGTGTTATACCATACAAGACATAAGATATCATTCTATAATTAAGGTGGTCAGTTAATTGTGATGGCTCAAGTGTAATGGGAAGTAAGCATGCTGCTTAGAGACAGTCTGCATTAAGAACATAAGAATATAAATAGGAGCAGAAGTAGGCCATAAGAGTAGGCATGCTCTGCCATTCAATTAGATAATGGCTGATCTTCTATCTCAATTCCACTTTCCTGCCCTATCGCCATATTATAGACAAGACTTTTAGGGGACGAAATTGGTCGACGTACCATCGACATACCGCCCAAAATTACTAAATTCATCAAAAAACACCAACATACCACCGACATACCGCCCGGCGGAAAATTCATCAGTGACACACCACCCATGCAGACCGCCGACATACCATCCAAAATTACAAAATTCGTGATTTACCACCAACATACCACCGGAGCTGCAGACCGTCCTGGAAAAGATGATTTTAAGTCGATCTTCAGTGGGCGGTATGTAGACAGAGCTGACAGGTCTCTTTCACCCCCCTTTCAGTCTCTTCCCCCTCCTCCCCTCCCCGCAGCAATATCCCCCCGCTACATAACGATCTCAGGCCGCCCACAATGTCATGAGTAGGGGAGAGAGTAGAGAAACATTGATGCACTGTACCTCTGACCTTTCAGAGGATTATCTAGTGAATGGGAGATATACAAATAATGGGCACACAATTAAATGTACCAACTATGGGCATTACGTTATACAGCATGGGAATCAGACACCAATATGCTGTCCTCCACGCATTGAAAGCACATTCACTATTAAAATAAGTAATCATTTGGAGAACTACATTAAGAAAGAGCAATGCATTTAAGGTTAAACTCATACCTGTGTATGAGGAACTCCAAACAGTGTCTGGTCGCTCGTCGGTGCCTCTCGGGGGGCAGAGCTTCACAGCAGCATGCGCAAGTGCACAACTTGGAAGCCGAAGACTCCCGAGTGAAAAGACCTCTCCTCCGCACTCCGCCGGCTGCACTCTGCTCCGCCCGCTGCACTCCGCTCGGCTTACCGCCAAGAAAAAATTTATGAAAATCCTGCACGCTCCGCCTGAGCGGTATGGGCAGTAAAAAACGGCGCACTGCCTGCGGACCACCGAAAAACGGACGATCCATCTGTGCAACCAATTTCAGCCCCTTAGTGTATTACACAGGTAGATAGATATACAAATATGTTCAATTCTAAAGTATTATTATGGAAGAATATAGGCTTACATTCTTTCCTCAGATAATGAAGCAGTCCATGTGTATATGCAGTAAGACCTGGACAACATCCAGATTTGGGCTGATATTCGCGCCACACAAGTCCCAGGCATTAACCAGATCCAACTAGAGAGCGCATAACCACCTCCCCATGACATTCAATGGCACTACCATCACAGAGTCCCCAGCATTCTTGGGGTCACCACTGACCTGAAACTCAATTAGAGCAGCAATAAAAATGCCATGGCAACTACAGCAGGACAGAGGCTAGGTATTCTAGGGTGAGTGACTCAACTCCCGACTTCCCAAAGCCTCTCTACCACCTACAAGACACAAGTCAGGTGTGTTATGGAATACTCTCCATTTGCCAAGTTGGGTGCAGCTGCAACAACACTCAAGAAGCTCAACACCATCCAGGACAAAACAGTCTGTGAACTGCGTAATTAAATAAAGAACTGCTGCCCCGACAAGCTATTGTTAACCTATCTCCCATCCACAACTCCAGTCCTGCCCATCCATCTTTCTCACAACCCTCAAGCAACCATAAAAACCACCCAAGACACAGTGTGGCCAGCTCAAAAACCCAGCTTTTCTCCCTTTCTATCTGCCACCCAAGGACAAGCGTGGCTTGCCTACCACACAATGACAGAACAACACCTCCGAGAAATGTCATTTTCAATTGGGGGAAACCAGTCACAAAGAGAGGGAGATAAGCAAAAGTTGTGAAAGCCAAACAAGCAGAGAAAGTTAAAGTCAGAAAGAGGCAACAGAAAGTTAGAGGGGGGAATTGGCAGAAGCAGTTCCAGATGCCAGAACCATGTGTGTGATGCTTAATGCTGTGGCATTTCAAATTGTGTCTACAGTTACCAATAACAAAATCCATTCTTTATTTTGTGACATTTTCCAGAATCTCAGTTTGCTGAAGTGCATTTCTTTTCTTTTCAGATAAGCTTTCCTTCTCCTTGCCCATAAATGTAAATTGGTTTATAACTTTGTTTTCTGATCTGGCATTCTTCTCCCCTCCGTGCTCCAACATACAATTGTTAATCTATCTCACTAAATATCAACAATGGGCTATTAAGAATGATTTGGTACCAAATTATGGCCAATGCTTAAAATAAAAGGTAAGAAAATACAAATGAGAATCAGTCATATTTGCTGCTAAACTAGGAGTATGTTCATGGCTCGATTTAAAACGGACCCTTTTTTGCCTAGCAACAATTCATTACTTCATGATGAGGCCAGAAAGATGCAATGCTCCCAGGATATGCAGCTGATCTATAGCATACCACACCACTGTTGCATCCTTCCACTGGAGAGCAATAATAGTTAATCATCTTGGCAAATCCCTTAAGCCTGCAACATATACATAACTCACAGCTAGGGTCTACCATTCCAAGTTTCACAGATTTAAATTGTCACATTAAAATATGCTGGGAGTAAATAAACTATACTTTTAAAACAAAATATTCACCAACACAGTGTTTCCGTTCTGTAGTTAAATGCATCTAACAATGTGTTATGTTCTCAATGCACCAAGTCTCAGATATTTGGTCATGTGATACTTTAAAAAAAACGTCCTCCTCAAAATGAGGAAACTCTTGAAAATTCTAATCTACTCTCGAGTAATTATAAAAGACCTATATTTATCTAGTGCTGTATCCCTCATTCAGAAATGTCCCAAGCTGCTTCACATGCCATAAACTGGTTTGAAACATAGTGATTTTAAAAAAAAATGCAGGGTGGAATCAAAAACAAAGATTTTAACCCCTGGTTGGAGTCATGCGGGCAAGAGCCGAAGACAGGAAACCGCCCGGCACTCCGCAGTGTGAGAGACCAAGGAGGCAGGAAAGTTAAGCTGGCCGGCGGGCAGGAGCAGGACTTTGGGTGGCAGAAGGCAGGCGCCAGGGACATGAAGGAACGGTTCCCAGCACTCAGGTAAGTGATTTCTAGGGGAGGGGTTCAGGAGAGTTGGATGGAAGCCCACGGTTTCCTTGTGGGTCCCAGAAGACCACTTCTCCTGCTCCTGGCGAGCAAAGAAACAGGAAGAAATTAAAAATGTCTTAATTTTCTGGGCCTCTTCTGGCCCCAATGTCGGATCAGGTGGGACTGCCGCGATTCTTACTTAAAATTGTGTTGGAGTCCTGATTTTAATATACTTATGACGTCCCTGCTTGCCTAAGGTGGACGCCTCAGCCATATCCGATAAATGCACTGCTAAAGTGGTGTAGGGCGTGAGCCCATGAGAAGGCAGCTGTAAATTCTCTACTGCTACATTAACCACACGCCAGCCCTGTTCTCTTTGGTAGGACAGGGTTAAAATCAGGGCAAAGGAATCGGTGTAATCTTATGCTATGAAGAAAGGAGATCATTTAAAATGAGCTTTTTGTTTGGTTTTATAAAAAGCATAGAATAGCTCATAACTCAATATCTTTTATTTATTATTTTAGAACTGAAAAAGAATTGTTCTGGTGCCGATGAACAAATATTTTACTGGGGCCAGTACTGTACAGAACCTGTATTGGCACCATATGCGCTAAAGTTCCTTCTGTACCTACTTAAAGTAGCATGTTGACATAGCTGACTTTCACCACTAGCCGCCAGGTGCTCATACCATGCATCACTGTAATACTCAGCGCTTAACAGAAGTTTACTGCAGTTCTTACCCCATTGGAATCCAAACTAATGTTTTTAGCAATGATGGGGAATTTGTTTTTCAAAAATTAGATTTTTTGGTGAATTTTCGTACATCTCAAAGTGAAGGCATTGTTGCTGGGGATTTGAACACGTTTCTACATTTTGAGGCCAGTATGGCATCAGGCACTCCCTGGTTCATTACATTGTTTCTGGAAATTCATTCCCCAAAGCTCATTTTACATTTGGCCCTTAAGACCAACAAATGAGATAAATTTGAACACAGGTCTCAGTGATGAGTACGACAGCCAATTGTTACCATGTATTAGTCGAAACCAAAACTAGTCACACTGAGATCAAAGGAAAGAGGGAGGCACATTCCAAAGGAATACCATTTTTCCTACATTATTCCTGTGGCGCTCTTAAAATTTGAAACTTTTGGGAGACAGTTTGTGAGCTGGCAAACCCGCATGTCAAGGAATGTATGTACGGATGATCAACACTTCCACTTTCATGCCAGATTTAATGATTAGGACCCACTCAAAAACATTCAAAAGAATTGGAGTTTCTAAAGAAAAAATTTACTTTATATAATTTTTTGTGTAACAAAATCAAGCAAAAAAGTTATAACACAGCCGTCTTGGATTCTTAGAAATACTTTTCAACTGCCAAAATATATGGCTCATCCGGATGGAAGGCCAGTGGGAATAAAGAAACTCCCAGTTATTATATTTTAGATGGAATGTGCATAAAAAGAAAGACACATTTTACACTATTAAGTAATGTCTGGAATTGACATCAAACAATCCAACACTGATCTCTTTTAACTAAAACAATTATGCACTGCAAGTACCTGCCAAAGTTGATTGCTGAAACTGATTTAAGCCCCCAAGATTTCTAAATTATTCATCATTCCAAGTCAGTGCACATAAATTCTATTAATTTTGCAGAAAAGTACATTCAGAAACTGATCTTTTTTTAAATTAGATCCCCCATGCATTGCTTATGGTAAGTCAGAGGGTAAATTGGACCAGATTATGCTGTCAAAATATTGGTGAAGCTAATGGCGCTCACCATTATTTATGCACAAATGATGCAGGAAGTTCAAGCGAGCGGTTGAATGCAGAAATCCAAAAGTTGGCATCCGAGTTGCACCATTCCGCCATGAGCTTCATGAATTCGGCACCTTGCTGTCTGCCGCACCACTGAAATGCATTAAATGTTGTGTAGTTGCTGTACTTGTGCGGTAGATACTAACGAAACGCGCCACAGAAAGTTATCATCAAGGCATTTCAAGTCTCAGTATCCTTTTAACAACGTGATAAATGTTAATTACTGCCAATCAACCTCTCTGGGACTGAAAATTAACTATTAAAAGTATAAAGTCTCATTCTTTCAGGTTTTAATTGTTGAAGACTTTAAAAATGTAACATTTTAAATTTACATTTTTTTAAAAACTTTTTTCCTCTTTCTCTCTTAATCCAATCAACTTTTACCGCTCTTCATTTCTCTTTCTGAACGTGATTTAACATTGCATTCACCTACTTTAATTTACACTTCCTTCTCAGTCCGTGCGCTATTTCACAATCCTTCATTCTGATTGGTTAAGGATATACACAGTTGCTTTCCCCATTCACTTAGGTCCCAGATGCCGTTTCCCTCGCTGCAACATTACCAGCTTGTACTTTCCGCAATTTGCTACGCAAAAATATTTTAAAGCCAAGGGAAAGTGTAAATAACTGCAGACACCGTTGGATGCCCTGATTCAGCAAACTGCGACCCATTACTTCATAAGGCTGGGAGCATTATATTATACACCACATCATCTATTATTCCACTGTTAAAGTGGAGCAGTGCATAACATTCCATCTAAAGTATAATAACTGGGAGTTTAAAGTCACCAGGACAATATAAATATCTCGAGGTCAATCGCTCTTTGGCAGGCGCTGAGATTAATCAGAGTATTTTCTGCTGCTGGGAAGTTTCTCTCTAGATTGGTAGATGTTTGAAAATCCGTAGCTCCACTTTAAGCTCAAACGAATCCAGTAACAAATCCTGATCTCCATATTACAAAAAGGATAGAGACTCACTGGTGAATGTGCAAAAAAGATTTACAAGGATACCATAACTATCAGGAAAGACACATCAGGCTAGGATTCTTTTCTCCAGAAAAGAGAAGACTGAGGGGTCTTTAAAATTATGAAGGGGTTTGATAAGGGTTTGTAAACGTAGAGAAGATGTTTCCAGTTGTGTGTGTGTGGGGGGGGGGGGAAGAAGAGTCCACAAAGAGGGGTCACAAATATAAGAAAGTCATGAATAAATCCAATAAAGAATTCAGAAAAACCTCTTCAACTAGAGTGGTTAGAATGTGGATCTTGCTACCGAATGGAGTAGTTGAAGCGAACAGCATAGATGCCTTTAAGGGGAAGCTTGATACATACAGGAGGGAGAAAGGAATAGAAGAATTTGCAGATAGAGTCAGCTGAAGTAGGGTGAGAGGAGGCTCATATGGAACATAAACACTGGCACAGACCAGTTGGTCAGGGGCTTGAGTCAACTATGTGATATGCATGTGCTTGGTGAGCCATTAGACGTTTTCTTGTAAGTAGAGGCTGAGTAGAAGGACAAACACGTATGCTTGAATTATTGCCACGGCTACTTCCAAGATCGTTAAAAGGAATAGGATCAGCGAGGTTAATAAGGCCACGGATGGTATGATGGTAATGAGTACGAAGGCTGCGGTGGCGATTAGTTGTATGAGGAGGTGGCCGGCTGTTAAGTTGGCGGTCAGCCGTACACCTAGGGCTAGTGATCGGATAAAAAGGCTAATAGTTTCAATAATGATTAGAATGGGGACTAGAGGGGTGGGGGTGCCTTCTGGTAAAAGGTGACCTAGGGCAATGGTGGGTTGGTTGAGTATGCCAATAAGTACAGCTGTTAGTCAAAGTGGGATGGCAAATGCTATATTAAGGGATAATTGGGTTGTTGGGGTGAAAGTGTAGGGTAGTAGTCCGAGGAGGTTAATAGTAATTAGGAATAGTATCAGGGCCGTTAGGATGATAGCTCATTTATGGCCACCGAGGTTTATGGGCTGAAGTAGTTGGTAGGTAAATCGGTTAATAAATCACGATTGAAGGGTTATTAGTCGGTTATTTAATCATCGATTTGTGGGGGTTTGGAGGATTAATCATGGGATTATGATTGCCAGGGCAATTAGTGGGACTCCGAGGAGTGAGGGGCTTAGGAATTGGTCGAAAAAGCTTAGGTTCATGGTCAGTTTCAGGGCTCTGGTTTAGGTTTTTCAGCACTTTTTGGTGTGGGGTCATTGTTGAATAGGTGTGTTATTACTTTTTTTGGTAGAATCACCAGGAAAAAAACTCATGAGAAGACTAGGATGGAAAATCAGGGGCTGGGGTTTAGTTGAGGCATGTCACTAAGGGTGGTGGGGAGTCACCAATTTTTAGCTTAAAAGGCTAACGCTGGGCCCGGTTTAGCTTCTTAGTGAGGCTTCTTCTAGTATTAATGAAGATCAGGCTTCAAAGTGTTTAAGAGGGACTGCTTCTATTACGATGGGTATGAAGCTGTGGTTTGCACCACAGATTTCTGAGCATTGTCCGTAGTAGACACCAGGGCGGGAGACAATGAAGGCAGTTTGATTTAGTCGCCCTGGTACTGCATCTATTTTTACTCCAAGGGCTGGGAGGGTTCAGGAGTGTAGGACGTCTTCTGCGGACACTAAGACACGAATTGGGGACTCTATTGGTACAACTATTCGGTGGTCTGTCTCCAATAGACGGAATTGTCCGGGGGTTAGGTCTTGTGTTTGAATTATGTAAGAGTCAAAGCCCAGATCTTCATAGTCTGTGTATTCATAGCTTCAGTATCACTGGTGTCCCATAGCTTTAATAGTGAGATGGGGGTCATTGATTTTGTCTATAAGGTATAAAATTCGCAAGGATGGGAGGGCGATTATAAGAAGAATTACAGCGGGGAGGATGGTTCATACAATTTCAATTTCTTGGGAGTCTAAGATATACTTGTTTGTAAGTTTCGTAGATACTATCGCCACAATGATGTAAAGAACTAAGGTGCTAATTAAAAATACGATTATTAGTGTGTGGTCGTGAAAATGGAGAAGTTCTTCCATAACTGGGGAGGCTGCATCTTGAAATCCTAATTGTGAGGGGTGTGCCATTACAGGTAAGACACACGAGATTCCAACTCGCGATTCTGCCTCGACAAGGCAGTGTTATAGGCTTTACTAGAGTCTTATAAGAAAGTGACAGAGTGGTTATGTGGCTGGCTTGAAACCAGCATATGGGGGTTCAATTCCTTCCTTCCTTGTTTAGAAAGAGGCTTGTTGAACTTGTACAAATGCTGGTTCTTCATAGGTGTGGTGAGGTGGTGGGCAGCCGTGAAGTCATTCAACATTAGTGTGTGGTAGTCCTACGGACAGAACTTCTCGTTTGGAGGCAAATGCTTCTCAAATAATAAATAATAATATAATTACAGCGACTAGGGAAATTAATGAGCCGATTGAGGAGACTGTATTTCATAGGGTGTAAGCATCTGGGTAGTCGGAGTACCGTCGTGGTATCCCAGCTAAGCCCAGGAAGTGTTGGGGAAAAAAGGTTAAATTTACTCCAATGAACATTACTAAGAATTGAGTTTTTGTTCAGGTTGAGTGGAGGGTGTACCCTGAGAATAGTGGGAATCAGTGGATGAAGCCGGCTATAATGGCAAACACTGCCCCCATGGATAGTACGTAGTGGAAGTGGGCTACTACGTAATAAGTGTTCCTGTGCTGTAAACTCTATGTAATTCTATGCAAAATGGATGTTTTTTTTTCTATTGTTTGTAAGTGACAGAAATTTGCATGTCAGACAAAGTGTGATGTCTGAAGTGCAACAGAGACGTCTCAAAACTTTTATCTTTTTTACTCAAAAACCCCTGATGGGCAAGCGATTCTTAATAGCCTTACGACCATGATTTTATTTTTTTATTACGTTTGATTTTGCTTCAGCCATTTGGGGAAGAACTCACATTTTAAAAAAAATGAACATCCTTTGTGTGACTTTTTCTCTCCATAAAATTCCAGTAGGATTCCAGTATAAAAATAGGTCAGATGTAAATTAAAACTGCTCACATGTATTTATTTGGCAAATGGAAAAAGGTACTTGGTACTGCTGTATTCGATCTGCCAAAGGACAAAAAAGGAAATGTAGCCACATGCACAATTAAATTTATTGCAAAAGCAACAGCTTTAGTAGGCAGTTAGCACAGCAATAATGTCAAGCTGAAAAAAGCATCAGGATAAAATTACAGCCCATCTTTCTGTTCCTCATCACAGTTCTATCCTATCAGTCCACATTCTTTAGCAAATTCATGCTCCAGACATCTTAAAGCATTTCATAAAATCATAGAATAGTACAGAACAGAAAGAGACCATGTAGCCCATCGAGTCAGCGGCAGCTCTTTGGAAAATCAATCCAGCTAGCCCCACTCCCCCTGCTCTTTCCCCATATCCCGGCAATTTTTTCCCCTTCAAGTATTTATCCAATTCCCTTTTGAAGGCTGCTGTTGAATCTGAATCCATCACCCGATCAGGCAGTGCATTCCAAATCCTGACCATCCGCTGCGTAAAATTGTTTTTCCTCATGGCGCCTCTGGTTCTTTTGCCAATCGCCTTAAATCTGCGCCCTCTCGTTATCGACCCTTCAACCATCGGACACAATTTCTCTATCTAAATTTGTACAGAAAAGCAACGTAGGATGTGCAGTGAAGACTTTCCCCCTTTTCAGCTTTGTCACTGTAATGCATTCAAGGGAAGAAGGAATAATAGAAAGATATATTTTTTCACTTTTTACCAAATGACAGCATTAAACATTACTTGGTCCAGTTATGACACTGACCAGAAATAATGCATGATTTAGATGTAATATATGACACCTTCATAATGTTCTACCAATGCACTTTAACCTCAAACTTAGAAAAACTTCCTCTCCGTTACTAGAACCCACTTCTTTTCCCAGGTTTTTAGGTTTATAGATTCTCCGAAGATGATGCATTAATCACTAAAACATCAGGAGACAACGGTGCTGTAGACTCCTCTCCACTAGGAAGTAATTATGACTGATAGAGAGACTCAGTTAAAGTATAACCTTTAAATGCCATCAGAAACAAAAGCTCTCTTCCAACTGTTTCTCAGCTGGATTTCACTTGGAATATCCAATCTTTTGGAGCTAGGGGCCAAATCCTAGTGTCAAAGTGAGTGATTATACAGAAATGTGAGCCCCAATACACAGAAAATTCAAACACCCTATTCACAAAAAATGTATCGAGCATGTGCCTTGCCCATCTCATATTTAAACGTCTGCTACTGCTAGTCGAATATCTGATCTGGCAATTTTCCAATCAATGAATCTAGACTAGGTCCCCTTTCATACCACCGAAATAAGCCAATTTCTAATCCAAAACCATTACCTATGACTCTGACTATGACTATTAACTATGACTCCTCTTTTTCTTTATCTATGTCAACGTGAACCTAATGAAGTTACAATTATTATTCCCAAATGTTTTCCTTTTGCAATTCCTTACTTCTCCTCTATTACCCAGAATCAGATCTACCATTGCATCTTTCCTTGTTGAGCACACAACATACTGATTGTGGAAACCATCCTGGATTAGTTCGACAAATCCCTTCCCATTGTTACCATAAACGTTTGTTTTATCCTGCTTTACCTTAGCTTAACTAAAGTCTCCCACTATTAGAACTTGGTGCCAACTGTAAACCTCACATCCTCAATTTCTTTCCTACTATTGGTGGTCTATATTTATTTCCATATGGCAACAGATCCTTTATTATTCTTTAGCTCAACCCAGACAGACTGTGTCTGAGCTTATGTTCATGAAAAACTTTTTATGACTACAATTCTGTCCCTAAATAACCGGCTGCATCACCCACTCTACCTTCTTTTCCTTTTTTTCTACTAAACATTTTATAGGCAGGAATATTTTGTTCCCATTTCTGCCCTGGCTGAAGCTAACTTTCCATGAAGGTAACATAATACCCTCAATGTTAATTAGTACCTTTAGTTCTCAACTGTTTTTCAGTTGTTATTTATATTTGCATCTACTCAATGTAACAATATCCAATTCATACTCCTCAGTAATCTTTTCCCTTCTATTTTTTCTTATTCTTTCCTTCACTGTCATTTTTCTTAACTTCTCTCCTTACCGCCCTAACTCAAATCGCTCCAAACTCCAATCCAAGGTTACTATTTTAAATTGCTTTGCCCCACCACTATGTTTTTTTACCTTCCCCCATATTCTCCAAGACAAGTCTCCATCTGACAAGGTTACCAGTTCAAACTCTATCCATTCTTGGTATCAAGACGTTGGTGCCAGTTTGGTTCAAATGGAATCTGACCATACTCAACAGCCAACACCAAAACTGGCACCAATGCCCTCAACATGAAACCCTCCCGAAAACACCACTTTCTCAACCAGGCATTCAAATGCCTAATCTTACGCTGTCTTTGCATCTGGTGCAAGTTGTATTCTTGAAAATACTAGCCTTAACATCTTTTTTTTACTTTATAAATTCTGCAGGATTTGAGAGATTCTTGTCTCACCTTAGATGGAGGTTTTTATTAATAAATAAAAATGTAACTCAAGTCTGTATCGGAGTGGCTTCGGGGTACCAATTTTTAAAGTGATCATCAGGAGAAGATAGCCAAGGTAAGTGCTCACCAGGACTGAAACTAGCCAATGCCTTCGCTCACCTGGAATGTGAGGAATTTGTTGAAAAGCAGTTAATGGAGACTGTTTCTGAAAGTAGTCAATAGCTACTAATGGAACTTCTTTCTAACTCCTCATATTTCTCGAGCAAGATGCTTCCCCCATCCCACTAACATCATTAGTTTCCACATGGACCATTAGCTGTTTAGTCAACCATCCCAAAAGTCTATCTACACACTCCTTTATATTTATCTCCCTCCCATCATGTCGAACTGGACTCCAAGTTGCAGCCGCAGACATCCTGTCTAACCCACTGACTATTTCTCCCACTTTTAGAATCGGGCTTCTCCTTTGCTGACTGGTCTGCCAGGTAGTATCCTACTACAATTGGGTCCCAGTCCACATAATATATGCCAACCACCTTTTTTCCTTGAGAAACAGCCTCCATTCGCAAATATTCAATCAACTTGTCGCATACCAGACCAGCAAAGGTGTTTGTTATTTACCTGACAATATTTGGTAAAGTGATCACCTTAAACATTCCTTCCTTTAAGTCATTCAAATATAGATCAGAGTTCAGTTTTAATTTGTTTCATCCCAAAAAATGAATCAATCAAAAGTCCTCCACAATTTTAAGAATATCCAAGTTTTCACATGTATATAGAAAAATATCTGGTGCAATATAAATACTAATTGAATATGGCACAGCATTATGCAGTAAAGTCCTGCAAATAGTTGATAAAGCTAATGAGGCAGCACCACAAACTGAGAAATTAATTATTTGCCTGAAAGATTGATTGTTAAATTAACCTTTAAAAATGGACTTAATGCCGTCTTCAGTTTATGAAACTGTAGTACACCTGAAAGGTACTGTACCACAAGACTGAAATACAAAACCTTAAACTCTTGTTTCTTCATTACACAATTCCCTTCTACGGAAAGCTGAAACCAGAATATAATAGTTATATTTTCACATTCCAGGATACTGGATAAATTCCAAATAAGAACAGCATGTACTAGTCTGTCGATATTTTCCTCATTCTTCCATTGGTTACTAACTAACCTATTCCATACAAACAAAATGTTAATTATATAACTTATTTGCAAGCTCTCAAGGGTCTGCTCAGTGTACAACTATGTGCTCGGCAATTTATAAACTGTGAACAGAAACGTGCTAATCTACACATTCCTCACAAGCGTTATTTTATATTTTACACCAGGGGCTGATTCAACTGAACCAATGAATCAGAATCCAGCATGCCACATCGTGTACCTCTTGTTATAAAGTATTATCATCTCAATTGAAAACTTTTGTAAAGGCTCAGCACCTCAAAAGGCAGGGACGTCGGGACCCAATTTTCCCCAATCAAAAATTATGGCGTCCACTCTACTGTACACCTGTTTCTTTGAGCACCGTCAGCGGCGAGAAAAAAAAAATCACCAGTTTCCAGTAAAGGAAACCTGACTGTCGCGCCGACGCTACCCAAGTCCATCTCGGGGGGGGGGGGGTGCTAACAGTGTGCACCTAAAATGCACTGCACATGCAATTTAAAAAAAAACTCACTGCAAAAAAAAAGGAGGACCTTCGGCCGGGGATAGCAGCGGGTCGAGTCGGCTGCGTAGAAGAATTAGAAAAGGCTGCCTAGGGTATTTTTTGAAGGATGCCTCCTGTTGATGTGCTGATTTTGGCTGCCGTTTGCAACAAGAAGGCTTCTTATTGGAGCATTGCACTTTTGGAATATCTTTGGAAATGTTTTGCCACTTGTAACTTTGATGGAAAAGACGAGTGGTGAAGATTTCTGTTTAATTTGCTTGCCTGCAGTTCTCTCATCGAAGGAGGAGCATTAAATGCAAGTTTTCTTTGAGCTGAATTATTTTTAAAGCGCATTAAGTTGATAGGAAATAGCCAGTGAGGCCCTGAGGCCGGGGATAGGAGCAGGCCAGCGTCGATTTAAGTGTAGGTAAGGCTTTTTCCAATGGTGTTACATGTGTCTGTGCGCGGTTTCAATAAAAGACGTTATGGGGAAAGTGTCCTTATAGCCAGAAAGGGCGCGTAAACTGCTTTTTTACACCAGTGCCAGAATGTATGGCGCCAAACATTCTTCCACTAGTAGTCGGCGCCGGCGTCCCAACACTGGGGAAACTTTTAATTAACCTTCAATGCCAGAAAAATCGCTGGACGCTGAAAAATCAGCCCCCAGTGCTGGGCAAAATAGGGGCCTAAATCTCTTAAAAATCTTGGTTCCCATGTAAGCTACAAGTCTAATTTACATCGGATCTTTTAAAAATGGTGTCGGTATTTGTTTTGTTGAGATGAAGACTTAAATTTGCAGTGCCAGTTATAATTAAATCATCCCATCACCATTCAAATCTTCCAATTTACTGCAGGTTAGAACCAAGGATAAAATGAATAAGTTACTTTGTTGTTTTTTGACTATGATTGCCAGAAAGGTATTCCGGTTCTTGTATCAATCAAATAGAGTTTAATTGCTCTCCAATTATAGCTCAAGACCCAAGATGAAATGTCAGACTTACTTTCTCTTTTTGTTTTAAGTGTGATTGCTGAGGTTATTTTTAAAGTTATAGGGTACAGACCCTGTGAGGACAATTTTGGTCTTGGGGCTGACTGCCCGAGACCACAAGCACTGACTGGCCAGGTTTCTGTGTTCAGCTTAATTACCATATTGTACATGAGCTGCAGCCACAAGTTATGCCTGGAATTGGTAGCTTGTCCATTTGGGAGTAGGAAATGGCATGCTGTTCAGGATTTAAAGGTCAGCAGTGGTGTCAGCTGTGGCTCAGTGGGTAGCACCCTCGCCTCTGATTCAGAAGGTCATGAATTCAAGTCCTACTCCAGAGACTTGAGCTGGCTGACACGCCACTGCAGTGCTGAGGGAGTGTGGCACTGGAGAAGGGCAGGCAAATTATCCCCGGTGTCATGGTCAATATTTATCCCTTAACCAACATCACTAAAATAAACAGATTATCTGGTCATTATCACATTGTTGTTTGTGGGAGCTTGCTGTGCGCAAATTGGCTGCCTACACTGCAACAGTAACTACACTTCCAAAATTACTTCATCGGCTGTAAAGCACTTTGGGTTGTCATGAAAGGCGCTATATAAATGCAAGTCTTTCTTTCTAACTGTGAGAAATGTTATTTTATTAGCAGTAGCAAAAAATATCAGCGCGTCATAATGCACCTGCAATAATTATCTTTCGCACTTCTGAAGCAACTAACAGCCACTGGACCATCATAAATTTTTTTAAATCTAAGCATCCAGCTGTGAGATGCACAATATCAGTCAAAAAGGCAGAATAGCAAAGACAATTATACATTTCACAAGCATGCACTGGAATGAATCCAAGTACCAAAAGAACCAACTCTGTGCTAAAAAGATGGAGATGACTTCTTTATTTATCTTTTCCCTTCTTCGATTTGCTTTCTTAGTACTTTTCTGTTCTTCAGAAAACTGCTTGAATCAGGTGCTGAATTTAGAATGGTTTTCTCTATAGTGAGCCAGCAATTAATACTCCTCCCTCAGCTGTCAGCTTAAGGAGCCCCTCATTTCCATTTCTTAGATTTGATTTAAAGGCAATATCTCGAGAGGCAGCCAGTGAATAAAGTTATCATCTCAATCAACTGCAACACCTGGCCCCCAAATAATGGATAAGCAAGATTGAATTAGCAAGTCACCACGAAGCAGAATATTGAATGTCATGAAGTCATCCAACAAGGAGACTGGGGAAAGTAGCCAGCTTAGGGCAACTGACACAGTTTCTATATTAATGGTATCAGTACAAAGATTTCCAACATGGCAGCAGCATGAGCCTAGTCTTCTTTAAAATAAAAGTGGAATACGATGGTGAGCAAGATGGCAAAAATGTATCAGTATGTAATTATTATGTTGGCAATTCCTTTGTACTTAAACATATATATTAAATAATTAAAATACAGGAGTTTAGTCCCCAAGTGGGATAACATTGAAGTCACTAGCTTTTCCTCCTCCCGGAACCATGAATTTATTGAAACAGTCAGAAAGATCCAGAACAACCTAAAATTTCCAATATATATAACTATCCCAAAGCAAACTGAAAGCAAGCTGACAAACTGAGTCTTGTCCTTCTAGGTAGTAGAGGTCATGGGTTTGGGAGGTGCTGCGAAGAAGCCTTGGCGAGTTGTTGCAGTGCATCTTGTTGATGGTACACGCTGCCGTCACGGTGCGCCGGTGGTGGAGGGAGCGAATGTTTAAGTTGGTGGATGACATGCCAATTAAGCGGGCTCTTTTGTCCTGGATGGTGTTGAGTTTCTTGAGTGTTGTTGGAGCTGCACTCATCCAGGCAAGTGGAGAGTATTCCATCACGCTCCTGACTTATGCCTTGTAGATGGTGGAAAGACTTTGGGGAGTCAGAATACCCAGTCTCTGACCCGCTCTTGTTGCCACAGTATTTATGTTGAGTTTCTGGTCAATTGTGACCTCCAGGATGTTGATGGTGGGGGATTCGGCGATGGTAATGCCGTTGAACGTCAAGGGACGGTGGTTAGACTCTCACTTGTTGGAAATAGTCATTGCCTGGCACTTGTGTGACGCAAATGTTGCTTGCTACTCATCAGCCCAAGCCTGAATGTCGTCCAAATCTTGCTGCATGCGGGCATGGACTGCTACATTAAATGAGGAGTTGTGAATGGCACTGAACACTGTGCAGTCATCAGCGAATATCCCTACTCCTGACCTTAGGATGGAGGAAAGATCATTGATGAAACAGCTGAAGAGGGTTGGGCCTAGGACACTATGAGGAACTCCTGCAGCGATGTCCTGGGGCTGAAATAATTGACCTCCAAACCACCACAACCATCTTCCTTTGTGCTAGGTATGACTCCAGCCAGTGGCGAGTTTTCCCCCTGATTCCCATTGACTTCAGTTTTACTAGGGCTCCTTGATGCCACACTCGGTCAAATGCTGCCTCGATGTTAAAGACAGTCACTCTCACCTCTGGAATTCAGCTCTTTTGTCCATGTTTGGACCAAGGCTGTAATGAGGTCTAAAGCCGAGTGGTCCTGGGGGATCCTAAAATGGGCATCAGTGAGCAGGTTATTGGTGAGTAAGTGCCGCTTGATAACTTTGTCGACGGCACCTTCCCTCACTTTGCTGATGATTAAGAGTAGACTGATGGGACTGTAATTAGCCGGATTGAATTTGTCCTGCTTTTTGTGGACCGGAAATACCTGTTTTCCACATTATCAGATAGATGCCAGTGTTGTAGCTGTACTGGAACAGCTTGGCTGGAGGCACAGCTAGTTCTGGAGCACAAGTCTTCAGCACGACAGCCAGGATGTTGTTGAGCCCATAGCATTTGCTGTATTCAGTCCACTCGGCCGTTTCTTGGTATCACATGGAGTAAATCAAATTGGCTGAAGACCGGTTTCTGAGATGATGGGGACCACAGCAGGAGGCCGATATGGATCATCTACTCGACACTTCTGGCTGAAGATGTTTGCCAACGCTTCAGCCTTGTCTTTTGCACTCACGTGCTGGGCTCTGCCATCATTGAGGATGGGAATATTCATGGAACCTTCTCCTCCCATTAGTTGTTTACTATGTTTACTAGTCCACCACCATTCACAACTGGATGTGGCAGGAATGCAGAGCTTTGATCTGATCCGTTGATTGTGGGACCACTTAGCTCTGTCTATAGCATGCCGTTTCCGTCTTTTAGCGTGCATATTGTCCTGTGTTGCAGCTTCCCCACCTCATTTTTAGGTACACCTAGTGTTGTTCCTGGTATGCTCTTCTGCACTCCTTATTGAACCAGGGTTGCTCCCCTGACTTGATGGTAACGGTCGAGTGAGGGATATGCCATGTCATGAGGTTACAGATTGTGGGGGAATACAATTCTGCTGCTGCTGATGGCCCACAGCGTCTCGTGGATGCCCAGTTTTGAGCTGCTAGATCTGTTCTGAATCTATTCCATTTAGCACAGTGGTAATGAAACACAACACAACGGAGGGTATCCTCAGTGTGAAGGCGGGATTTAGTCTCCACAATTACTTTGTGGTGGTCACTGCTATCAATGCTGTCATGGACAGATCCATCTGAGACAGATAGATTGTTGAGGACAAGGTCAAGTAATTTTTTCCCTCGTGCTGGTTCTCGCACCACCTGCGGCAGGCCCAGTCTGGCTGCTATGCCCTTCAGGACTCGGCCAGTAGTGGTGTCCCCGATTGAAGTCCCCCACCCAGAGTACATTCTGTGCCCTTGCTATTCTCAATGCCTCTTCCAAGTGGTGTTCAACATGGAGGAGTACTGATTCATCAGCTGAGGGAGGGCAGTAGGTGGTAAACAGCAGGAGGTTTCCTTGTCCATGCTTGACCTGAAGCCATGAGACTTCATGGGGTCCGGAGTCAATGTTGAGGACTCCCAGGGCCACTCCCTCCCGACTGTATACCTCTGGTGGGTCAGGACATACCCAGGGATGGTGATGGAGGAATTGAAACATGCAACATCCAAAGAAAACTCCATCTGGTAGAGCAAGTATAAAGGTATGGTAACCTACAGGCTGAGAAGTAAGTATCTGCTGTTATAAAGATGACAGACTGAAAAATAATACTTCCTAAATCAACAAGCACTTAAAGACAGAGCCTGAGAACTTTTGGAAACATAAAAAGGTTATTAGATTAAATAAGCATGCCTTCATAGAAACAAAGAAAATAGGTGTAGGAGTAGGCCATTCGGCCCTTCGAGCCTACTGCTGATCACGACTATTGCTGATCATGCAACTTCAGTACCCCATTCCTTGTTCTCTCCAAATCTCTTGATCCCTTTAGCCGAAAGGGCCACATCTAACTCCCTTTTGAATATATCTAACGAAGTGGCCTCAACAACTTTCTGTGGTAGAGTATTCCATAGGTTCACAATTCTCTGAGTGAAGAAGTTTCTCCTCATCTCGGTCCTAAATGGCCTACCCCTTATCCTTAGACTGTGACCCCTGGTTCTGGACTTCCCCAACATCAGGAACATTCTTCCTGCATCTAACCTCTCCAATCCCGTCAGAATTTTATATGTTTCTATGAGGTCCCCTCTCATTCTTCTAAATTCCAGTGAATATAAGCCTAGTCGATCCAGTCTTTCTTCATATGTAAGTCACGCCATCCCGTGAATCAGTCTGATGAACCTTCGCTGCACTCCCTCAATAACAAGAATGTCCTTCCTCAGATTAGGAGACCAAAACTGTACACAATATTCAAGATGTGGCCTCACCAAGGCCCTGTACAACTGCAGTAAGACCTCCCTGCTCCTATACTCAAATCCTCTCGCTATGAAGGCCAACATGCCATTTGCCTTCTTCACTGCCTGCTGTACCTGCATGCCAACTCTCAATGACTGAGGTACCATGACACCCAGGTCTCATTGCACCTCCCCTTTTCCGAATCTGTCACCATTCAGATAATATTCTGCCTTCTTATTTTTGCCACCAAAGTGGATAACCTCATATTTAGCCACATGATATTGCACCTGCCATGCATTTGCCCGCTGACCTAACCTGTCCAAGTCACCCTGCAACCTCTTAGCTTCCTCTTCATAGCTCACATTGCCACCCAACTTAGTGTCATCTGCAAACTTGGAGATATTACAGTCAATTCCTTCGTCTAAATCATTAATGTAAATTGTAAATAGCTGGGGTCCCAGCACTGAACCCTGCAGTACCCCACTAGTCACTGCCTGCCATTCTGAAAAGGACCCGTTTATTCCTACTCTTTGCTTCCTGTCTGCCAACCAGTTCTCTATCCACGTCAATACATTACCCCCAATACCATGTGCTTTAATTTTGCACACTAATCTCTTGTGCGGGACCTTGTCAAAAGCCTTTTGAAAGTCCAAATACACCATATCCACCGGTTCTCCCTTGTCCACTCGACTAGTTACATCCTTAAAATATTCTAGAAGATTTGTCAAACGTGATTTCCCTTTCATAAATCCATGCTGACTTGGACCGATCCTGTCACTGCTTTCCAAGTGCACTGCTATTACATCTTTAATAATTGATTCCAACCTCTTCCCCACTACCAATGTCAGACTAACTGGTCTATAATTCCCTGTTTTTTCTCTCCCTCCTTTTTCAAAAAGTGGGGTTACATTAGCTACCCTCCAATCTAGAGGAACTGTTCCAGAGGCTATAGAATGTTGGAAAATGACCACAATGCATCCACTATTCCTAGGGCCATTTCCTTAAGTACTCTGGCATGCAAACTAACACGCCCTGGGGATTTATCGGCCTTCCATACCATCAATTTCGCTTACACAATTTCCTGATGAATAAGGATTTCCTTCAGTTCCTCCTTCTTGCGAGACCCTCGGTCCCCTAGTATTTCTGGAAGGTTATTTGTGACTTTCTCAGTGAAGACAGAACCAAAGTATTTGTTCAACTGGTCTGCCATTTCTTTGTTCCCCGTTACACATTCACCTGATTCTGACTGTAAGGGACCTACATTTGTCTTCACTAATTTTTTTCTCTTCACATATCTATAGAAGCTTGTGCAGTCAGTTTTTATGTTCCCTGCAAGCTTACTCTCATACTATATTTCCCCCTCCGAATTATACCCTTTGTCCTCCTCTGCTGAATTCTAAATTTCTCCCAGTCCTCAGGTTTGCTGCTTTTTCTAGTCAATTTATATGCCTCTTTCTTGCATTCAACACTATCCCTAATTTCCCTTGTAAGCCACGGTTGAGCCACCTTTCCCGTTTTATTTTTACGCCAGACAGGGGTGTACAATTGTTGAAGTTCATCCATGTGATCTTTAAATGTCTGCCATTGCCTATCCACCGTCAACCCTTCTAGTATTATTCACCAGTCTATCCTAGCCAATTCATGTCTCATACCATCGAAGTTACCTTTCTTTAAGTTCAGGACCCTAGTTTCCGAATTAACTGTGTGACTCTCCATCTTAATAAAGAATTCTACCATATTATGGTCACTCTTCCCCAAGAGGCCTCGCACAGCAAGATTGCTAATTAGTCCCTTCTCATTACACATCACCCAGTCTAGGATGGCCAGCTATCTACATATTGGTCGAGAAAACCATCCCTAATACATTCCAGGAAATCCTCCTCCACCACATTACTACCAGTTTGATTAGCCCAATCAATATGTAGATTAAAGTCGCCCATGATAACTGCTGTACCTTTATTGCGCACATCCCTTATTTCTTGTTTGATGCTGTCCCCAACCTGACTACTACTGTTTGGTGGTCTGTACACAAATCCCACTAGCGTTTTCTGCCCTTTGGTATTCCGCAGCTCCTAAATGTTGAATACCCCTGGATGTTGAGTTCCCAGCCTTGGTCACCCTGAAGCCATGTCTCCGTAATGCCAATTACATCATACCCGTTAACTGCTGTCTGCGCAGTTAATTCGTCTACCTTATTCCAAATACTCCTCGCATTGAGGCACAGAGCCTTCAGGCTTGTCTTTTTAACACACTTTGCCCGTTTAGAATTTTGCTGTAATGTGGCCCTTTTTGTTTTTTGCCTTGGGTTTCTCTGCCCTCCACTTTTACTTTTCTCCTTTCTATCTTTTGCTTCTGCCTCCATTTTATTTCCCTCTGTCTCCCTGTATAGGTTCCCATCCCCCTGCCATGTTAGTTTAACTCCTCCCCAACAGCACTAGCAAACAATCCCCCTAGGACATTGGTTCTATTTATGATGGTTTGATCATTTTCTTTAGCTTTATAGTCAGAGGAAAACCTACTCATCTGTTCCTCAGTTCCTTCTTGCTCCAGAAACACCTCCAATTGTTAATGTATTGTGCAACTCTATTAGAATATGGATAAAAAGTACCACCTGGTATCCCTTTTTGCTCCTAATTTTTAAAACTCGCACCCCAGGGCATTTGAATGCTTCACAACACTGAATAATTGCCTGAATTAATTCAGTCAATTCCCTCTGCAACCTTGGAAAAGTTGTATTCAGTCATTTTAATGTCTCAACTTCAAAAGAAAGCAAGCACAACTGTCTTAAACTTTCCTCATAACTTAAATTTCTAATACTCATTCAATTCATACAGTCGTTGTACATTTGAGAAAATAGGCAGGTGTGAGGGAGCTACATAGGCTTTCTTTTAGTAGTTTCCTTCTCCACCACATTGCGTTCACTCGCATTTCACTGGATTCCATGGCAAAAGAAAAAGAGGTAAGCCACAGGGCATTCCCCAAGGATAGCCATTCTGCACCCTTATTGCCTAGCCTCACAACACTATTAGTGTTAAAGTTGGGATTGGGGTTAGGGTTCAGTAGCTCATACATTTACTTAGCATCTCAACTGGAGCTCAGAGGATGTAACATATGAAGGAGAGAAGGGGAGCAACTGTATTAAGATTTAACATTTTTACAGGTTTGACAGGGTAGATGCTGGAGGATTTTCCCTGGCTGGGGAGTCTATTTAAGACTGAGATGACGAGAAGATCCTTCACTCAAAGGGTTGTGAATCTTTGGAATTCTTCAGTGTTTCAGTTAGAGCATCCACAGCTCAGAGATAGATACATTTTTGGATACTAAGAGACTCAAGGCATATGAGGATAGTGCAGGAAGGTGGAGTTGAGGTAGAAGATCAGTCATGATCTTATTGAATAGCAGAGCAGGGCCGAATGGCCTACATCTGCTCCTAATTCTTGTGTTATGTTCTTGAGACTGCTTTTAAAAAGTCACGGTTTAGTTTCATTCATCTGAATGCAAAGAGAACACTACTGTAATGTTCCAAAGAATCTTACCTGTGAGATACTGAGAACGTATCTTTGTTTTACACAGGTGAGTATCAGGTCAACAGGTTACAATGTGGAAACTTTGACCCCATTGTCACATACATTGCAAAGTAAACATCTATTCCTAAATCCAAGCTTTAGCTTTCAGAAATAGCAGGGGTTTTTTGTGCATGGACCAATTGTGCATAACTCACCCACCTTTCTATCAGGGTCCCACACAGCAGCCGGATAACCTTTTGCATGTTCTCAGTGCATAGCCAGCTCCAGTGGTCTTTCATCAGGAGGCAGAGAAGATCCAATGCTACATCTGCCAAGGCTGTTTCAGAACCCTCTGTTCAAAAAGGAAATAGAAGCAAATGAGCATTACATGATTACCATAAATAAATGGCGTCTGAAATAAATGTTCAAAATCAGAAAGATGAGAATCACATCCTACTTCTAATAGGCAGATTTAATATTTTTGTAGTTTGTTTGCAACAATTAAATTTACTTATTAAGGATGGAATGTGCAGTGAAAATGGCCACATCAGAGAACACAGCTCACAGAGCTTGAATGCACCAAACATCCCGAGGATGGGCAATAAATTCTGGCCTTATTAGCGACTCCCATTTGGCAAGAATTATCTTGTAAAAAAGGCATTTCATACAGCGACAAATTAGACACCAAGCAGGCGTTAGAGGAGGTGGTCAAAGAAATAGGTTTTGAGGAGATTTTTGAAGGCGAAAAGAGAATGTGGCAAGATGGAGCAGTTTAGGTAGTGAATTGCAGAGTGCGAGGGCACAACAGCTGAGTTGAGGTGTAGGGCTGGAGGAGTTTGCCCAAATAGGGTAGACAGAACTAGAAAGATAGCTCAGAAGGACTAATGTGGAACAGGATATGGCAGGACTGACATATGAAGAAAGACTTCATATTCACTGGAATTTAGAAGAATGAGAGGGGATCTCATAGAAACATATAAAATTCTGATGGGATTGGACAGGTTAGATGCAGGAAGAATGTTCCCGATGTTGGAGAAGTCCAGAACCAGGGATCACAGTCTAAGGATAAGGGGGTATGCCATTTAGGACCAAGATGAGGAGAAACTTCTTCACTCAGAGAATTGTGAACCTGTGGAATTCTCTACCACAAAGTTGTTGAGGCCAGTTCGTTAGATATATTCAAAAGGTAGTTAGATGTGGCTCTTACCTAAAGGGATCAAGGGGTATGGAGAGAAAGCAACAATGGGGTACTGAAGTTGCATGATCAGCCATGATCATATTGAATGGTGGTGCAGGCTCGAAGGGCCGAATAGCCTACTCCTGCACCTATTTTCTATGTTTCTGTGTTTCTGGATGAGTTGGAGTTTCTGTAGGGTGAAGCTCGGGAGACCAGCATGCAGAGCTTATGGAAAATTTGAGACTGGAATTAATAAAGCAGTGCATGAGGATTTCAACAGGATAGAGGTGAGGGGGGAGAGAAGCAGGCAATGTTCTAGAAGCGAAAATTGGGAGAGTTGGTGACAGACTTGGCCAAACTTTTGATTTTGACACAAACTCAGCTCAGAGTTAAGTAGCTGCACACAGCCGGGTTGAGCGAACAGCCAAGGGTTGGAACAGAATCGAGGGCAGAGGAACAGAATTTCTGGAGAGAACTGAACAGAATAGCTTTGATCTTGCTGATGTGAGTTGGAGGATATTCTGGCTCACCCAATGCTTGATATCAGACAGGCAGTGCAACAATACAGCAACAGGCATGGATGTGTGTATGCAATGTATTTCATGGAGTTCATCCAGAATAGCTATAGCCAAGGGTTAGAAGAAATGAATTTGCACTGCTAAATGTTTATATCAAAATTTGGTTTATCTCCGGGTACTCTTTGTAGTGTTAGCTTGGCTCAGTTGGAACACTCTTATCTTTGAGCCAGAAGGCTGTAGGTTCAAATCCCACTGCAGACTTGAGCACACATTCTAGGCCGACACTACAATGCAGCACAGAAAGAGTGCTACACAACGGGAGATGCCGCCTTTCAGATGAGACGTTAAACCAAGGCTCCATATGTCTGTTCAAGTCAATGTAAAAGATCACATGGCACTATTTGAAAAAGAGCAAAGAGTTCTCCCTGTGTCCTGGCCAACATTTCCTCATGAACCATCACCACCAAAAGCATATTATCTAGTTATTCATTAATTTGCTATGTGTGGGACCTTGCCATGCTTGCATAGATAACAGTGATTACATTTCAAAAGTAATCCATTGGTTGTAAAACACTGCGGGATGTTCTGAGGGCCTGATAAGACACTATTATAAAACAAGTTTGTTTTTCTTTTACACAGTTTTACTAATTCCAACTTTAGATTAAAATAACCATCACATTACACATGTCAACACACATACAAGAACTAATAATCTTTCAACCGCTGGACTAAAAAAATAACATAATTCCCCATGAACTTAAAATACTTCATGTTGTTCAATCTGGGTGATCTCAGATAATATTGTTACAATTCAAGTTTACCAGCAACATTCTTAACTTGTCGTGGGTGGGAATAGCAGACATAAAATGAAAATGACTATTTACTGCCAAATTCCTGTTAGAGCTTAGACTTTATATAACATCTTCTAGTAGCACTTTTGAGCTTCAAACTACCTCTGAGGGATCATAATCTCCACAAAAGAGTCAGCACAACAAAAAAAGGGAGACATTTTCAGAACGATTTTGTCAAAAAAGACAAAGAATTAAATTTCCTTTTATCTTGAATATTCCTTCAGGGAAATACGTGCTAAGAGAAGTGAAACCCAGTTATGTTGTTTTTTTTTTTGCACAGGCAAAGAGTTAATAGCAAGAATCCAGCTTTTCCCACATGCATTAAGCAATTTTATCTTGCTTTTTTTCTTGTTTTGGAAGGAACTGCATTTCTTAAACTCCCTGTGAATCTAGTATAATAAATAACATTTTGACAAAGTAGGAGGAAATATTTGTGGACATGCTTGGTTTTAGATCAGACTGCAGGTCTGGTAAATACAATGATATACTTCCACCTAGTGGAGATATGTATAGTTAACAGTTTCCTAAACTCAGCAGTTTAAATAGATACGATGTAATTTTATTTTGATCTTCAATAATTGTATTAGGCCATTGCACTGGAAAAATGTCTGTCAACTAAAAAAATAGCACTAAACCAGTGCAGGCTCGAAGGGCCATATGGCCTACTGCTACTCCTATTACTTATGTCTATTTCAAAACACTTGTTTTTAAAGGATTTGATAGGGTAGATAGAAACTATTTCCTCTGGGTGCGTACGAGGTGCGCCTGCGCTAAAACCCAGAACTTTCAATCTTGACAGATCGCACACAGCCCCGGGAAAAGGGCCTCCATGGGTGGAGAGTTGGGCTATTTGCCCAACTTGTGCCCAGCGAGTGCCCTTGAGGCCTGCTTTTACCAGTGTAAGAGTTTTAAAGGACAGAAAAATATCTATATATTTTACAATAATGTATACATTTAAAAACCTGTGAATGAAGGTAAATTTATTTTTAGACCATTTAAAATATGTACATTTATTTTTCAAAAAATTAAAATGTTGGTTTTAAATAAATACCATTTTGATTCATTTTAAATATATGATTTTCTTTTAATTTATTTTAAGTGTTGGTATATTTTGGGGGTTGGTATATTTTGGGCCGGTCCAAGTTAACCTAGGGGCACTTGCGAACTGCATGCGCCGCTGGGATACGAAGGCCTCCACCCGTGGCCACCCTGAGAGGCCCTTGACCGCGAATCTCAGAACCTCCGGGACCGTCAGGTAAGTTCGTAGATTTTTTTGCAGGTTGGAGGCATCCACTCGCGGGAAGCCTCTGACCGCAATTTATATCGCAATGTACCACACGCCTATTGTGTAAACCTCAAAACCAAGGACTCCCTAGACTTCTGCAAGCTAGACGCACTGAGGCTTTCTGTTTCCAACCATTAATTTTAATGGTTCACTTGTTGGCGAGAGTGGAACAGAAAATCCAGCCACAACCTATAAACAGCAGGTTCCACATCAATCCCTAGTCAAGGAAAGCGAAGTTCTGCTCATCAATGTCCAAATGTCAGTTTGGCAATTTCATCATCCTACACATTCTGCATCAATGCAAAGCCAAAACCATTATAAGAATTATGTAATCACACAGCTTCAGTATTGAAAGCAACTCTATAAAAGGATTTATTGAACACCATCTCTGGCATCTGTTTCTCGTTTATAGAATGCTGCAATCCTTAGAAAATGAAAATAGCACCGCTACCGAAGTATCAGGTAAAGCTGTCCTGATGGGAATTTGCTTAAAACCTCATTGCATATTTAAGTCAACATTGCAATTTAGCAGTCGTCTGGACTAGATAATTTTGTCTGGTTAAGACATATGTCCACTTAACACTTTTACTGGCACAAACCTACATTTAAGAATCAACATTCAAACAAAACTCTTCCTGGATGGCTTAAATCTACATTTCTATTTCCATAGCTATTGTTGTACATAAGTGGGATCACTGTCATTCTGCACTGGTATTACAGTCTTCTCTAGGCTGTACCAAGTCATGGAAATTGAAATCTGAATTTCAGTCTTGAACTTATGGATCGAATGGTCAGATTTGGGTTTCTTACTGCTGAACTCGGTGTGGCAGCATGGCTGCAACTGTTATCTATCACCACATGCTGCACTTTGTAAGCATATCAAATTGCATAATCAGCTTTCAAACTCTGGGTTAACAAGAATGGGGCAAATACAAAACAGTGTGAATAGATTGAAATGAATCAATTTAGTAACAATTTTGGCTCCAAACTCTAGTGCTTATTTTCATTCTGTACCCGAGAAAGCAAATGGAAAGAGATACAATTTAATAAAACTCAATCACGTGATCAATAATAACAAAGATCAAGAACAATAATAACAAAGATCAAGAACAATTCACTACTGGAGTGGCTTTGAAAAAACATGTTCCTTCACCTTCATTTCTCTTAATCATTTATGTCGAATGAAGAATAAACTTGTATGCTTCTTTTTGCTTTTTGTGAAGGAGGCGACCTCTAATTAGGAAATATAGATGGTAACTGAATGATACCCCTGATTTGAGAGAACTTTGCAGTTCTAGCATAGATGTAACAAATCTTGCCATACCAACCAGCGTATGTCCAATTACAACAACTGACTTTGAAAACTGATTATGCAACAATAGCATTTACTGTATTTTCCAACATTACAACAGTGACTACAATTCACAAGTACTTCATTGGCAGAGGTCGTGAAAAACAGATAATAAATGCATATTTTTTCTTTACCGAAAAAGAGACCTAATTATTTACAGAATTATTTATTTTACAAACTTAAAACTATTAAGTGGCAAAGAATATATCATTCCTTGTATAAAAAAGGCAGGTAACTAAAGTAGTAAATTTGAATTCACTACCAAGAACATAAGAAATAGGAGCAAGAGTAGGCCACCTGGCCCCTCGAGCCTGCTCCGCCATTTAATAAGATCATGGCTGATCTGATCATGGACTCAGCTCCACTACCCTGCCCATCCCCCATAACCCTTTATTCCCTTATCGCTCAAAAATCTGTCTATCTCCGCCTTAAATATATTCAATGACCCAGCCTCCACAGCTCTCTGGGGCAAAGAATTTCATAGATTTACAACCCTCTGAGAGATGAAATTCCACATCTCAGTTTTAAATGGCCGGCCCCCTATTCTGAGACTATGTCCCCAAGTTTTAGCTTCCCCTAAGAATAGAAATATCCTCCCTGCATCCACCTTGTCGAACCCCCTCGCGACCTTATATGTTTCAATAAGATCACCTCTCATTCGTCTGAACTCCAATGTCTATCAGCCCAAACTACTCAACCTATCTACATAAGTCAACCCATCATCTCCAGAATGAACCATGTGAAACTTCTCTGAAAAGTCTCCAATGTAAGTATATCTTTCCTTAAATACGGAAACCAAAACTGTATGCAGTACTCTAGGTGTGGCCTCACCAATACCCTGTACAGTTGTAGCAGGACTTTTCTGCTTTTATACTCTATCCCCCTTGCAATAAAGGCCAACATTCCATTTGCTTTCCTGATTACTTGTTGTATCTGCACACTAACTTTTTGTGTTTCATGCACAAGGACCATCAGGTTCCTCTGTACTGCAGCATTTTGCAATTTTTCTCCATTTAAATTATAATTTGCTTTTCTATTTTTTTCTGCCAAAGTGAATAACCTCACATTTTCCCACATTATACACATCTGCCAAATTTTTGCCCACTCACTTAGCCTGTCTGTATCCCTTTGTAGATTTTTTGTGTCTTCCTAACAATTTGCTTCCCCATCCATCTTTGTATCATCAGCAAACTCGGTCCCTTTATCCAATTCATTAATATAGATTGTAAATAGTTGAGGACCCAGCACTGATCCCTGTGACACCCCACTAGTCACTGCTTGCCAACCGTAAAATGACCCATTTATCCCGACTCTATGTTTTGTTAGTTAGCCAATCCTCTATCCATGCTAATATATTACCCCCAACCCCGTGAACTGTTATCTTGTGCAGTAACCTTTTATGTGGCACCTTATCAAATCCCTTCTGGAAATTCAAATACCACATCCACTGGTTCTCCCTGATCCACCCTGCTCGTTACATCCTCAAAGAACTCCAGCAAATGTGTCAAACATGATTTCCCTTTCATAAATCCATGCTGACTCTGCCTGACTGAATTATGCTTTTCCAAATGTCCCGCGACTGCTTCTTTAATAATGGACTCCAACATTTTCCCAATCACAGATGTTGGGCTAACTGGTCAAAAGGTTCCTGCTTTTTGTCTGCCTCCTTTTTTAAATAGGGGCGTTACATTTGCAGTTTTCCAATCTGCTGGGACTCCCCAGATTCCAGGGAATTTTGGTAAATTACAACCAAAGTATCCACTATCCCTGCCACTACTTCTCTTAAGACCCTAGGATGCAAGCCATCAGGTCCAGGGGATTTATCTGCCTTTGGTCCCATTATCTTACTGAGAACCACCTCCTCAGTGATTGTGACTGTGTTAAGTTCCTCCCCTTATAGCCCCTTGACTATCCACTGTTGGGATATTGTTAGTGTACCTGTACTCCAACTTGCCTCATTCACTACAAGTTGAGGAGTGGGGGAGTGGGGGGGGGGGAAATCAGCCAAGATCCCTGCTCCTAATTGCACATTCTGAGCCCCTGCTAGAATTGCATGTATGTAGGTATCAGATAAGTACAGGATTATATTCAGCGGTTATATCCTCTATATTCAAGTGCCGTGACAACTCTCACTATCAAGGCTCACAAAAGAATAAAAGCCATTTTGGCAAAGTTACAAAAGTTACCTGGCAACCAAAGTTCAGCAAAGAGTCAATAACCTCAGGTCAGAGGAATTGGCAGAAGAAATAAACTAAAATGCAGATGACTGATGTGAACATTCAAAATCAGACAACATTAGGGGGAGGGGGGAATTTATGCTCTGCTGCACAATCTCCTATTCACAATAGCTGATACTTTCTTGTGACGTTGTTGCCCAGATTCCTATTAACTAAAAAAACATAAGCGTCCTCCTACCACACAAAAAACAAAGGTTTATGAACTTTGCACAAACACTTATCTTTTCAAAATGAGTTAGAATAACATTGCTCATATTCCTTTGCACATTCTTGCAGGATTATGACGATAGGCCATTTTTATTAAGCGTAGCCAAAGTGTAAAAATATCTACCATGCAATTTTGATAATTTTCTAACAAAAACACTATTATTCAAGGCAAAGCTTTTCTTTCATTATTTAAATGTTGATTTTCAATGGGTGTAAAGAGCCTTTACAAGGTATAAAAGCAGTAAAATCTCAATACTACCACACCAGTTCATAGAAACATAGAAACATAGAAAATAGGTGCAGGAGTAGGCCATTCAGCCCTTCTAGCCTGCACCGCCATTCAATGAGTTCATGGCTGAACATGCAACTTCAGTACCCACTTCCTGCTTTCTCGCCATACCCCTTGATCCCCCGAGTAGTAAGGACTTCATCTAACTCCCTTTTGAATATATTTAGTGAATTGGCCTCAACAACTTTCTGTGGTAGAGAATTCCACAGGTTCACCACTCTCTGGGTGAAGAGGTTTCTCCTCATCTCGGTCCTAAATGGCTTACCCCTTATCCTTAGACTGTGACCCCTGGTTCTGGACTTCCCCAACATTGGGAACATTCTTTCTGCATCTAACCTGTCTAAAACCGTCAGAATTTTAAACGTTTCTATGAGGTCCTCTCTCATTCTTCTGAACTCCAGTGAATATAAGCCCAGTTGATCCAGTCTTTCTTGATAGGTCAGTCCCACCAGGAATCAGTCTGGTGAATCTTCGCTGCACTCTCTCAATAGCAAGAATGTCCTTCCTCAAGTTAGGAGACCAAAACTGTACACAATACTCCAGGTGTGGCCTCACCAAGGCCCTGTACAACTGTAGCAACACCTCCCTGCCCCTGTACTCAAATCCCCTCGCTATGAAGGCCAACATGCCATTTGCTTTCTTAACCGCCTGCTGTACCTGCATGCCAACCTTCAATGACTGATGTACCATGACACCTAGGTCTCGTTGTACCTCCCCTTTTCCTAATCTGTCACCATTCAGATAATAGTCTGTCTCTCTGTTTTTACCACCAAAGTGGATAACCTCACATTTATCCACATTATACTTCATCTGCCATGCATTTGCCCACTCACCTAACCTATCCAAGTCACTCTGCAGCCTCATAGCATCCTCCTCGCAGCTCACACTGCCACCCAACTTAGTGTCATCTGCAAATTTGGAGATACTACATTTAATCCCCTCGTCTAAATCATTAATGTACAATGTAAACAGCTGGGGCCCCAGCACAGAACCTTGCGGTACCCCACTAGTCACTGCCTGCCATTCTGAAAAGTACCCATTTGCTCCTACTCTTTGCTTCCTGTCTGACAACCAGTTCTCAATCCACGTCAGCACACTACCCCCAATCCCATGTGCTTTAACTTTGCACATTAATCTCTTGTGTGGAACCTTGTCGAAAGCCTTCTGAAAATCCAAATATACCACATCAACTGGTTCTCCCTTGTCCACTCTACTGGAAACATCCTCAAAAAATTCCAGAAGATTTGTCAAGCATGATTTCCCTTTCACAAATCCATGCTGACTTGGACCTATCATGTCACCTCTTTCCAAATGCGCTGCTATGACATCCTTAATAATTGATTCCATCATTTTACCCAATACTGAGGTCAGGCTGACCGGTCTATAATTGCCTGTTTTCTCTCTCCCTCCTTTTTTAAAAAGTGCGGTTACATTGGCTACCCTCCACTCGATAGGAACTGATCCAGAGTCAATGGAATGTTGGAAAATGACTGTTAATGCATCCGCTATTTCCAAGGCCACCTCCTTAAGTACTCTGGGATGCAGTCCATTAGGCCCTGGGGATTTATCGGCCTTCAATCCCATCAATTTCCCCAACACAATTTCCCAACTAATAAAGATTTCCCTCAGTTCCTCCTCCTTACTAGACCCTCTGACCCCTTTTATATCCGGAAGGTTGTTTGTGCCCTCTTAGTGAATACCGAACCAAAGTACTTGTTCAATTGGTCTGCCATTTCTTTGTTCCCAGTTATGACTTCCCCTGATTCTGACTGCAGGGGACCTACGTTTGTCTTTACTAACCTTTTTCTCTTTACATATCTATAGAAACTTTTGCAATCCGCCTAAATGTTCCCTGCAAGCTTCTTCTCGTACTCCATTTTCCCTACCCTAATCAAATCCTTTGTCCTCCTCTGCTGAGTTCTAAATTTCTCCCAGTCCCCGGGTTCGCTGCTATTTCTGGCCAATTTGTATGCCACTTCCTTGGCTTTAATACTATCCCTGATTTCCCTTGATAGCCACGGTTGAGCCACCTTCCCTTTTTTATTTTTATGCCAGACAGGAATGTACAATTGTTGTAGTTCATCCATGCGGTCTCTAAATGTCTGCCATTGCCCATCCACAGTCAACCCCTTAAGTATCATTCGCCAATCTATCCTAGCCAATTCACGCCTCATACCTTCAAAGTTACCCTTCTTTAAGTTCTGGACCATGGTCTCTGAATTAACTGTTTCATTCTCCATCCTAATGCAGAATTCCACCATATTATAGTCACTCTTCCCCAAGGGGCCTCGCACAATGAGATTGCTAATTAATCCTCTCTCATTACACAACACCCAAATTGAGTTTAACAGATAAGGCATTTCATTCAAGATCAACAACAACAACTTGTATTTATATAGCGCCTTTAACATAGTGAGATGTCCCAAGGCGCCTCACAGGAGTATTATGAGCTTAAAAATTTGACATCAAGCTGCAAAAGGAGAAATTAGGGCAGGTGACAAAGCTTGGTCAAAGAGTTAGGTAAGCTTAGTCAAAGAGGTAGGTTTTAAGGAGCGTCTTGAAGGAGGAAAGAGAGGTAGAGATGCAGAGAGGTTTAGGCAGGGAATTCCTGAGCTTGGGGCCTAGGTAACAGAAGGCACAGCCACCGATGGTTGAGCGATTATAATCAGGGATGCACAAGAGGGCCGAATTAGAGGAGCGCAGACATCTCAGGGGGTTGTGGGGCTGGAGCAGATTACAGAGATAGGGAGAGGCGAGGTCATGGAGGGATTTGAAAACAAGGATGAGAATTTTGAAATCGAGGCGTTGCTTAACCGGGAGCCAATGTAGGTCAGCGAGCACAGTGGTGATGGGTGAGCAGGACTTGGTGCGAGTTCGGACACAGGCATCAGAGTTTTGGATCACCTCTAATTTACGTAGGGTAGAATGTTGGAGGCCAGCCAGGAGTACGTTGGAATAGTGTGGTGGCTGGTGTGCATTGGCCACCACACGTTAAAAAAATCCAAGCACAGGCATCTTCCACCCTTCAACATGTAGTTCGGGATCCTTCATTGAAACACCCGTGAACTCATTGAACTCATCCCTTTTTGGCGTGGAAGCAAGTCATCCTCGATTCGAGGGACTGCCCGAGAGTGAGAGAGGAATAGTCAAGTCAAGAGCCAACAAACGCCACGTTGGAAGAGTTTTGTTCCGTGCGTTTCATTTTTCCACTTGCATACCTGAATTCAAATCCTGGTCAGAAGAGGATGGCTCACTGCTTTTCAGCTTCTTGTCCAAATAATTATTTCCTGCAGCTGCATCCTCTTTGGACTCTCTTCCTTTCAAATTCATCTGTGTTCTTCCCAGCAGCTTCTCTTGTTCCAAGATGAAGTCCTCCATGCCTGCTACGCAAAGGCCTTCCGATAACTGAGTGAAACAAAACAGTTGCATAGTAACAAGAACAAGTTCTGGCATAATCACAACAACATAGCTTTCCATCAAAAGTTAGGCTCATACATCATTTACATGTGGAAAATTCATAATGCATGAAAGAATTTTAGCAATTTATCAGCACACCTGTCTAATATACAAGAGTGGCAACACATCAAAGAGTAATTTATTGGCTGCATGGCACTTGGAAATTTACTGAGGATATAAGGTGCTATGCAAATGCAAGTTATTTTTCTACCTAAAGAACAATTGCTCATTCAGGATTCTTACATAACCATTTAATAATTACAGTATAATGTAGAACAAGAACACTCCTGGATATAATACCACAACTAATGAATTACCTTTGTTGAATACTCCCTTTGCAACAGGAATCCTATGTACAGAAAAAGTAATCTTTGCAATGCTATCCTTGCTAGAATACATTTTTTGGTTCTAAATAGCAGACTTATATAAGCTGCCCTATAATATTTCCCAAACTCACTATGTCTCTTTCCAGATAAAAAAATGAAACAGCAGAATCTTAAAATTAAAGCTGGGCCATTTAGGCGGGAAATTAAAATCACTTTTTCACACAAAGGGGAGTGGAAATCTGCAACTTTCGCCCTCAAAATCTGTGGATGCTGGATCAATCAGAATTTTGAAGACTGAGATTGATCGATTGTTGTTAGGTAAGGGATAGCGAAATGGATCAAAGGCAGGTAAAAGGAGTTGAGGTACAGATCAGCCGAATGTAATAATATCTGAACAGGCAGATTAGATTTCAGTTTAATGTTTTATCTCTGGTAATACAGCACTGAGATATCACCGCAGATTATACGCTCAAATCCTGCAGTAGGACTTGATTTCACAACTACTACAACAACACAAATACAAAATTTCTTGCCTTCTGGCTCAGAGGCAAGAGTGCTATTATGAGCTAAGCTGGGCTAAACTGACTATGCAATTTGTGCATTGCTATCCACTTGCAGCCCACCTTCATTTCCCAGACAGCATGTAGTAGCTGAACTATTGCAGTGAATTATTTTTTACATTCTGTTGCAGTGTTGTGAGATGTTTAAAGTGATCCATTTTTTTAAAATATACTCATTGATGTTCCATGCAGCCATATTCAGAGACAAAAACTGATTCTGTCTCTTTCTTCCTATAACTGTTGTCAAAGTCAAATTGCTTACAAACAGCTAGCATATAAAATAACTAAATACTCATCCTTAAGTATAGTAGGCAACTTCCCATGCCATAGTCTAATCATCTTACTACAAACAGACACTTTTGACACCCACTTATTTTGAGATACAAGTAGAATGCACATCTGTGGCATTTGTAATCTCGCCATGGGCCACACTTACCCATCACTGTGGGCCCTGAAAAAACCTGTTACTCAGGCCATTTTTGAACCTCCAATCACAATCGACCAGCTGTGGGGCATTACCAGAGCTAGGGGTGGAAATCATCCCTTTCTAATAGACCCATGACCACATGAAAAAGGTAGCCATGAGTCGGTGCAGATGACCGCTCGGTCGGCCGCCATTTTGGAAATTGCCCTACTTTATTTTTGGAGCGGTGTACGGGACCACTCCACCCAGTTTCCTGGCGTGTCGGGCATGCGGCGACCCCACACCAACCGGCGGTGGCCCCCTTTCCGCGGTATTTCCCCGCGGGAGTGGTGCCACCACCGATTGGTGCCCCTGGCAGCTTTTTTTGTCGGGGAGCTGTCTGTGACTGGACGCTGCATCTGCCCTTAATGGGGAGGTCACGCTGCTGGCAACTCGATTTAATTTTTTTGTGTCAGCCGACTGCCAGGTTGGGCCGACAATGCCCCCGGGTTCAGCCGGGCCGCCAACAGGCAGCCTGGCAACCCCTCTTGGGTGCCAGGCTGCCAGTCCAGCCGAAACGCTCCCTGGTGGCCCAGTGGTTACCACTAAAATGGCTGTAGAGTTTGCAGCAGCCCTGCCCTCTAACTGAAGGGGCGGGGAGGCGTTGACGTCATCAACGTGGTGGTGATGACTGGACGGGGCAGCTGGTCCAACCAAAGGGCACTTCCGCCCCTCAGCCGCCACAGCTTCTGCACCGACCCAAAAAAACTAAAGTGCCGAATATCGGCGGCATCTCTGCCCCATGGATCGAGGCAGAAAAAAAATAAATCGGGGCGAGCGGCTCATTTGGGGCGGAGCTCAATTTCCGCCTCCTGGAATTCAACAGCAACTTACACTTTTATAGATCTTTTAATATCCCAAATTGCTTCACTGAAACAAAAATAACAGGACATCAAACAGTGGTGGAAGAATGGTTTATGATGGTGTCCAAAGGCATATTTAAAGAGATTTGAGGAGGCTTTTAAAGCAGAAAGCGATAGCAAGGCAGAGGAGTTCACAGAGTGTTCAGGGTGGAGACAAAACGGCTGAACCTTCTGTGGCCAAATATGGATCTGAGGGAAGGGGACCAGAGTTGGGAAAAGTGGCAGACACTCAGAAGAAGATACGGTTGAAGGAGGTTGCAGAGGTTGACAAGGCGAGGCAATGGTGGCACAAGTAGATGAGCTCATGGATTTTGAAATCAATGTATTGGGGGAATAGGGAGGCAATAAAGAATGGCAAGGATCATAGGGGCGCAGGGTTTGTACCGGATAACATGCAGGCAATGGAATGTTGGACCATTGGCAATTTGTAAAGGGCGGAACCTGGGAGGCCAACAAGAATAGTATTGGAGTAACCAAGTCTAGCAGTGATGCAAGTATGGATAAGGTAGGGGCAGAGGTGCAAGTTCAACTCTATGTGAAACAGGGTAACAAGGTTACACACCATCAGGCACTGTCTGTGTAAGCAGCCATGAAGAGGGACAGAGTTGGGAATAATGGTGCAAAGCATTTGGCAGGAGTCAAACAGGAAACCTCATCCCTTCTGTTAGGAGGTTTTCCATCCTATGGCTTAATGAAACATCTGCCCTATAGTTTATTTTTCCCATTAAATACTTGTTATCCACTCGACAACTGCCTAGTGTGGCACATTTGAAATCAGGAGCTCACTGACGCAAACACAAACCCATGTTCCAACTTTCTGTGGTGCAGACAAAGACTCTTGAGGAAGGCTCATCAGGATTATAGCCCTTGACAAAAAGTTAACAAATATCCCTGGTCTATTTGACTGAATTTCATGTATCCAGTTTTTGTGCTGGCACGAGCGGTCAGTGATGATGCCCAACAAATCTGTTTTTTTTTTACAGCAATCTATCTTGTGAAACTATCTGCTCACAATATGGCTTAGATTTTCGCTGACTTTGCGAACGGGTTTTCGCCACGATTTGACCCTCCACGACGAAAACCCGGTCGGCGGGATCCTCAGTGGCCTCTCTGCGGCGCCGTTTTCACGCACTGCCGGGTTTTTATTTTTTAATTATTTCTCGGCGATTTAGTAGGTAAGGGTTTTGTGAATGTTTTTTTTTGTTTTTTGCAATTTTCTTCTTGTTTTTCCCCCCTCCCAAGGCCTCCCTCACAGCACTACTGACCCCGGACTAAAGTTGCCGAAATTCACGGTTTGCGCCGTGATTCCTCAGGCAAGGCTGACTTTACCAATGGCGCAGACATAAAGGCCTAAAAACGGTAGCGCAGCGAAAACTAATTTGGTGTAAAACTACCGTTTTCGCCCATATATCTCCATTCCTTCTCTATTCAGAAATGCATGCAATTGTCTCTTGACCTTTTATACTGTCCCCTTAAATGGTCTTCTTTCATGACTATTCCCAAAGAATTACTATCCTTTGGGTGAAAAAGCTTGCTGACTTCCTGAACCCTGAACTCTGGTAAGCAATTATGGATCAATTTTGCTAATTCCCTTCATCATCATGAAATACTGAATTTGATCATCAGATTTCTAATTGGAGCTCACAAACAACATTTATATAGCAGCTTTAATGTAGTAAAACATTGTAAGTTTCACAGAAGCAATTATCAAACAAAATTTGACAGAGCCGCATAAGGGAATATTAGGACTGTGCTTGGTCAAAGAGGCAGGTTTTAAGGAGCGTCTTAAAAAGGGAAGGTGAGGTGGAGAGGTTTAGGGAGGGAATTCCAGAGAACCTTGGGCCTATGCAGCTGAAGGCACCACCACCAATGGCTTGGCAATGAAAATCGGGGATTCGCACGATGCCAGAATTAAATGAATGCAGAGGTCTCGGGGGGTGGGGGGGTGGGGGGGGGGGGTTTGTAGGAGGTTATAGAGATAGTGAGGGACGAGACCATGGAGGGATTTGAAAACAAGGATGAGAATTTTTAAATTGACGCATTGCCGGACTGGGTGCCAATATCGGTCAGCGAGCACATGGGCGAATGGTGAACAGGGCTTGGTAGGAGTTAGGATACAGAGTTGTGGATAAGCTCAAGTTTACGGTGGATGCAAAGGTGGGAGGCCAGCCGGCTCTCGGGATCATGCGAGGGATGAGAAGGGGTCATTAGATTGAGGCTGGATGAATTTAACCACAAGAGCACACTTTCTCAATAATTGTGTACTCTATATATTTTTCTGTATTTATTAATTTACTAATGCATTTTCTGTTGCCTTTCACTAATAAAAAATGTTTCCTGCAACGACAGCTTAATTTTCCATTTTGATAGCTGACATGTTCTTTCAGAAGTTAGCACAGAGGATCCCTGGAATTATGTTAACATTTGCAGGAGTTCCAGGAGTGAGTCAATTCTTGTGAGAAGCGCCACACAGAAAGCATGAAAACCACTGAGTTAGATCACATTGAAACCTCCTCAATCCACAATTGATCATGAAACTCTACACTTGGCATATATTATTTTATCATATTCGGTTAAATTTGTGACGCTGCCAAGCAGATTTGCTCAAGTGTAGCAGTGGTTTCACAGCAGTTTCACTGTGAACTTCTTTACATCATAAAGCAACTTCAAAATCTACTTTTTAAACCAAAGTGTTCATTGCTATTTTTACCATTGGTATAAACATAACGAACAGGGAACAGGGGGGTGGGTATCACTAAATTATCCCACATGTAGGTTAGTGAACCTTTCTCATTGTGGAATAAATGGCGATAACTCACAATCCCACACTGCCTATTTACTATTGAACATGAAAATAAATAAGAGAGCATTGCAACTTAATCCAGGGAAACATCAGCCAGGACATTCTCTATGTCATCTATGAAATGCCACTGAAAAGGTTCATCTACCCTGTCAAGCCCCTTAAAGAGTTTAGATGTTTCAATGAGATCACCACTCATTCTTCTAAACTCCAGGGACTATAGGCCAAGCCTACTCAAATGTCATGGTGAAGCTACAATGGATGGTCTAGTGATGCTTTCTTTGGAACGTGGAGCCTCAACCAGCACTACACCTGCCAAACGGCGGAGAAGCGGAGCAGGTGTTCGTGAGGCCTATAAAGGCCCAGCGGTAGTCCGAGGATCGACGGCAGCGTCGGAGAGGCAGAGCAGGAGTTCATGAGGCCTCTAAAGGCCTGCCGGTGCAGCTGCAGCAAGGGCAGATGGTACACAAAGATATAGAAAGAAATCGAAAGGTGACGTCACAGCCAAGGGGGTAAGTGATTGGCTGGTGATTGGTAAGTAGTTTTTCTTTTTATTTTCGATATTAGTAAGTAACCTTTAGCATTGTTGTTGCCAATTTAAGTTTATCGAAGGGTTAAATCATGGCAGGACAGCTCGGTTACGTGTCATGCTCCTCCTGTACTATGTGGGAAGTCAGGGACGCTTCCGGTGTCCCCGACGACTACGTGTGCGGGAAGTGCATCCGCCTGCAGCACCTGACCGCATTGTGGCATTGGAACTGCGGGTGGATTCACTCTGGAGCATCCACGATGCTGAGAATGACGGGAATAGCATGTTTAGTGAGTTGGTCTTACCGCAGGTAAAGGGTACACAGTTAGATAGGGAATGGGTGACCAGCAGGAAGAACAGTGCAAGGAAGGTAGTGCAGGGGTCCCCTGCGGTCATCCCCCTGCAAAACAAATACACCGCTTTGGGTACTGTTGAGGGGGATGACTATCAGGGGAGGGCAGCAGCAGCCAAGTTCATGGCACCGTGGGTGGCTCTGCTGCACAGGAGGACAGGAAAAAGAGTGGGCGAGCTATAGTAATAGGGGATTCAATTTTAAGGGGAATAGACAGACGCTTCTGCGGCCACAACCGAGACTCCAGGATGGTATGTTGTCTCCCTGGTGCAAGGGTCAAGGATGTCTCGGAGCGGGTGCAGGGCATTCTGAAAAGGGAGGGTGAACAGGCAGTTGTCGTGGTGCATATAGGTACCAACGATATAGGTAAAAAAATGGGATGAGGTCCTACGAGATGAATTTAGGGAGCTAGGAGCTAAATTAAAAATTGGACCTCAAAAGTAGTAATCTCAGGATTGCTACCAGTGCCACGTGCTAGTCAGAGTAGGAATTGCAGGATAGCTCAAATGAATACGTGGCTTGAGGAGTGGTGCACAAGGGAGGGATTCAAATTTCTGGGACATTGGAACCGGTTCTGGGGATGGTGGGACCAGTACAAACTGGACGGTCTGCACCTGGGCAGGACCGGAACCAATGTCCTAGGGGGAGTGTTTGCTAGTGCTGTTGGGGAGGAGTTAAACTAATATGGCAGGGGGATGGGAACCTATGCAGGGAGACAGAGGGAAGTAGAATGGGGGCAGAAGCAAAAGATAGAAAGAAGAAAAGTAAAAGTGGAGGGCAGAGAAACCTAAGGCAAAAAGCAAAAAGGGCCACATGACAGCAAAATTCTAAAGGGGAAAAGTGTGTTAGAAAGACGAGCCTGAAGGCTCTGTGCCTCAATGCGAGGAGTATTCGGAATAAGGTGGACAAATTAACTGTGCAGATAGCAGTTAACGGGTATGATGTAATTGGCATCACGGGAACATGGCTCCAGGGTGACCAAGGCTGGGAACTCAACATCCAGGGTAATTCAACATTTAGGAAGGATAGACAGAAAAGAAAAGGAGGCGGGATGGCATTGCTGGTTAAAGAGGAAATTAATGCAATAGTAAGAAAGGACATTAGCTTGGATGATGTGGAATCGATATGGGTGGAGCTACGGAATACCAAGGGACAGAAAACGTTAGTGGGAGTTGTGTACAGACCAAACAGTAGTAGTAAGGTTGGGGACAGCATCAAACAAGAAATTAGGGATGCATGCAATAAAGGTACAGCAGTTATCATGGATGACTTTAATCTACATATTGATTGGGCTAACCAAGCTGGTAGCAATGCGGTGGAGGAGGATTTCCTGGAGTGTATTAGGGATGGTTTTCTAGACCAATATGTCAAGGAACCAACTAGGGAGCTGGCCATCCTAGACTGGGTGATATGTATGAGAAGGGACTAATTAGCAATCTTGTTGTGCGGGGCCCCTTGGGGAAGAGTGATCATAACATGGTAGAATTCTTTATTAAGATGGAGAGTGACACAGTTAATTCAGAAACTAGGGTCCTGATCTTAAGGAAAGGTAACTTCAATGGTTTGAGGCGTGAATTGGCTAAAATAGACTGGCAAATGATACTTAAAGGGTTGACGGTGGATAGTAATGGCAAACATTTAAAGATCACATGGATGAACTTCAGCAATTGTACATCCCTGTCTGGAGTAAAAATAAAACGGGGAAGGTGGTTCAACCGTGGCGAACAAGGGAAATTAAGAATAGTGTTAAATCCAAGGAAGAGGCATATAAATTGGCCAGAAAACGCAACAAATCTGAGGACTGGGAGAAATTTAGAATTCAGCAAAGGAGGACAAAGGGTTTAATTAAGAGGGGGAAAATGGAGTACGAGAAGAAGCTTGCCGGAAACATAAAAACTGACTGCAAAAGCTTCTGTAGATATGTGAAGAGAAAAAGATTAGTGAAGACAAACATATGTCCCTTGCAGTCGGATTCAGGTGAATTTATAATGGGAACAAAGAAATGGCAGACCAATTGAACAAATACTTTCATTCTGTCTTCACAAAGGAAGACACAAATAACCTTCCGGAAGTACTAGGGGACCGAGGGTCTCGTGAGAAGGAGGAACTGAAGGATATCCTTATTAGGTGGGAAATTGTGTTAGGGAAATTGATGGGATTGATGGCCGATAAATCCCAGGGGCCTGATAGTCTGCATCCCAGAGTACTTAAGGAAGTGGCCCTAGAAATAGTGGATGCATTGGTGATCATTTTCCAACAGTCTATCGACTCCTATGGACTGGAGGGTAGCTGATGTAACACCACTTTTTAAAAAGGGAGGGAGAGAGAAAGCGGGTAATTGTGGACCAGTTAGCCTGACATCAGTCGTGGGGAAAATGTTGGAATCAATTATTAAGGATGAAACAGCAGGGCATTTGGAAAACAGTGACAGGATCGGTCCAAGTCAGCATGGATTTATGAAGGGGAAATCATGCTTGACAAATCTTCTGGAATTTTTTGAGGATGTAACTAGTAGAGTGGACAAAGGAGAACCAGTGGATGTGGTGTATTTGGACTTTCAAAAGGCTTTTGACAAGGTCCAGCACAAGAGATTATTATGCAAAATCAAAGCACATGGTATTGGGAGTAATATACTGACGTGGATAGAGAACTGGTTGGCAGACAGGAAGCAGAGAGTCGGGATAAACGGGTCCTTTTCAGAATGGCAGGCAGTGACTAGTGGAGTGCCGCAGGGCTCAGTGCTGGGACCCCAGCTCTTTACAATATACATCAATGATTTGGATGAAGGAATTGAGTGTAATATCTCCAAGTTTGCAGATGACACTAAACTGGGTGGCGGTGTGAGCTGTGAGGGGGACGCTAGGAGGCTGCAGGGTGACTTGGACAGGTTAGGTGAGTAGGCAAATGCATGGTGGATGCAGTATAATGTGGATAAATGTGAGGTTACCCACTTTGGCGGCAAAAACGCAAAGACAGAATATTATTTGAATGGCGGCAGATTAGGAAAAGGGGAGGTGCAACGAGACCTGGGTGTCATAGTTCATCAGTCATTGAAAGTTGGCATACAGGTACAGCAGGTGGTGAAGAAGGCAAATGGTATGTTGGCCTTCATAGCTAGGGGATTTGAGTATGGGAGCAGGGAGGTCTTACTGCAGTTGTACAGGGCCTTGGTGAGGCCTCACCTGGAATATTGTGTTCACTTTTGGTCTCTTAACCTGAGGAAGGATGTTCTTGCTTTTGAGGGAATGCAACGAAGGTTCACCAGACTGATTCCCGGCAGGATTGACATCTGAGGAGAGACTGGATCAACTGGGCTTTTATACATTGGAATTTAGAAGGATAAGAGGGGATCTCATAGAAACATATAAGATTCTGACAGGACGCGATAGGTTAGATGCGGGTAGATTGTTCCCAATGTTGGGGAAGTCCAGAACCAGGGGACACAGTCTCAGGATAAGGGGTAGGCCATTTAGGACTGAGATGAGGAGAAACTTCTTCACTCAGAGAGTTGTTAACCTGTGGGATTCCCTGCCGCAGAGAGATGTTGATGCCAGTTCATTGGATATATTCAAGAGGGATTTAGATATGGCCCTTACAGCTAAGGGGATCAAGGGGTATGGAGAGAAAGCAAGAAAGGGGTACTGAGGTGAATGATCAGCCATGATCTTATTGAATGGTGGTGCAGGCTCGAAGGGCCGAATGGCCTACTCCTGCACCTATTTTCTATGTTGCTATCTGATTTTATATATTTTTACTAGTCCTTTTTTTGCGCTATTAACGTGATCGTTGCTTCTGAGTTTCAAGAAATTGCAGTATTTTTATAATAAAATGAATTACAATTAGAAATCCGTAACACATCAGTGAGCTCAGCAAGTATTGTTCTCGCTATAAGGTGATCTTATTGAAACATAAAAGATTGTGATGGGGCTTGACAGGGTAGATGCAGAGAGGATGTTTCCTCTCGTGGGGAGATCTAGAATTAGGTGGAATAGTTTCAGAAAAAAGGGTCTCCCATTTAAAATGGAGATGAGGAGGGTCCTGAATCTTTGGAATTCTCTACCCGAGAGAGCTGTGGAGGCTGGGGCATTGAATATATTTAAGGAGGAGATAGACAGATTTTTGAACCTCAGGGGAGTCAAGGGTTATGGGGAGGGGAAGGAAAGTGGAGTTGAGGCCAAGATCAGATCAGCCATGATCTTATCAAATGGCGGAGCAGGCTCAAGGGCCAAATGGCCTAGACCTGCTCCTATTTCTTATATTCTTATATCCTATGAGCCGTAATGTTTTTGCACTATTTGGAAGACCTGATCTCACTCTGAGCTGCAGCACAGCTTGACAGCAGCACTGTATTGCATTGCTGGAAGTACCATTCTTCCGCTAAGACATTGGACCGGAATTTGCGGTGGGTACTGGTGGCAAACTGTCAAAGCGTTTACCATCGGTACCCCTCTGAATCTGACCGCAGCTTCAGGGTTTAGCGAACGTGGAAATCCTGAACTTGCGATCAGTCATTCACTGCTCCAACACTGGCTGCGTTGCATCGCCATAGGAATTCCCATATAGAGCCCTGCAACCAATTGAACATCGTAAAAGGCAAACTTCTCACGATATCTCGCGATCTCTATGGGCAACTTTCTTCGGGACCAGCGGCGAGCACCTTCTCTTTGCCGCTGACCACAAATGATGGTTCCTACCTTCTTGTGCGAATGCATGATAAAAGTTCTGTTGTACAAAGCAGAAGGTAACCCGAGTATTCCAGATGATAATCCCTCAAAATAAACAAACAAACCCTACCAGTACTTTATGTCACCAAAGGCTCAATGTAAATAACATGCGCTATCTCCATCGACTGTTCGTAGATAAATATATTGTACTAATAGCATCATCAGGACAAGCAATAAACACTAGGATTGTTTTTCCAGTTTCAAATAAAAAAGTACTTGTTCTGAATGCAAACCAAATAAACAGATTTTGCCAGATGAGCCAAATCATGAAAGAGTGATATTCAGTACCACATGCAATGAAAACAACAGTTTTATTTGGAACACAGATGGAGCAAACTATCCAACCTCAGTAAGCACCTGTTATCCTGTCTGACTATCTAACTGCTCAGGAAACAAGTTGGATTATTAAAGAAAATAGCACCACAAAAGCTGGAAAAAAATGTACCTTCGTATATGTTTTCTTTTTTTTGCATTCTACAATACTTGAATTATATCCGACATTGGGTTTAAGCCTGAATTTTGAGCAAAATTTGTATTTCTCTTCATGGGATGTTAAAAGGCTGCAGGATGACTTGGACAGGTTAGGTGAGTGGGCAAATACATGGCAGATGCAGTATAATGTGGATAAATGTGAGATTATCCACTTTGGTGGCAAAAACAGGAAGGCAGAATATTATCTGAATGGTGACATATTAGGAAAAGGGGACGTGCAATGATACCTGGATGTCATGGTACATCAGTCACTGAAAGTAGGCATGCAGGTACAGCAGGCAGTAAAGAAAGCAAATGGCATGTTGGCCTTCATAGCGAGAGGAATTGAGTATAGGAGCAGGGAGATCTTACTACAGTTGTACAGGGCCTTGCTGAGACCACACCTTGAGTATTGTGTGAAGTTTTGGTCTCCTAATCTGAGGAAGGACATTCTTGCTATTGAGGGAGTGCAACGAAGGTTCACCAGACTGATTCCCGGGATGGCAGGACTGACATATGAAGAAAGACTGGATCGACTAGGCTTATATTCACTGGAATTTAGAAGAATGAGAGGGGATCTCATAGAAGCATATAAAATTCTGATGGGTTTGGACAGGTTAGATGCAGGAAGAATGTTCCCGATGTTGGGGATGTCCAGAGCCAGGGGTCACAGTCTAAGGATAAAGGGTAAGCCATCTAGGACCAAGATGAGAAGAAACTTTTTCACCCAGAGAATTGTGAACCTATGGAATTCTCTGCCACAAAAAGTTGTTGAGTCCAGTACGTTGGATATATTCAAAAGGGAGTTAGATGTGGCCCTTATGGCTAAAGGGTTCAGTGGGTATGGGGAGAAGGCAAGAATGGGGTACTGAAGTTGCATGATCAGCCATGGTCATATTGAATGGTGGTGCAGGCTCGAAGGGCCGAATGGTCTACTCCCGCACCTATTAACTATGTTTCTATGTTTACTCATAAACCAACATGTGCAGACAGCAATAGTCAGTAAAATCAATGTAGTCAGCATAAAAACTAAAGAAAAAAAGACTTGCCTTTATACAGCACCTTTCACAACCACCGGGCATCTCAAAGTGCTTTACAGCCAATGAAGTACTTTTGAAGTGTAGTCACTGTTGTCTTGTGGGAAACACAGCAGCCAATTTGCGCACAGCAAGCTCCCACTAACAGCAATGTGATAATGACCAGATAAACTAGCATATATAACAAACTTGAAGATGTAACTAAGTGGAATATTCTTGTGTATGTACTATGATAGTCTTGAAGAACAGTTTCCATTTTAGCACTTTGGTAATGTGCTGAAAAGCAACTTTTTCCAACTACTCCAATTCCAGACTTATAAAATGTCTTCTGGAAATACTGTGATATAATTTATGTTTTGTTTTGTAAAACAACAGTTTTATTTGGAACACAGTTGAAGCAAACTAGCCAGAATCAGTAGCCACCTATAATCCAGTCGTCTGTGTAGCCACACAGGAAACAAGTTGGATTGTTAAAGAAAATAGCACTGCATTGGTCTATGTTTTGCAACTGCAATTAGCTAAATATGTTTTTTTTTAAAGTTAACTCACCAATATCTGAAACTTAATTCCTTTTCCTGAATATATCATTCACACTTACACACCATACACATCTCTCAGGCCACTGTCAAGCCACTTTGTCACTGGCTGTGAGAAAGTGCAATAGAAGAATGCAGATTGCCTCAACTCCAAATTTTTTCTCCCGCTTCCTGTAAAGCAACATGGCGCTTCCTTGACTGAGATCAGGAACTCACCATAAATGTAAAATTGAAGGTGTAAACTCACATCTTATTACTCCATTCATTCAACACCCTTCACCACAGGACATTTTTCAGGAACATAATTAAAGAAGACTTTGTTATTATTTCTGACAGTGAACTTGTGACTTCCTGACTTTTCAGATCTCTGTTAATCTATTGAAGACTATCTGTGAGGAAAGAGATGAAATAGGAATGATTAAAGATACAAAAAAAATTGCTTTGCCAGATATCGCTTGTAATGAGCCCAGACGGTTTGCAATCTTCTCTGGTTTCCTTCCTATCCAGTCTCAAGTGGTTCATAAAGATCAACTCACAACTGCAGCTTAAAAGACTTGTGGCAAATAAGAACATAAAAACATAAGAAATAAGAAATAAGAGTAGGCCATATGACCCATTGAGCCAGCTCCGCCATTCAATAAAATCATGGCTGATCTTCGGCCTCAACTTCACTTTCACACCCAATCCTCATATCCCTTGATTCCCTAAAGAGTCCAAATGAAAACATCTAAATATTTCAAATCTATGAAAGCTTCAATAAAGCTTCAAACTCCACTTCCTTCTCGGTCTGCTCTGATAAAAGCTCTCCCCCGATAAAAGCTCTCCCCCACCCCCCCCCCAAGTCACTTACAACTGCACTTTCAAACTCCTGTCTGTCTAGCCTTTGGCTCTCCATTTGCCATGATACTTCTGTAGCTGTTGAGTTGCTCAATCACCCCATCATCACCTCGGTCTTTGATGTCCAAGTCCCAGTAAAACTATTGCTCATGCCCCTGATCCGGTCAACTTCTTCTCTCCCTCAAGTCCAAATACTTGAATGTACCTGAAGTACTGGTTTAGCCATCTATTACCAGATCTGACTGGACCACATCGAGCACTATCAGGCTCTGCTCTCCTCTACCAAAACTGCTCATTACTCAAGGATCACTTTGAAATGCAAAGATCACACCCAGCTTCTTTTTTCCACGACCAACCATCTCCTGAAAACCCTGCCCTGCCCCCTCCACCCTCACTTTCAACAAGTGTGAGTAGCTTATGGACTTCTTTGTCACTAAGATTGAGACCATGATCAATAACAACAACTTCCATTTAGAAAGCACCTTTAACATAGTAAAAAGTCCCAAGGCGCTTCACATGAGCATTATCAAACAACATTTGACACTGAACCACAAAAAGGAGATATTAAGACAGATGACTAAAAGCTTGGTCAAAGAGGTAGGTTTTAAGGAGCATCTTAAAGAGGAGAGAGAGGGAGAGGGAGAGGGAGAGAGAGAGAGAGAGAGAGAGAGAGAGACAGAGAGAGAGAGAGAGAGCGAGAGAGAGGGGTTTAAGGGAGAAAATTCTAGAGCTTAGGGCCAGGCAGCTGAAAGCACAGCCGCCAATGATGGAGCGATTAAGATCAGAGAAGAACAGAGGCCATAATTGGAGGAGTACAGAAGTCTTGGAGGGTTGTAGGGCTGGAGGAGGTGACAGAGATAGGGAGGGGAGAGGCCATCGAGGGATTTGAAAACAAAGATAAGAATTTTAAAACTGAAGCATTGCTGGACCGGGAGCCAATGTCGGTCAGTGAGCACAGGGGTGATGGGTGAACAGGACTAGGTGAGAATTAGGATACAGGCACCAGAGTTTTCGATGAGTTCAAGTTTATGGAGGGTGGAACATGGGAGGCCGGCCAGAAGAACATTGGAATAGTCAAGTCTAGAGGTAACAAAGACTGGTAAATGAGGGTTTCAGCAGTAGATGAGTTGAGGCAGGGCTAGAGTCAGGTGTTGTTACGAAGTTGGATGTAGGCGGTCTTAATGGTGGAGCGGATATGTGGTCGGAAGCTCATCTCAGGGTCAAATATGACACCAAGGTTGTGAACGGTCTGGTTCAGCCTCAGCCTCAGATAGTTGCCAGGGAGAGGGATGGAGTTGGTGGCTAGGGAACCGAGTTTGTGGCTGGGACCGAGAACAATGGCTTTGATCTTCCCAATATTTAGCTGGAAGAAATTTCTGCTCAACAATTACTGATGTTGGACAAGCAGTATGACAAATTAGAGACAGTGGAAGGAAGGTGGTGGTGAGGTAGAGTTGAGTGTCATCAGCGTACATGTGGAACCTAACATGATGTTGCCGAGGGGCAGCATGTCAATGAGAAATAGGAGGGGGCCAAGTATAGATCCTCGGGGGACTCCAGAGATGACGGAAGAGAATCCATTGCAGGTGATTCTCTGGCTACAACTGGATAGATAAGAATGGAACCAGGTGAGTGCAGTCCCACCCAGCTGGACAATGGAGGAGAGGCGTTGGAGGAGGATAGTGTGATCAACCATGTTCAAAGCTGCAGATGGATCAAGAAGGAATAGTTTACCATCCTATCAGCAGTCTTTGTCGCAACTCCTGCCCTTCCACCCCCAGCCCAACAAGACAAACAGGAGGTTCTCCCGACCTAGCCCTGAACAAGTCTTTCTCCAGTTTCTGCTCTGTCTACCACTCGCACCCAACTTCCCTTCTTAACTCGCACGCTAGCTGAATTTGTAAATGGCCCCCTCAGCTCAGGTACTATCCTCCTCCCTTTCAAAGCTGGCGTCATTATCATCCTCCTCAAAAAATCCACCTTTGACACATGTCCTTGCAAGCTACTGCCCCAGCTCCAACCTTCCTTTCCTCTCCAACGTCCTTGAAAATATTGTCACCTCCCAAATCCCTGACCATTTTTCCCACAACTCCATGTTTGAATCACTCCAATCAGGTTTCCGCCCCTACCACAGAATTGAAATTACTCTAATCAAAGTCACAAATGGCATCATCTGTAGCCTTTGACACGGTCGACCACACCATCCTCTTACAACAGCTCTCTTCGTTGTCCAGCTCAGTGGAACGGCCCTAGGCTGGTTCGACTCTTGCTTATCCAGTCATAGCCAGAGAATCTCCTGCAATGGCTTCTTGTCTTGCACCTGCACTGTTACCATACCCGCGACTCCGTATGCATTCCCCTCCCCGGCCACTGTCTCAGACTGAAGTTGACTGTTCGCAACCGGGGCATTCTCATGACCCCGAGCGGAGCTTCCCCCGTATCTCCTCCATCACACATCCACCTCTGCCTCAGCCCATCTGCTGCTAAAATCCCTTTTCCATGTGTTTGTCACCTCCAGATTCAACTATTCCAATGCTCTCCTGCCCAGCCCCTCATGCTCAGCCTTCCGTAAACTTCAGCTCATACAAAACACTGCTGCTCATATCCTAACCTGCACCAAAACCCACTCACCCATTGGGCTCAATTTTGGCCAAGAGTTGCTCCGTTCCTTTTGGAGTATGTTGCTTTATCTGGCGTAACTTAAAAATCCCCAGTTTCCCCTATCAAGTTGTACCAGAGTTACGTTTTTTTTAAGGTTAGTTTTTTTTTCTCAAACGGGGGCGTTACCAGCCACCTATGCCAGTTCTGGCCATTTAGGCAACTTTGGCCAGCTAATAGTTATTCCATTTCTACTTTGGCCAGCGTATGTGGCCACTCTAGAAAACCCTTGCGGAGAGTTAAAGAAATCGGCGCAGGTAAGGAAATCGGTGCAGGTAAATGCAGCAGATGCCCGGACAGCAGCAGCAGGAAAGATAAGAGAGAGGGGGAGAGAGAGATAGGGGAGGAAGAGAGAGGTGGGGAGAGGGAGAGGGGATGGGGGTGGGGGGGGAGGGAAGCCTTTGACCGGGAGGGAGGAGACCACTCAGCCTGGGCTAGGGGCGGGGGAGCGGACCCGGAGGCCACTCGGCCATGGTTAGGGGCGGGCAGGAGAACTGATAGAAATCACTGGCAGGCAAGAGCACCATCAGTTCTCCTGCCCGCCCCTAGCCGAGTGGCCTCCCAGTGCAATCTCTTAGAAAATCACCGGCAGGCAAGAGCACTAAGAGATCGATCGCACCAGGAGGCCACTCGGCCAGGGCTAGGGGCGGGCAGGAGAACTGATAGAAATCACCGGCAGGCAGGAGAATGCAAGAGATCGCACCGACAGGCAGGAAAAGTCACAGAACGCATGCAGGAGAACTGACAGAACTCACCAGCAGGCAGAACTCACAGGTTACAATGGTAGCCCGATCTTTTTGGCGCAGATCAAGGCTCCACCCCCCTCGAGTTAGGCCATGCCAAAATGCAGAGATCCTAAGGGGAAACTTACAACACATTTTTTTTGGAGTACTCAGGCCACAAAAAATCGGGCATAACTCTTCAAGTAGGCCAAAATAATGCTTTGGGGAAAATTGAGCCTATTAGCCCTGTGTTCGCTAACTTATGTTGGCTTCTGGTCTCCCAATGCCTCCAATTTAAAATTCTCATCCTCATGTTAAAACTCCTTTATGGCCTTGCCCTTCCCTACCTCTGTAACCTCCTCCAGCATTACAACCCTCCGATAACTCTATATTCCCCCCAACTCTAGCCTTTTACAAGTTCCCCAGTTCCTTCGACCCACTTTTGGTGGTCACGCCATCCAAGTGAATTAACACTCACTGCTGGGAGATTTTTCAAACCAATGGTAATACTTGCACATCTATGCGTATGTGAGACCAAGAGAGACAGACAGTGAAGGAACAGAAGAAATAAAACATGAGGGAAGTCGGGCAGAGAAACAGAAAGACAGAGAACAGAGAATAGAAAAAGTGAAAAATATGTATTTCTGATGTTGTGTCTGTTTTTTGTGTATGTAATCAAGATTTCTTTAAAGGCAATGTTTTAATTTATTAGTACCAAGAGCTAAATGATTGTTCCACTTATCTGTTACTATTTAGACAGTAATGTGCCAATCGAGATCTCCAACCAAAAGCTAATTACAGTCCTCAGAGTTAGTATCTCTTTACATCAGATTGTCAAGCATAGAAGCCAAGATGTAATATAGACAACATAGACAAGATAGCTATTTGTCATCTGACCTCTTTGGCAATTTTTCAAAATTTGGTTAATGAGTCATTTGTTGCCTTTCTGCATTTCGATAGTCTATTTTAGAAGGCAAGATCATGACATAATGTGAATAATATGTTGACAATGTCATTAATGCAAAAACATTATGTAAATCTGTCTTTACAGAAATGGATTAATATAGGTTTATTGTAAATTTAATTTTCTTTAGCGGTTCCATAACCACTTTTTCTATAATTATATTTAGTATCTTCTCACTAAAATGTATAGGTTTGGTTTTTAAAATCACAATTTACCAATTTTGGGGATTTTCAAGTGAAAAGGAGAAAAGTACAAGTTCTTCTAAAGTCTCAACAAGTGCAGAGTTAGAAAATCACTGACTCTTCATAATAGCATCTTAGAATGCAACGGACATTAATTTCAGGAGAGCGAATGGAGCCACTAACTGATTCAGCCTGTGGGTTTACCTTAGTTTAGTGCTACTCTGGCATCTTCCTGACTTGAAATGTAGTGTCTCCATGAGGTTGAGCAGCGCTGATTTAAATTGAGACCTCTCATAACACATGGAAGGTATTTCAAAAAACACTTAGGACAGCAACCTTATTACATGTTGATGCAGAAACAGAAATAAAGAGAGCTTTACACTGAAAGTACTTCTCTTCTAGAAATATGTTCTTGGTGTCAGTTTGGCTCAGTATCAGTACTCTTGTCTCTGAGCCAAAGAATTGGGATATTCAAGCCCTATTCCTGGACTTGTACTTATAATCTAGGCTGCCATTTGAATTATCAACGTTACTGGTTGTCCTGCCTGTTTATTCAGATGGACTTAAAAGATGCCATGCCACTATTCGAGGAAGAGCAGGACCTTCTCCGTGTTCTGTCCAATTTTCATCCAACACCACCAAAACAGATCAACTTTTTGTAGGACCTTGCGATGTGCAAATTGGCTGCCACATTTGCCTACGTAACAAGTTATCAGGGCTCCAAGGGTCAGATTATGAGGATAGGTTACATAAACTAGGCTTGCATTCCCTGGAATATAGACAGTTAAAGGGAGATATGATTGAGTTTTTAGGATTTTGATTGGTGGTATAGTAGTGTAGACGGGAGCATAAAATGACACTTAATCTATCAATATCTCTGTGAGTGTTGAAACTGTGGCCGACAGATTTCAATGCAGTCAGGTGTGAAGTCATCCATTCTGGACCAAAAAAGGAACGATTACACTATTATTTAAATAGTGAATAGTGGCAGTCCAAAGAGATTTGCGGATTCATGTACACAGATCACTAAAATGTAGTAAGTCAGGTACAAAAAATAATCAAAAAGGTTCATAGAATGTTAGTCTTTAACTAGAGGACAAGAATATAAAGGGGAGTTAGTTTTGCTAAAGCTACACCAAAACTTGGTTAGACCAGATCTGGAATACAGTGTACAGTTCTGGGCACCGTACCCTAGAAAGGATATATTGGCCTTGGAAGGAGTGCCGCGCAGATTCACCAGAATGTTAGCAGGGATCTAAGGGTTAGATTATGAGGAGAGATTACATAAACTAGACTTGTAAACTTGAGGTCATCCAAAACTCTGCTGCCCGTGTCCAAACTCGCACCAAGTCCCGTTCACCCATCACCCCTGTGCTCGCTGACCTACATTGGTGCCCAGTTGAGCAAGCCTCAAGTTTAAAATTCTCATCCTTTTTTCAAATCTCTCCATGGCCTCACTCTCCCTATCTCTGTAACCGCCCCCAGCCCTACAACTGCGCTCCTCCAATTCTGGTCTTTTGAGCATCCCAAATTTTAATCGCTCGATTGGCGGCCGCGCCTTCAGCTGCCAAAATCCCAAAGCTCTAGGATTGCCTTCGTAAACCTCTCCACCTCTCTACCTACCTCTGTCATTTGCCCTAACATCTCCTTATGTGGCTTGGTGTCAAATTTTGTTTGATAACACTCCTGTGAAGTGCCTTGGGACATTTTACTACGTTAAAGGTGCAATGTAAGTATAAGTTGTTGTTGTTGTATTCCCTGGAATATAGAAGGTGATTTGATTGAGGTTTTTAGGATTTTGAAAGGAATTGATAGGGTAGATAGAGAGAAACATATTCTGCGGGTGGGGGGACTCTAGGAAATGGGACATTACCTTAAAATCAGAGCCAGGCCATTCAGGAAAGAAGTTAGGAAACACTTATTAAAGCAAAACATGGTATTAGTGTGGAACTCTCCTCCACAAAAAGCAGTAGATACTGGCTCAATTAATCATATTAAATCTGTGAACGATTGATTTTTGCGAGACAGGGGTATAAAAGGATATGGAACCAAGGCAGGTGGATCGAGTTAACATACAGGTCAACCATGATTTGAATGGCAGAACAGGCTCAAGGGGCAGAATGGCCGACTCCAGTTCCTGAGTATTACAATTTTAAAGTAATGCATTGGCTGTGAAGCACTTTGCTTCCTGAGAACATAAAATGCCCTATATAAATACAATTTTTTTTTCTTCTGTCTTTCTAAATTGATCCTCATGGGATTTGCTGACATAATGCAGAGGTGTTGTATTCATTCCAAGCTTAAATACCCCAATCTGCAAAGCACAGCTTTTTGGCTCGTAGAATTTGCCGTTTAAATGAAAATATAATTTATTTTACTCCAAGTCCACTTCCCTTCTCCCCACTCTAAAATTGGCCACATCTGCCTACCTACTCTTATTCCTCAACTGAGTCAATCTTCTATTGAGCAGATTTAGAGTAAGAACACGGAGCCAAATTTAGTAAAGATAGGAATAAGGGATGGATTCAGGAGTTGGATTCCACTGGGACAGAAGTACTGTTGGCTGGGTTTGAAGGGAAACCTAACCTACCCAACATTAAGTACAAAGCATCTGTTCATATTGAAGATGTCTGCAAATTTATTCAAAACTTTATTTAGAAGTTAAGCACTGAAAGCACTTCAGCTGCTATGTGAGGTTGTGATGCTGCTGTTAACATTTCCAAGCAGTTACAATGGCATCATAACCAATTTAAAGAAAAATACACAGTAACGCAATGTGTTTTAATGACAGATACAATAAGCTAAAAGCATATGGGGCAGATTTCCGGCTCCTCCCCACTCCATTTTTCACCCCGGAGCAGACGGGGATGAGGTGTTTTGGACGGGCGGTCATCCTCCAATGCCCCGCAGCGATCCTCGGGTCCAGTTTAGCGGCTGCTCTGAGCAGTACAGGCTGGAAGAGCTCCACCGGTGTGCAACACCCCCGATTGAGACACCGGCGTGTGTTTGGACTATTGCCCAACCAGTACGCTCCAAAGCACGTCTCACACTGACCGCCTGGGAAATCAGGGCGGTCCAACAATGCAGACAGCGGAGAGGTAGGTAATGGATTTCTAAGGTAAGTGTGATTGTTTTATCTTTTCATTTTATTTTGCGATTTGTATTGTGGTGGCGTGGGCAATGTTTTGGGAGTGTTTTTTTAAAGTTTTGGTTCCCCCTCCACCCCGGCCGGCTCTTTAGCTCGGGAGTTTCCCATCCTAACACCCTCAGAGAGGTGGACAATGCCTCCCGCAACGCTGCGCCCCCTGACGCAGGGCCCAGCTGCCCAAACTTACTTACTGAGGTACAAACTGTTCCCAGGCGCTAACATTACTGCCCCACCGCTAGTATAGCCCCAAAAACATCAAAGCCAAAAATCCAGCCCTATTTCTTTGAAACATCAAACATTTTATAAGGATGGAAACACAGAAAATAGGTGCAGGAGCAGGCCATTCGGCCCTTCAAGCCTGCACCACCATTCAATATGATCATGGCTGATCATTCAACCTCAGTACCCTATTCCTGCTTTCTCTCTATACACCTTAATCCCTTTAGCCGTAAGGGCCACATCTAACTCCCTTTTGAATATATCTAACGAACTGGCCTCAACAACTTTATGTGGTAGAGAATTCCACAGATTTCTGAGTGAAGAAGTTTCTCTTCATCTCGTAAAATGAAATACATTTATATTATGGATGGAATGCTGGGGTTCGAACTGCAAGAGAGTAATGCACAAAGTTCAACACTGTCATTACTTCAAGTCTCATCATTTGCACAATTTATGCAGCTGGCACTTGGAAGTTCCTCACCACTGCTGTATTCCCTCATTTCCCACAACTACCACAAGCATGACTCTCACTCAGTGCTTGTGGTCTCGGGCAGTCAGCCCCAAGACCAGACACCAAAATTGCCCTCACAGGGTCTGTACCCTATAACTTTAAAAATAACCTTAGCAATCACACTTAAAAGTCTGACATTTCATCTTGGGTCTTGAGCTATAGTTTGGAGTGCAATTAAACTCTATTTGATCGATACAGGAACCAGAATGCCTTTTTAGCAATCATAGTCGGAAAAAGACAAAATATCCAATTCATTTTATCCTTGGAAGATCTGAATGGTGACGGAATGATTTAGTTATAACTTGCACTGCACTTTTAAATACTGCACTGGAGTATCAGCTTAGATTCTTGTGCTCAAGTCTCTGGAGTGGGACTTGAACCCAGAACCTTCTGATTCAGAGGCGTGGGTGCTACATAAGAACATCAGAACATAAGAAAAAGGAGCAGTAGGCCATACGGCCCATTGAATCTGCTGCACCATTCAATAAGATCATGGGTGATCTGATCTTGGCCTCAACTCCACTTTCCTGCCTGATCCCCATAACATGGCAGTGACGCCATCGCCGGTTGCATGGCGGCCGGGGCGCCACTGGCAGCGCCGCTGCTACCTCCCGCGCAATTTCGCGGCAGCCGGTACACCACCCTGCCCCCTCCCCGGGCAAATACGGTTTCACGCCCCGTTAGCGCCTGAGTCACAAAGCAGGGCAATTCCAACCCCTTAAACGCCACATAACGGACCTTCCAATCTGCTAATGGAAAACAGGAACCAAAACTATATATAGATTGTATAGTATAGTATAGATACAGATTATATAGTTTACAGATATATTCAGAATCCTAGTGAGCAACACAACTAGGAATTGGAATGGATACAGAAAAATATTGATTTTAAAAATGATTTATCTTAAGTGGACTGTAACTGGACAGAGCAAACTACTGCCATGCTTCTACTGTTAGCACGTGAATAAAACAAGTAAACTGGTGACTTACAATGTTCTCATTGTAGCAGTATGTAACTTTTGCTTGAATGTCACCAACACTTAGTGCTGGAGCAATTTTACTGGAGGTAAACCTTAGACGAGATCTGAAAAAAATTAATTAAAGTTGACAATATTTCGAGTGCCAAAATATCAATTTCTATATTTGTCATTTACAATACCCCTCTTTTATAACATGTGATCACATAACATCTCCAAAAATTTCACAAGATACAATTTAAATCTCCTGTGGTGCTGACCACAATTTTTCAGTCCAGTCCCCTCCCAAGGGATATAAACCATACCTCAATAATCTACACATTGACTTTGCTTGTGATAGTATTTTCCTTAAATTTGCTTTTGTTAAAAACTGGACTTCAGGTGGGGACAGAAATGGGCTGTGAAAGATCCATTTATTTATTTTTTAAATGGCCACTTTGGAAAGTACCAGAGGATGTCTGGTACCTGTAGAACTGTACACCAGAAGCAACAACTCCTTCATGAAAGGGGAAAATGCTAGGAGATAAATAAAACGTACGGCTACATGCGAGAAAGAAAATGACATATTTATTTAGACTTGGTTTCTTGTATTTCAATATAATTTTGTCGCAGATTGTAATCCACTTTGGTTCAAATCACACACCGAGCATTCAAAACAGTTTTAATGTACCCCGAGACGTCCCAAAGCGCTTTACAGCCAATGAAGTAATTTTGAAGTGTAGTCAGTGTTGTAAGGTAGGAAACGCACAGCTAGCTCCCACAACAAAAGACTTCAAAGACTAACAGGCATTAATTACATTGTGTGTTAACTAATACCTACTTGGTCGCTTTCTTTCCATCCCCTTGAGATTTTCCATCTAGCTCGCAATCTCCTACCTCCTCAGTCGGACTCTGGGGTTCTATTCGGGGGAATGCAGTCTTCAGTGTGTCCACAATCGCGCTGACAACAATCTGCAGGAGAAGCAGTCCATGCTAAGACAAGTTTTGTTGCAAATGTTGCCACCAACTCCATTAAAACCCTTCACCGGTATAAATATTCTTGTGTGTTTAAACAAAATATCCCAGGTATAGCCCAACCTACAGGCACCTGGTGCAACAAAAAGTTAGGCCAGTTGTCAGACTTGGTTTCTTGTATTTCAATATAATTTTGTCGCAGATTGTAATCCACTTTGGTTCAAATCACACACCGAGCATTCAAAACAGTTTTAATGTACCCCAGCATCAACAAATCAGCCAGGGAACTGAATATTCCCAACTTTTATTTAAAATAAAATATGTAGCTGTCACTGTGTGGTATTGAATAAACTGCAGCTCTTGCAGAGAAGCTGTTTAATAATTTAAAAGTCCCAAAATGATTCAAACATGAACAAAGTTACCTTGTCAATCCTGGACACAAATGATTTCTTCACAAAAGCAATTCTGGCATCAGTGTTTAGAGCCAGAAACTCCTGCATTTCCTCAGAATATGCACTTTCAGGAATGGCACACAGTTGCTGCATAAGAAAGTGAGAAGATTATTTCCTTATCTGCTCCACATAGAAAACATGACAGAAAAAAAATTATAATTCAAGTTAACAAACAGAATTAGCAGATTTGGTCTTTCATTCACTTTCAGCTCCTTGTCTCTATGTTCAGAGAAGTAAAATATGGTAAACCATTTGACTAACCTGGAGGTTGTAATTAAATGAAAGCTTAACAAAGACTATCCTTTTGTTTACAAGAGTTCAACTTAAAACGTTCCAAAATAGCCAACAAGCAGTGAAGTCACAAACTGATTAGGCAGGCCATTAGAATGTACTGCTCGATCCCACATGTATTCAGTTTATAACGTGTCCAATTTTCTAATGGATTAGACAAATTCTATTCCCGTGTTGCCTTGGTTTAGTCTCAGACACAGTTGAACGTGGGCTGCATGAGGAATTCTTGTGTGAAACTCAAGTCGAACGTGCTTAACACAAGAGAAAAGGTTTCAGACCAGAAACAGGCAGCCGCTGCAAAGCAATCTGCAAACTGTGGCTTCTTTATGGGACTCAGAGGAAATGGACAGAAAAAAGCAGAATTTGAGAAATTTCATTTTGGTGATATTTTAGTCATAACAGAAGGTTATTTTGGCAGATTTAGGATGACTGCACAGACGGTATATGAAGGAAATTTGTGTTGTCTCAGCCCAGCTCCCATTGGTAAACATCCGTCACAAAACTGCCTATAATACTGCACAAATAGGTAATTTTCATGATAAAGGCTACAGGGTGGCTGATGTGGGAAGTGGAGAACATTATCCTGGTGCAATCGGAATTGCATTTCTGTATTTGGAACTTGAATCGCATTATTGAAACTATTTTGTTGAAAACTGACCGTGTTGCCACACCAACCCTGGGAGTACTCAATACTAACTCTGGGTGCCACATGTAGACAAGTGTCCTATTCCCCTACTTTGATGAGCACAAAACATCATAAATATCCAGATTCTTTAAAAATAACGAGGTTGTTTTAGCATGGGCTGGATATATGCAAGAGAAGGACTGTATAAGGGATGAATGACGCACTGCAAGAATAGGTAACCAGTTTGAAAGCAATCAATCAATCATTCGCTACTTTTCTCCTACCTTAAGAAAAGTCTCAAGAAGGCTTTTACGAGCCTCAACTTTATCACTGTCCATGTTTCCAAATGGCAGATCAGGAAAGAGTTTCTTTGGTCCTTTCACATCTGGAACCAACAAAAATCTATTAATCAGAACATCAAACAAATGCTGCATTTTTTTTTAAAAAGTGCGACACTTTTTGCACATGGTAGTCCGAAGATGATGTTTTAGAATTGTTACAGTTGTGTTACCCGATAAAACTGAAAAGCTCCCAAAGCAGACTCATTGCATAAGCTTCAGTGGCTTTTGATTGGTTGCAAACAATAGTGGTATGGAAACCCAATTTCAAAAAATATGGCAAGTATTAAAATATTCAATAAGTCTTACTAATATTCTACCATTCTGAAGCAGACATCATTTGATTTAAATTCATAGAAAAAGTAAAAATGCTCTTACAAGAAATCTAGAATGCTACTCAGGGGCAAATTAATCTTCCGAATCCATCCGCTCAATGGACCAGAGGTATAATCTGTTTATTCAAATGTTAATATGGGTAAAGAAACGTACCACGTATTTTACTATTAAAACTTTTAAGTTTTTAAATATTATAGAAAATAACTGCAGGAACATAGTTTGAATGTGGGAAAGTGCAGAGAATTTAAATGACCAACATATTGTAAACATGTGGAATTCTCTGCCACAGAAAGTTGTTGAGGCCAGTTCGATAGATATATTCAAAAGGGAGTTACATGTGGCCCTTACGGCTAAAGGGATCAAGGGGCATGGAGAAAAAACAGGAATGGGGTGCTGAAGTTTCATGATCAGCCATGATCATATTGAATGGTGGTGCAGGCTCGAAGGGCTGAATGGCCTATTCCTGCACCTACTTTCTATGTTTCTATGGGCCCAAGTTTCCACCCTCTGGAAAAACGGTGCATCTCCATAAGGTGCGCCGACTTTCTGGAAGAAAAAGGGCGCCGAAAACTTACCTTGTGATTCTCCGGTCTCCTCAGGACGTCTTCGTTCTCGGCCTGGCGCAGCACAAGGGGTCGGGGGCGGAGCCAGGTCCCTGCGCTGAAAACAGTGCCGGGACCTCTGCACATGTGCACTAGAGTATGCGCGCATGTGCAGTAGCTCCAGTCCCCGAGGATGCGTGTCAGGGGCCCAACCCTAGCCCTGGCCAAATGGGCTCACCGGGCGAAGATCGGACTGGACCTCCCCGCCGTTCAGCTCCCTCCCCCCCTCCCATTCAGCCTCCCCCACCCCCACCCCCACCCCTCCTCCATGTCGTCGGCGGGGCCCGCCCGGCATCTCGCTGGGGGCGGGCCCCGCCCGAAGTGTCGGCAGCAGCGGTGGCCTGACCCGGCCCGTTCAGCCTCGGCGGCCCAGCCCAGCCCGTTCAGCCTCTCCCCCCTCCTCTCTCCCCCTCCCTCCCTCACGCTGTTGGAGGGCTCCCGGTGCTGCAGTAGGTGACTAGAAATAATTTTTTATTTAATGATTGATTTTTTATTATTTTTTTATAGTTTTTTAAAATTTCTTTTTGATTTATTGGTTGATTTATTGATTTATTTATCATTTATTATTGATGATGGCTCTTTATTGGTAATGTTTGTAAACTTCCCTCCCCCCCCGCACCCCTATCTTTCGTTCCCCACGCCTGATTTATAAGTGAAGGCAAGGTTTTTCTGAGTGTACAAAAATCTACACTTACTCCATTCTAAGTTAGTTTGGAGTAAGTTTTCGCTGCCTAAAGTTGCAAAACAGGCATAAGTGGCTGGGCATGCCCCCTTTTGAAAAAAAAAATCTGCTCTAAAATGAAACTATTCCAATTGACTTGAACTGGAGCAAACTAAATGCCGAGAATTGCAATTGCTAAGATGTTCCATTCTAAACTAGTTGCTCCAAATAAATAGGAGCAACTCATGCCGAAACCTGAGCCCCTTGTTTCTTTATGTTAATATATACTGCTTTGTATCTTATGATAAACATTGTATTTTCAGAAAAGACCGAGTGAAACAGTTAAAGTCACCATAAAATATAGTGGGCTATGTACACATTGCATTAGTGCATTAAGGTGCTCTGCCTCAGAATGCCTAATACAGGTTCGTATTCAGGATTCCACAAGTTGAGACAGTGCCAAACGGAGGTAAGGTGCATCCTTAAAGGGAGAGTGAGAAAAAAAGTCAACTGGGGATGCTTGTATGAATCTCTTGATATCAAATTGGCAGAGCAGGAGCAAAGTCAGATGTATGCAGTGTATGCATTTGTGCACGTTTTCCATTTTCTCGCTCTGCCACTTGGTGCCAGTCCCACTCCAACCTCCTGTTACTCAGGAAAATGAAAAGCTACTATTGGTGGGGATTCATGAGACACTTTTGCAAGATTGGGATTTGCAATATCATCGCGTTTCTTACTTTTAATGAGCTTGCGTAGTTCTGCCTTTTCCTCCAGCCTGGTTTGCAGATTCAAGAATTCACTGTAGCGTCGATTAACAGTGTGGTACGCCACCTGCTGGAGAGTTCCATGATTCTCGCTGTCCAGTGCAGTTTCGTACTGTTAAGAGATAAATGTGTTCGTCAATGTCACTACAGGATATACAACCTTCAAACAAACCATCGAGAAACCCACTGCCTTGTCAAATCTGTAAAATATTTATATATACAAACCCCTGCAGACTTCTTCCATCTCTGTACTTTATTCTCTGTAAATATATTTGATGTATGCTACACACGAAACCAAGAACAGATTTTTTTTAAACTTATTCTAAAAATGTAATTTCTTATGAAATGAAATCTGAACACCACAAACAAGTGTGGTGTAATTTGGGACTCTAGAGGAATATGTTTTGTTGGGTTGACTTGAGTTTCTCTTTCCTATGAAACTTTCAGATGAGATGTTAAACCGAGGCCCCGTCTGCTTTCTCAGGTGGACATAAACGATCCCATGACACTATTTTGAAGAAGAGCAGGGGTGTTATCCCCAGTGTTCTGGCCAATATTTATCCCTCAATCAATATCACAAAAAAACAGATTATCTGGTCATTATCACATTGCTGTTTGTGGGAGCTTGATGTGCCGCATTTCCCACATTACAACAGTGACTGCAATCCAAAAGTACTTCATTGGCTGTGAAGTGCTTTAGGATGTCCTGAGGTCATGAATGGCACTATATAAATGCAAGTCTTTCTCTCTTTACTTTTCTTATCTGTAACAGCTGTCAAATAGTTACTTTTGCTCCTTGTTTTAAGTATTATTCCACTTAAAAGATCTTTGGGGTCAAAATTGGGTTGTGGATGCCGTCCGATACCGCCGGCAGTTGGCGGCAAACGGGTGGCAAAGGAGCTCTTTCATAGTGCTCAACAAAAATATATTCGTGAAAAAGAAGGGCGGTAAGATAAGGGATAACCAGCCATGGATAACCAAGGAAATAAAGGAGAGTATCAAATTAAAAACCAATGCATATAAGGTGGCCAAGGTTAGTGGGAAACTAGAAGATTGGGAAAATTTTAAATGACAGCAAAGAATGACTAAGAAAGCAATAAAGAAAAGAAAGATAGATTTCGAAGGTAAACTTGCACAAAACATAAAAACAGATAGTAAAAGCTTTTACCGATATATAAAACGGAAAAGAGTGACTAAAGTAAATGTTGGTCCCTTAGAAGATGAGAAGGGGGATTTAATAATGGGAAATGTGGAAATGGCTGAGACCTTAAACAATTATTTTGCTTCGGTCTTCACAGTGGAAGACACAAAAACCATGCCAAAAATTGCTGGTCACAGGAATGTAGGAAGGGAGGACCTTGAGACAATCACTATCACTAGGGGGGTAGTGCTGGACAGGCTAATGGGACTCAAGGTAGACAAGTCCCCTGGTCCTGATGAAATGCAACCCAGGGTATAATCTACCAAAATTCTCTGGACTCTGGGAGGTACCATCGGATTGGAAAGCAGCTAATGTAACGCCTCTGCTTAAAAAAGGGGGCAGACAAAAGGCAGGTAACTATAAGCCGATTAGTTTAACATCTGTAGTGGGGAAAATGCTTGAAGCTATCATTAAGGAAGAAATAGCGGGACATCTGGATAGGAATAGTGCAATCAAGCAGACGCAACATGGATTCATGAAGGGGAAATCATGTTTAACTAATTTACTGGAATTCTTTGAGGATATAACGAGCATGGTGGATAGAGGTGTCCCGATAGATGTGGTGTATTTAGATTTCCAAAAGGCATTCGATAAGGTGCCACACAAAAGATTACTGCAGAAGATAAAGGTACACGGAGTCAGAGGAAATGTATTAGCATGGATAGAGAATAGGCTGGCTAACAGAAAGCAGAGAGTCAGGATAAATGGGTCCTTTTCGGGTTGGAAATCGGAAGTTAGTGGGGTGTCACAGGGATCGGTGCTGGGACCACAACTGTTTACAATATACATAGATGACCTGGAAGAGGGGACAGAGTGTAGTGTAACAAAATTTGCAGATCACACAAAGATTAGTGGGAAAGCGGGTTGTGTAGAGGACACAGAGAGGCGGTAAAGAGATTTAGATAGGTTAAGCGAATGGGCTAAGTTTTGGCAGATGGAATACAATGTCGGAAAATGTGAGGTAATCCACCTTGGGAAAAAAAAAGCAGTAAAAGGGAATGTTATTTGAATGGGGAGAAATTACAACATGCTGCAGTGCAGAGGGACTTGGGGGTCCTTGTGCATGAAACTCTTTTTGGAGTTTATCTGCAAAACAAAAAACATTAAACCGTGCCACCCGACCTGGGTGACAAACCAGACATTTACAAGGCCCTTTTTTTTTCTCCTTTTTTTTTTTTTTGTGTTTTCCTTTTTTTGTTTTGTTTTTTTTTTGGGTACTAAAATCACAATTTTTCCCCAGTGCCCCCTATAAAAGGGAAGGGGGACACTAAAAGCACCGGCAATTAAAACAAATTAAACTTTAAAACGCAAAATCAAATTAAAATTTGGTTGCCGGGCGTGATGATGCACTCCAGTCCCTCCGGTGCCCACCTCTCGCGGAAGGCCGCGAGCGTACCGGTGGACACCGCATGCTCCATCTCCAAGGACACCCTGGACCGGATGCAAGAGCGGAAGAGAGGCAGGCAGTCAGGTTGAACGACCCCCTCGACCGCCCGCTGCCTGGACCGGCTGATGGCACCCTTGGCCGTGCCCAGGAGCAGTCCTACGAAGAGGCCTTCGGACCTACCCGCTCCCCTCCGCACAGGGTGCCCAAAGATCAGGAGAGTGGGATTGAAGTGCAGCCAGAATTTCAGGAGCAGCCCCTTCAAATAATGGAACAGGGGCTGCAACCTCGTACATTCAATAAAAACATGGAACACGGACTCCTCCAGACCGCAGAAATTGCAGGCGGCCTGGGAGTCCGTGAACCGGCTTAAAAATTTGTTGCACGGCACTGCTCCGTGCACCACCCTCCAGGCCAAGTCCCCGATGAATAGTGGGAGGACCCCTGCGTAGAGTGCCCTCCATCGGGGACCCCTGCCTCCTCCGGACGGCAAGATGGTACGCCATGGCGTGTCCGGACGGCCGGCGAGGATGGCAAAGTTGAGAGTGTGCAGGAGCAGCCCGTACAGGAAACCCCTCCGCGCGGAACTGAAAGGCACGGAGGGGATTTCCCTGAGGCGGCTCAAGTTGTGAGGCGCCGGCCCCCGAGGGAGGTTCCGGGGTTTGGCGCCGATGAGGAATTCCGTCCGGACGGGGGTCAGTTCGGATGGGATCTCCCCACGTGCTTGAGCTTCCTCGATGCACCTAACGGAGTCAGGGCCCAGAGCTGTTTTTAGCGACTCGATGGCATCGGCCGCGTGGCGGACGTTGGCAGAATTTAGGCGCCGCGCCAGCGTGTCTGGCGCCATCCAGCCCGCTCCTCCGCCATCGTCTTTGTGCATGAATCCCAAAAAGTTAATTTGCAGGTGCAGCAGGTAATCAGGAAGGCGAATGGAATGTTGGCCTTCATTGCCAGAGGGATGGAGTACAAAAGCAGGGAGGTCCTGCTGCAACTGTACAGGGTATTGGTGAGGCCGCACCTGGAGTACTGCATGCAGTTTTGGTCACCTTACTTAAGGAAGGATATACTAGCTTTGGAGGGGGTACAGAGACGATTCACTAGGCTGATTCCGGAGATGAGGGGGTTACCTTATGATGATAGATTGAATAGATTGGGTCTTTACTTGTTGGAGTTCAGAAGGATGAACATTCAAAATAATGAAAGGGATAGACAAGATAGAAGCAGAGAGGTTGTTTCCACTGGTCGGGGAGACTAGAACTAGGGGGCACAGCCTCAAAATACGGGGGAGCCAATTTAAAATTGAGTTGAGAAGGAATTTCTTCTCCCAGAGGGTTGTGAATCTGTGGAATTCTCTGCCCAAGGAAGCAGTTGAGGCTAGCTCATTGAATGTATTCAAATCACAGATAGATAGATTTTTAACCAATAAGGGAATTAAGGGTTACGGGGAGCGGGCGGGTAAGTGGAGCTGGGTCCACGGCCAGATCAGCCATGATCTTGTTGAGTGGCGGAGCAGGCTCGAGGGGCTAGATGGCCTACTCCTGTTCCTAATTCTTATGTTCTTATTAAGCAGCGTCCACGCCCCGGCTGAAATTCAGTAGATCCTATGGTAGCGGCGCCAAGAGGCAATGCTGCACCAGCTAACGCCACCTGCATGTGATGTCATCCAGCGTGCAACGCCTCTTTGACATCTCTGTCACAATATTTGCTTTGGTCAGTTGCCATATCGGCAGGCAGCCATTCAGCCTGAAAAAGGTGGTAGTTAAAAAGAGCAGTTCTCAGGCGGAATCATCCAGAAAGAAAGGTAAGTTTTTCTCTTTATTTATTTCTGCATGTTTTCATTAGTTTTAAGAGTGGGGAAGTGTGTGTGTGAATTGGAAAATTTTAGTTATTTCTTTTTTCTTCCCTTTTCTTCCCGTTTTCTCTCCGAGCATGGCGGCAGCCACCCGTTGTGAAATTGGGTGGGCCTCCTGAGCTCCTGCCCGATGATGAGTGTGCAATGCCACTTTTTAGCGCTGCTCTCTCATCTTTGGGCATAAAAACTGAATTTGGCAGTTGGAGCCTGCACCTAACACCCGGCAGTAAAATCAGCAGTCAGGCAGTAATACCGCCTCCAAAATGGCGGTTCTGAATTTCAATCCCTTCATCTTTAAATCTTCAATTTGTATTCCATGCTGAATATACACTGAATAAAGGAGGGAGTCTCATCATTAACGTATTTCAATGATTAAAATATAAAATGAACATCCTTTAGCTGCTTTTCATTGGTTTGATTTTGAAGTATATCTGCTTACTCACTGGGCAAGTGACTGGGAGGAATTTCTGAGGAACACAGGGAGAAAAAGAGTTTGACCGGCATTCACAGTGACACAATCATTAGCCCAGCAGGCTTTAGTAACTGGATCATTTCAACATGTACATCAATTCTACTCTCTCAAGCTATGACTCAATAACTCCTTCAAATGATTCCACCATCATTCAAGGTTTAAACAAGGTGTTCACAAATTTTTTTTAATTGAATTGGAAAAAAAGCTCTTTTTATACTTTGTATGTGACTGAGACTTTTAAAGCATGATTTTAACCAATCTCAGAAAACATAAAGAACCATTCAGCATGGAAAACATCATAAAGATTTTTAAATATATTTTTAAAGAATCTTACATAGAATCACATAGAATAAAGAGCACAGGAACAGGCCATTCGGCCCAACCAGTCCATACTGGTGTTTATGTTCCATTCGAGCCTTTTCCCATCTTTCCTCATCTAAATGTATCAGCATAACCCTCTATTCCCTTCTCCCTCATGTGCTTATCAAGCTTCCCCTTAAATGCATCAAAACTATTCGCCTCAACCGCTCCCTGTGGTAGCGAGTTCCACATTCTCACCTCTCTTTAGGTGAAGAAGTTTCTTCTGAATTCCCCCTTGGATTTCTTGGTGACTTATCTTATATTGCTGGCCTCTAGTTTTGCTCTTCCCCACAAGTGGAAACACGCTCTTTGGGCTGAAGCTCAACTCCCAAAAACGGGTGGGTTGGGTTGTGGAATAATACATAGAACAAGGAGCAAACCGAATTCTGTGACAGCTGTTAATTTTAACTGTGGCATATAAGAAATATAAGAAAGAGAAAAGCAATTCAGCCCAACAAAACACATCCCTCTAATGTCCCAGCTCTCCCAATATCATATCCAATTTTATTTTGAAAGATCCTGATTTTTTTTCCTCCACTATCCTGCCCAGCAAATTACTCCAAACATTTCAGTGAATAAGTTCTGCTGACAATCTGTTTTAAATTAATTTATTGCGAATTCAATGTCTTCTGGATGTAGTTTCTCAACTTACTTCAAAGCAGTTTTCTGGTTTTACTTGATCTGTACCATTTAATATTTGATATCGCTTAATTCAATCTTGATTAAATCTCTTAAATGCCTTCTTTCAACAGTTGCTTTTCAATCTGTTCCCCATCGTTCATAACTTTCACACATGCGAGCCAGTCTTGTTCGACTAGGCTTGTATTCACTGGAATTTAGAAGAATGAGAGGGGATCTCATAAAAACATATAAAATTCTGATGAGATTGGACAGGTTAGATGCAGGAAGAATGTTCCCGCTGTTGGGGAAGTCCAGAACCAGGGGTCACGGTCTAAGGATAAGGGGTAAGCCATTTAGAACCGAGATGAGGAGAAACTTCTTCACCCAGAGAATTGTGAACCTGTGGAATTCTCTACCACAGAAAGTTGTTGAGGCCAGTTCGTTAGATATATTCAAAAGGGAGTTAGATGTGGCCCTTACGGCTAAAGGGATCAAGGGGTATGGAGAGAAAGCAGGAATGGGGTACTGAAATTACATGATCAGCCATGATCATATTGAATGGTGGTGCAGACTCGAAGGGCCGAATGGTCTACTCCTGCACCTATTTTCTATGTTACTGTGTACCTCTGAAACCATCCCAAAGCGCTTCCCAGGATCGTAATCAGACAAAAATTGACACCGAGTCAACAAAGGAGATATTAGAACATCCTCTGTTAACTCTGCTTCTCTCTACAGATGCTGCTTGACCTGCTGAGATTTCCATCATTTTCTGTTTTTATTATTAAAGGAGATATTGGACGGGTGTGGAACTATACTGCACCGAGAAAAGTGGCAATAAATAAAAATATCCACCACGCACCAACTCCCCTCCTCTCCTCTATCTCCTTTTTTGTTTCCAAGATGAATGCTAAAACTTGGTGTTTCTCTGCTCAATCTTAGCTGCAGGGTACTAGCATTACTGCTCAACAGTGGAGTGGGCTGCTGGGACTGGCAAGAGATCACAGAAGTGTCAAGCTTTGTTGCCCATGCCCTGAAAATAGCAAGAATACGATGTCCTTATGATGGGCTCAAGTTTCGGCCTAAGTTGCTCCTTTTTTTTGGAGCAACTAGTTTAGAATGGACTATCTTGGAAATTGCAATTCTCGGCATTTAGTTTGCTCCAATTCTAGTGAGTTGGAATAGTTTTGTTTTAGAACTATTTTTTTTTCAAAAGGGGGCGTGTCCAGCCACTTACTCCTGTTTTGCAAGTTTAGACAGCGAAAACTTACTCCAAACTAACTTAGAATGGAGTAAGTGTAGATTTTTGTACTCAGAAAAATCTTGCCTACACTTATAAATCAGGCGTAGGGAACGAGAGATGGCGGAGGGAGGGGGAGGGAAGTTTACAAACATTAAACACTTCACTTTTACAAATAAAGAGCCATCATCAATCATAAATGATAAATAAATGAATAAATCAATCAATAAATCAATCAAAAAAAATTTAAACATTAAAAATTTAAAAAATCAATCAATAAATAAATAAAAAATTAAGTTTCTATTCACCTACTGCAGCACCGGGGGCCCCCCCCAGTGTCTCTCTCTCTCTGTCTCTGTCAGTGTCTCTCTGTTTCTGACAGCGAGGGGTGGGGGAGAAGGGGGGGGTGGGGGGGAGAAGGGGGGGTGGGGGGGGGGGAAGAGGGCTGAACGGGAGGGAGGGAGGGAGCTGAACGGGAGGGGGGGGCGGGGGAGGATGAACGGGAGGGAGGGCGGGGGAGGATGAACGGGAGGGAGGGAGGGGGAGCTACTGCACATGCGCGCACACTCTAGCGCGCATGTGCAGAGGTCCCGGCACTGTTTTCAGCGCCGGGACCTGGCTCCGCCCCCAACCCCTTGTGCTGCGCCACGCCGAGGCCAAATCACAAGGTAGGTTTTCGGCTCCCTTTTTATTCAAGAAAGTCGACGCACCTTATGGAGGTGCGCTGTTTTTACAGAGGGCAGAAACTTGGGCCCTAAGAGTTTATCCAGTGATTAGAAAGTTTTAAAAAAGAATTCCTGTGTGTTTTCCAATAAATCACACTCCCAGAAAAGGTAGGATATGCCTTGTGTACCCATATTCAGCAGTATCACCCCTCTCCCCTAATTCAGCACAAAATGGTACATAGTCAATGTGCCCTCCTGTAAATGCTCTGTTGAGCATATGTTGAGTGCAAAAATGAGACTGATTTTTCTCTGGAAAATAAATGATTATACCTTAATCATTATGTTTGCATATTTTCTTCATTATAACTTGCAATCTGTTTGTAAAGATTGGGTTCTTCAAATAAATAGGATAGGGAGGTATGTTTTGAATGAATTTCCAGGGAGAGGGTGCTTGCAAAGCTTTAATCCAGATCATGACTAAATCATTGACGGCATCCAAGATCAACCTTCTATCCTCTAAACTAACATGACTTGAAAAAAATCCTTTCTTCAATAACTATTTTGTGGCCACTGACCAAGAAGCAGTAATTCACTAAATGTTGCAACATCCATCCATTGCCATGAAGGCTGTATGTGGTTTCTAAAGAGATTGCTGGTTCTGATGTAGATCTCCGCAGTCTGATTGATACTTGCACCAGAAAACAATACTCCCACAATTTGGCAAGAGCACAGCAACGATTTGCAACACATTTTGTGAATTTGTTGGGCTATACAATCACACACAGATGCATACGGAACAACTTGCATTTATATAGCGCCTTTAACGTAATAAAACATCCCAAGGCATTTCACGGGATTGTTATCAAACAAAATTTGACACCAAGCCACATAAGGAGATGTTAGGACAGGTGACCAAAAGCTCGGTCCAAGAGAAAGGTTTTAAGGAGAGTCTTAAAGGAGGAGAGGTAGAGAGGCAGGGAGGTTTAGGGAGGGAATTCCAAAGCTTCGGGCCCAAGCAGCTGAAGCCACGGCCACCAAAGGTGGGGCGATTAAAATCGGGAATGCACAAGAGGCCAGAATTGGAGGAATGCAGAGATCTCGGAGGATTGCAGGGCTGGATGAGATTACAGAGACACACATGCATGCACACACACAATAATAAAAATAGAAGGACAGGAAGAATACAAATGCCTTCAATACTTAGAAGGGCACAAAGCATTGGAACACATGGGGTCTTTCTAAAGGTAACTGTTCAGATTTTGCACATTGATGCAGAGTAGAGGGGTATAAAATCCTGCATCACAAATACATTCACGTTTTTGAAAAATTATGTTAAAAATGTTAGCTTTTACTTTCTATGCAAATTTTCTTCCCTCGTTTTCTTTCATGAAAGCATTGTCTCCTTGCTCCATAGTCCAGTTACCCTCTGTTACTTTGGGTAAGTGGCCATTATTGACATATGGATCTCACGTATGGCCTTACATTAAACATCAGTAAGACCAAAGTCTCTACCAACCTGGCCCCGCCACACAGTACTGCTCCCCGATTATCAAGATCCATGACAAGACCTTGGACAATGTGGACCACTTCCCATACCTTGGGAGCCTACTATCAAGCAAGGACAGACATCGATGACAAAGTCCAACGCCGCCTTCAGTGTGCCAGTACAGCCTTCAGCCGCCTGAGGAAAAGAATGTTTGAAGACTAGGATCTCAAACCCAGCACCAAGCTCATGATCTACAGAGCAGTAATGATACCCGCCCTCCTATATGCTTCAGAGACATGGACTATGTACAGCAGGCATCTCAAAGCATTGGAGAAGTACCACTAACACTGCCTCCGCAAAATCCTGTAAATTCATTGGCAGGATAGTCGCACCAATGTCAGCGTTCTCTCTCAGGCCAGCATCGAGGCATTGACCACGCTCGGTCAGCTTCGATGGGCGGGCCACATTGTCCACATGCCCGATACTAGACTCCCAAAACCAGTACTCTACTCCGAGCTATGTTACAGCAGGCAAGCCCCAGGAGGGCAGAGAAAATGCTTCAAGGACAGCCTCAAAACCTCCTTGAAAAAAATTTAACATCTCCACCGACTCTTGGGAATCCCTGGCCCAAGACCGACTGAAAATGGAGGAGAAGCATCTGAGAAGGCACCAAACATTTCTGAGTCTCTTCGTCGGGAGCACGCGGAAGCCAAGTACAAACAATGGAAGGAGCTTACGACAAACCAATCACCCCACCCACCCGTCCCTCCAACCACCATCTGCCCCACCTGTGACAGAGACTGTAGATCCCACACTGGTCTCATCAGTCACCTTAGAATTAATTTTACTCTGCTTGCAAGTCATCCTCGACTCCGGGGGACTGCCTAAGAAAATGAGATGGATCTCGACCCCGAGTGCAGCAAAGCATTCAACCACCGCGGCTGTCCTCACTAGATGTACACCCAAGGAAAGGTCACCATATCATGGAATCAAAGAGCACAGGAGGCCATTCTGCCCATTGTGTCAGCTTTTTGAAAGAGCTATCCAATATTAGCCCCACTCCCCTGTTCCTTCCCCGCAGCCCTACACATTTTTCCTTTTCAAGTATGTATCCAATTCCTTTTTGAAACTGAATCTGGCTCCATCACCCTTTCAGACAGTGCATTCAAGATCATAACAACACGTTGCGTAAAAATAATTCTCATCTCCTCTCTGGTTCTTCTGCCAATTGTTTTAAATTTGTGCCCACTGGTTGCCGATCCTCCTGCCAGTAAATGTTTCTTCTCATTTACTCTATTGAAACCCCTCATCACCCCCAATATAACAACCAGAAGCAGAAACTCTGAACAATTTCCCCTGTCACAAGCAATGTTTCCCCTGATTTTTGTTTTGGTGTGCGGACCTTTTAACTGGGTGCGCAGTCCATTGGCGCGTGCACAAAATTTCACATTGTAAAAGTTGTGCAAGACCAGCAGACAGCTGCATGGCCAGTCATAACCCAAGGACACTGAAAACCAGGCTGAGATGAGCTAACTCAGTACAAACAAGAGTTTGAACCTATGATTGGTCTGGGTAGCTAACACACTCGATGATTAACCTCACTGAGTCATCACAGGAGCCACAACCTTCCAAAAGCCAACCGATGAGTATTATATAGTATAGTGACTTGTTTCACCACCAAAGTGACTTGCCTTAATGGTATACAATGTGTAAGGGTGAAAGCCCCCTCCTCTGTGTTCTTTTGCTGTGATTGTTCCACTGATTCTCAAATTGTGGATCACCACTGGTGTATCTGGGCTGCAAATAGGTTCAAAGCTGTAAGTGGACATGTTCACTGAAGTAGGTGAAGATGTTTGTACAGGTCCTGTTGGCACAACATCTAAGGAGTTACAGGTTGAACTATCTGCTGAAATAGATTCCTTTTCCTGAAAAGATTGTTGTCTGGAAATAATTCGGATTGTCTCGTGTGCCAGAACAGTCGTGGAGGTTGCTAATTTAGCAAACGTCTCTTCTTTCCCATCATCATCAATGACATGTTCAAGCCCCAGAGAAATTGGGTTTTGGTCAAATGTTGGCAAGCTAGTATCTGTATCCGAAATTGTAGATTCTCCTACGTTTAGTTCATCGCTGCTTGCATCTTCTGCTGTATCAATGGTATTAGTTAGTTCTATTGGAGTCAGCCTGTCCACAGCCAGTTCTTCGTTTGTTAACAGTACTAAAGATTCTGTGGAATCCTTTCTCATGTCAGAATGGGGAGATTCAGGATCGAATTCCTCACAGGAATAGAACAAGTTTAACTTATTTGGTCTTTGGTGATCATAGCCACTGGTGACATTTCCTGTAGATTTCTCAACTTTGTCAATTGATTTACTCACACTTCCATCTATAGATAAATCAGTCGCCTCCATATTCGGTTCCGAACTATCAGTAACATCGCAGCTGGGAATATCTACAGCTTTAGGAGTTGGAGTTTTTTCAACAATTACTTCTTTTTGGGGTTCCAAGAGTAAGGACGTTGGCACCTCCAGCTGCAAAGGTTGCTTCGTCACGTCAACTGCCTTCGTGCTTGATTTTGTAAAAATTTCTATTATAATACCATTTATCCAATCTGGGTCTGCCATTTTGCTGATCAGGGGTAGAAGCACATTGCACATGATGAGCTCTCTCACCACGAACCGCCCTGTCCGGGTTTCCAGATTGGGATAGGGCACCAGCACGTGCAGAAGCAGATCGACAATGCCCCTCGCGTAATTCACTTCGGTCGCCGGACTCTGGAGGGCGACATGAGGGTCGCTCGCTTTGCAGTACGCCTTCCACATGGCCTGAATTTCCTCCGCTCGGTGGCGGCCCAGCTTCTCGCGTGCCGCCTTCCTGGCCTTCAGGTAGACCTCCAGGTGGCAGCTGCACAGGAGCAGGAGTTTCTGCGCCAACTCCTTCCTGTCCACCCGCTCCATCCTCCTCTTCAGCTCCAGCGCCATGGCGTGCATGGCCCGCTGCAGCTCGTGCTCAAACTCGGGCTCCTGGCTCACCGTCCTGTACCAGGAGGTGACAAAATCCCTGATGATCTTGGTGATGGTGGCTTCGATCTCCTGGGCCAGCAGCAGCAGCTGGGAGCCTGGCGGGGGCGGGCTGGGCTCCAGCCTGACGAACCTCTCCAGGTGGACGAGGTTGGTGGGGCTGAGCACCAGCTGCGAGCCCAGCCAGCCCCCTAGCAACACCAGCAGCACCGAGGCGCATAGCAACCAGACGTTGAGCAGCAGCTGGAGCAGCAGGCCGGCCAGCAGCAGCAGCCCGAAGCCCAGCCACTTCCTCTGCTGCAGCTGCACCAGCAACAGGCCCGGCTCCACGGCACTCCCCGGCTGCATCCCGGCCGCCGGGCCCCTCCCCGCCCCCCTGGCCGCGACAATCGACCGTCGGCGGGCCTGTCACAGCGCGGCCCGGCGTTTGTTTACATCCGATTATCCAGGGGAAGGAGTCAGGGCACGGGCTGCACTGCGCGGCGGCAAAAAAAATACCGCAGTCACCGCAGCAGCGCCACCTGCCGTCCGGGAGGACCTCACCTACAGTGCCACCTGCTGTACGGGAGGATCTACCGACAGCCCGGGCGGACTGCACCTGCAGCGCCACCTGCAGTCCGGGAGGACCTCACCTGCAGCGCCACCTGCAGTCCGGGATGAGCTCACCTGCAGCTCGAGAGGACCATAAGAACATAAGAAATAGGTGCAGGAGTAGACCATTTGACCCCTCGAACCTGCTCTGGCATTTAATAAGATCATGGCTGATCCGATCATGGACTCAGCTCCACTTCCCTGCCCGCTCCCCATAACCTTTTATTCCCTTATCACTTAAAAATCTGTCTTTTTCCACCTTAAATATAGGGCAGAGAATTCCACCAATTCACAATCCTCCTCATCTCAGTTTTAAATGCTAATTTAGTCTTATTCGAAGACTATGTCCCCTAGTTTTAGTTTCCCCTCTGCATCCACCTTGTCGAGCCCCCTTATTATCTGATATGTTTCGATAAGATCACCTCTCATTCTTCTGAACTCCAATGAGTATAGGCCCAACCTACTCAACCTATCTTCATAAGTCAACCCCCTCATCTCCGGAATCAACCTAGTGAACCTTCTCTGAACAGCCTCCAATGCAAGTATATCCTTACTTACCTGAAGTAGTATGTCTCCACACTGCACCCAGGCCGCTACTTGCTGCCCCTTTTATGGCACCAACCTGCCGTTCTCACACAGGTCAGGGCCTCCACGCTCACACATACAAGGGCAGAGGGAGGACAGATATAGACAGTGAGATACACACAGATTCTCTCTCCCTCTCTCACACACACACACACACACACACATAGCTACAGACACACACAGATTCTCCAGCTGCAGCCCAACCAGTGTTTTATACAGTTCAAACATAACTCACCTGCTCTTGTATTCTGTGTATTTGGGAGAAGCCAGAAGCCCAGGCCTCTCCCCCAGAGCTGTAGGCCGCACATCCCCGTCCCTCAAATGGTTCTCAGCCCCGGACCAGCCCGGCCTGGGGGGGAGGTGCAGGGGGAACCTTACCTGCTCCATTAGGCTGAGCACCCCCATGTCCCGCTGGCTGCGATGGCAGCAAAGAGTAACATCATCAAGGTCCAGGTCACTGATTGGAGTGTGGGCAGATACAGCAGGAGCGGCGAGAACGGGGTGAAGGAGCGGCAAGAGATTATGGAGGGATGTAATCGGCGCCCAGAGGAAGCGTGAGTTTGGACCCTGGGGCAGCACAGGCCAGCCCACACTCCGATATGTTTGTGCACTAGGTCCGTGCAGCAGAGCAGGTCTCCAGTTGTCTTAGGTAATCCTTGCCACTGGACCAAGACCTAGCTCTGTCAAGCCCATGTGGTGGCCACCACACGTTAAAAAAATCCACACACAGGCATCTTCCACCCTTCAGGATGTAGTTCAGGACCTGGAATTTTGGATCCTTCATTGAAACACCTGTGAACTCATCCTTTTTTTGGCATGGAAGCAAGTCATCCTCGTTTCGAGGGACTGCCTAATGATGATCCTTACTTAAATACGGAGACCAAAAACTGCACGCAGTACTCCAGGTGTAGCCTAACCAATACCCTGTGCAGTTGTAGCAGGACTTCTCTGCTTTTATACTCTATCCCCCTTGCAATAAAGGCCAACATTCCATTTGCCTTCCTGATTACTTGCTGTATCTGCATACTAACTTTTTGTGTTTCATGAACAAGGATCCCCAGGTCCCTCTATACTGAAGCACTTCGCAATTTTTCTCCATTTAAATTATAATTTGCTTTTCTATTTTTTCTGCCAAAGTGGATAACCTCACATTTTCCTACATTATACTCCATCTGTCAAATTTTTGCCCACTCTTAGCCTGTCTATATCACTTTGAAGAGTTTTTCGGTCCTCCTCACAATTTGCTTTCCCACCCATCTTATCCAATCCGTCGACAATCTACACCTTGCTCAACATACAAATTGTCAATAGGCAAAAACTTCCTTTTCCATAAATCCTGAGACCATTGCAGAAAGTCTTCGGGCAGATAGATGTTCTGGCGCAATGTCATCGAACTGAAACGTTAACTCTGTTTCTCTCTCCACAGATGCTGCCTGACCTGCTGAGTATTTCCAGCATTTTCTGTTTGTATTTCAGACTTCCAGCATCCGCAGTATTTTGCTTTTATATTATAGGCGGATATATTGTTCAGCTTCCCACTTGTTATTTGGAGAAATAATAAATCATATCTGTAATAAAGCTCCAAGACTCCCAGGTATCCGCTAGGATGTGCTCTCTGAACATTCAGCACTCCCGGATCATGGTTATACTGTTTGTGTTCACATATTTGGCTTCATTTTTCAGTACGTTCTTACTGATTTTCTTCTAGATAAATCAGAATACTCCAATAAAACAATGATTCAAAGTAATATAATTCTGTCTCATCCGTTTTTCAGATGAGACGTTGATCCGAGGTCTCGTCTGCTCTCTCAGGTCGACGTAAAAGATTCCGTAGCACTATTTCGAAGAAGAGCAGGGGAGTTATCCTCAGTGTCCTGGCCAATATTTATCCCTCAGTCAGCATAACAAAAACAAATTAGCTGGCCATTATCACATTGCTGTTTGTGGGAGCTTGCTGTGCGCAAATTGGCTGCTGCATTTCCTACATTCCAACAGTGACCACGCTTCAAAAAGTACTTAATTGGCTGTAAAGTGCTTTGGGATGCCCGGTGGTTGTGAAAGACACTATATAAATGCAAGACTTTCTTTAAAGTTGTCTCCTCATGTTGAGATTGACCACACATCGGGGCCGAAATTGCCCCTCTAAAAAAATGCCCTTACCATCTCAACCCGGCAGCCATGCTGCGGAGACCAGTGGCCGCCGAGCTCCCGTCAAATGGCCACTGACATCGCAACTCCCCTGAGGCGGTCTTGCAGCGGTCTTGCAGCCGTCTGCAGTTCCGCACGTCTTCCCCTCACTTCTGCGGCAGTGATTGACAGCGCTCAGTGCGTCATCACACCACGCACAGCAGAGGTGCCAGGAAGGAAGCGAGATTCCCCCTTTTAAACTCTGTTGTTTTCCACAAATTTGCACTGCAGTCTTCAGTGCGCACTACTTGCCGAGTGCTGGAGGTGCCCAGAGTGCATGAGAGCATTCTGATCTTTCAGGGCAGCGGCCAGCCTGTGCAAAGAAAGGTCACGCTGAACTGAAGACACAGCTCCAAAAGCTGCCCTTTCAGAAGGCCAGGGAGTAGCTGCATCGTGATCATAATGGTTTTGCATCAAATGGATAAGAGGGGAATTTCTCAGTGCAAACAGCACACCACTGAAAACAGCCATTAGCATCGGGAATTAAGCCGTTTTTGACCAAAAAAGGGCAATTTCGATCTTATTACCACCGCAATCACATCGGACGGCCAATGGTGGTGTGACCGTCCCGTTTCAGGCGGAGGGCAATTTTGGCCCCTTCCACTTTTTTCTGGTATTACTGTCTGCGCACTTTTCCAAAGGCGCTATAAATTCTTGAGGGAGAGGGAGGGGGGCTAGGTTTTCTGCACCTTGATAATTATCCTAGAACATCTTGAGTTTGCTTGGCAAGTCACGCAGTCCTTACTCAGGCATCTCCTTTCTATGTGCACTTCTCCCACTAGATGGAGCTTCATAAACTCCAGAAGCTTCAGATTGTCACCCCGACAGCATCATGAATGCATTCTGAGGGACATTTGCTTTGTTCACGAGTAGGCAACATTTTTTGAGGCTATCAATCCCGCCAGACGTTGCCGTATCTCCGTCTTCAGTTTTCATTCATGCAATTTGGTTCCCCTTTTCTTTCCCTCTTAACGGCCGGGGCCATTAGAGGGAGCAGCGTGCAGCGTCATGCCATTTCAGGGAGCAGTGCGTGGTGCTGCTGCAGGAAGGTGACGGCTGATTGCAATATGGGCAGGTACAGTAGGAGCAGCGAGGTCGGGGCGAAGGAGCGGCGAGACATTGTAGAGGGATGTGATCGGGGCCCAGGAGAGGCAAGAGTTCAGGGCCCAGGAGAGGCGAGGGTCCAGGGGCAGCACGGGCCTGCCCACACTATGATATGTGTGCGCACTAGGTCCATGCAGCAGAGCTGGTCTCCAGTCGTCCTGGTCCTTGCCACTGGACCAAGACCTAACTCTGTAAAGCCCGTGTGGTGTGCAATGGCCAACACACGTTTAAAAAATCCACACACAGGCATCTTCCACCCTTCAGGATGTAGTTCCGCACCTGGAATATTAGATCCTTCATTGAAACACCTATGAACTCTACTCTTTTCGGTGTGGAAGCAAGTCATCCTCGTTTTGAGGGACTGCCAATAATGATGATCTTTCCCTTTGAATCACGTTCTCCACACCCACACAATTACTGCTTCAGGACATTTGCGGCTGTGTCTGCCAATCTTTTTGGAAGGAAAAATTTGGAGTGGGAAGAGTGGAATGGGAGAGGAGGCACGGCAACAACTGTCAAGAAAGACGATGTAACTATTCTCTGATTCTAGCATGGAAGAAGGTCATTCGAGCCGTTGAGCCCGTGCCGGCTCTCTGCAAGAGCACTTCAGCAAGTTCCACTCCCCCGTAACCCTGAAAATAAAAATTCCTTCAGGTACTCATCCAACTCCCTTTTGAAAGCCACAATTGAATCTGCCTCCACCACTGTTAGCGTGAATGTTTACTCAGAAGAATCACTCAACACTCAGAGTCGGTTCCAACGCCAATGCTGCCTTTATTTTTGCTAGCGGGGAGGAAGCCTCAGGACTGGATCCAGGCACTTCTCTCCGACGAACAAAGAAACTCATCGATATTTATATGTTTTACAATAGTTCTTTACAGTTACTCAGCCCACTTCGGCTGGACACAATCCAATCATACCGATTATAGATTACATATAGGTTTCTTTAACCCAATAGAATTCTCCTGATATCTCAGGGGCTGTATGTTCAGTTTTTGTCAGCTCGGGCTGATTAATGACCTTGTTATGAGAGGCAGGTTCCCCCCTTATCTCTGTTCCTCGGGGCTCGGCTGTGTGAAGTCACTGATTATACCAGTGTACTATAATGGTTCGTTATAATTATCTTGTATCCAAGGCATTCCTGGTAGTGGGCCTCACTAGGTCATTGCTCGGTCAGCCTCAGTCAGCCCCAGTTCATTACTTGACTAACTGAGTACCCATCATGCTATGTGGCCACTTTAAATTTATGAGAGTTTAGATATATTCAGCAGGTGCCTAATGCCTAGTGTTTTGATATATTCAGCAGGTGCCTAATGCCTACAACAATTCCCTCCTTTTGGTAAAGGGACTCGTCCTAGTCCCCCTTTAACCGACCACCCTACTTTTATTAGATTTTGTGCACGGCCCGGTACTCCCTGCCTCAACGTGCTGGCCAGTCACGCGGTTTCAGGAGTCCCGGTTGCTTAAATCAAATTGACAAAGGCCAAATCCTCCTGCCCCTTTATTAGACAGGCTTATTTAGTATTTAGGGACCGGTCATGGGTCCCTCTTCGTCGTGCTTGGTGCCTGCATGCCTGGCAAGCCATTATGCCCCATGTTATTGCTAAGATCAATTGTATCCCGACCAGTATGTGTGAAATTATACGAATCCAAGGATGGATGTTCACATTTATTCCCCAGTCCAAGACCTTTCTCCACCAACTCTGTCTTTGTAAGTCTACATCGATATCTTCTTCCAGTACTTTGATTTTAGTTTGCAGTTGGTGGTAGAGCTTTACGGATTGACCAACCCTGAGCCTCAATTCTCGTAATACTTCGGTTAGATGTGGAATAGGGACCTGATCTGGCTCGTCATAATCCTGATCGGTTACACCAACAACTTCGGGCTTCCGGCGCCTAACCTGGGTGATATGCGCTTGCCCGATCGCGACAGGTCGTAGCGGCGCAAAGCAAAAGTTCGGCTGTGGTATCGGGCACTGCAGGTCATTATACCAGTATGAACGCTCTGTGGTAGAGACGCAGTATCTTCCCTTCCCTCCGCAGCCTGCCCTCGCGAAGTGGCTGTGTGCGGGCACTATTTCTAGTACACACCCGTCGGCTCGGTTAAACCCGCACTCGTCTAGCTCACCTCGGCCTACCGGGTGAGGGCATACTGTGATCTCCTCCCTTTGCTTGCATTCTGTTAGGGAAATTCTGGTAAGTATGTTGTTTCGATGAACGGCGGAAATGGTGGTCAGATAGTAACATATGGAGACATTTTCCCGTATTACTCCGATATTCTCTAGTTGGTACAGGGGGAACGGCCCTGAGTCCGGCGTGGCTATAGGGATCATCAGGACTATCCCTACCCCAGTATTCCTACCCATCTGGCAATCTGGAATTGCTGGATATACTCGGGTCAGTCCCTTCAGAGTACAATTATCCAGTGTCCCCCTTTGGTTGGCCAACTGAGCCAAATGTGAACTGTCTATCCAATCGGGTACTTCCCCGCGTTGGATCTGGTCGAGATTGTGGTGGATCTGTCCCACCATCCACAGACCATAAGCGTAACAGAGTTGCCCCTGTCTTTGCTTTCCGGTATCTTCTCTTTCTCTATCAATGAGGTGATTGATGGTTTTGGCGTGAGCTTCCAGGACTGAGATGCCATCCAACTGGATTTTGGCACCCTCCTTTCCTAGGTTGGCTTGGTCTTCCTGGTTTTGCTTCACCCTTTCTAATAACCCCTTCATCACCCCTCTCGTTTAACCCTTGTATGTCTATCGAGTTTACTACGGAGGTCCCTGTATTGAAGCCAGTAGCAACATCATTAACTATTCCCCTCTTTATCCTGGGGGCTGACCCCTGTCCTCGGAATCTACTGGCACCCATTGCATCGGCAGCCTGCTGCATTACAACTCTACTTAATACATTGTACATTTTCCTTGACTGTTCTGTACAGTATTCCGGCATCTGGATGCCTGAAATATTGATCAGGACAGGCACAATTTCATGTTTAACATTATCATACAATAATTCCCCTTCGTTGTACATTACAATCCCATTTTCTGGTCCCTTAGTAGTTATGGGACAAGGCAGTTCCTCGGGCAATGTAGTGGTTCTTATGGGGCGCGGTGTCGGAGGGGGTGAGAAGCATACATACAATGATATTGCAGCCGCCCCCACCTCCTCGTAGTACCCACACAGCCCCACTCCCTTTTTGCGGATGACTGATGGCTGGGACTGTCCCGGAGGCGCGCAAATTATGCCGAAAGTACATTCATCAGGCCCTTTGACATCCCTCTGTTTAATGCAGCTGCTCCTTATACCCGTGGAGCACTGTACACATACCCGGCTCTTATTAGAATTCACTTGTAACCATGCATTAAAATAAGTCTTGTCCTTGCTCCAGTCCTTGGCTGCTGGGATGCACATTCCATCCGTTAAATTAAACAAGACTCCATAGTTCATGTAGTTGTTTATTTCCTGAGTGCGCTGCAATCTGTTGGTATCATCCAGTGTTTGCGTGGGTCTTGAGGTTCCCAGTATCATGAGTCCCCAGAGTCGAAGTCACCACTGCGGTCCCATCTTGGTGAGTGTTTTATCTGAAAATTTTAAACAGATAGCCTGGTCGTCACCAGGTGTTAGGTTCTGGTCTACTTGTGTCGCTGTCACTCTGTGGAATCGGAGGTAAGGATTAGGTTAACCATATTCTTTATAGTCGTACCATCTCTATCACTTCATGTCCCTGTCTGGGCTGCCGTCGGTTTTGCGTTTGAGCCTGCTGTGCTCGAGCCTGCACGATGACCCATCTAAATATTATCCAAACTCCAATCAACACCAATGCCATCATTATTCCTCCAAACATCGCTGTCTGCTTTACCGTTAGGTTGGGTTTGTGGACTACACCTACCAACCATGGGGTACATTGGCTCTATTGCCATAGGTGATGGTGCTATGGCTGCGCACTGCATTATCCCATTTTTTTAAAACATCTCTTCCAGCCTGTTTATCTTAGCTTTTAACTCTTGACCAGCTAGTTCCGTTTTATTTTTATTCTGAATATCCCACCATTTCCTCTGTCTGTCAGGTGAGTCTTCTTTATTTTATTAAGAAATCCAAATTAATAATGTCCAGTATAAAACAGCTGTCAATGGAAAGGGTTAACTCCTTTACAGGTTTGTAAGAAAGCCTGATGTCATTACGTGACTTCACGTAATCATCCGAAAAATTCTTTTTTTTTTAAGTCTTTGTGCCTTCAAAACTTGCTTAGAAATTAGGAATCCGTTAAAACAGCAGAAATCATTAGTAAAGCCGTCATAATAAAAGGCTTCTCATCAGGGAAGATGGCATTTTAGAGTAAACTCCAATGTTTTCTTAACTTCTATTCAAGTACTTGCCAAAGAATTTTTTTTTAATTGATTTAAAACGAGACCACACATTTTTAATAGCTATTTTGTTTACTGAAATTCAATTTTTTTTTAAATTTCTCTCTCAGCACCAAATCTAAACTTCTGTGCCAGTTCCATTTTTTCTTTCTGTGCTGAGTTAGCATAGCTTAGATCTTTTCTTATCGTTATTTTCATACATTCCAACATTTCGGTTTTTTTTACGGTCCCGTTCACTGGGCAAATCTTGTGTTTTATTTCTCTCTCAGCACAAAATCTAAACATCCGTGCCAGTTCCATTTTCTATAAGAATTTAAAAATTCAGTAAGATTCTCTAATTCCCAGTTTTTTCTTTCTGTGCTGAGTTCGCATAGCTTAGATCTTTTCTCCTCGTTATCTTCAAAACCCTCCTGCTTGTTTAGACTGTTCGGGACTTTTATTGATAAACACTGTCCATTTTGGAAATCTTTTCAAACTGCATTGAAACTTTCTCATAATTTAAAATCATTATCAACGTAGAGTGTCTTTTACCTCTTCCAATTTTTTTTCCTTTTCCTAATTAAATCAATATCTTTTTCACAGCAAACATCAACTCGTATTTAGTAAGTTATGTCTTTTTCCATCACAAACACATTTTCTTTTCAGCACTTATTTTGTACGTTACATTTTTTTTTCAGATCTCCTTTCTTCAAATTAGTTTTGTATTTTACACGGAGGGCTCGTGACTCCATAAATTGTTCATTTAAAATCATTTGTTTACTTTCAAAGTGGCGTCTTTATCTTTTTCTTTTCTCCATAACTAGAATGGAGTCCAGCAATTAGGCTTTGAGGGCTGCTTTTCGTTATCTCAAAATGCTCCCGTTTCAAAGTCGTTAAAATGTCTCTTCTAAACTGCTAAAGCTTGCTGTTTTTAACATTTTTCAAAAGTCCCTTTTACACCTTCGCAGATAGCTCGCCACTCGCCCAGGAGTTTGACCTGATCCCGGTGAAGGTATTTCTAGATTGTTTCTAAACCTTTTAGTTTTATATCTCCTTTTTTCTTTAAGAGATCAGATTTAATTAAAATTTTTTTTTTTTGAATCCACCTCAGTATTTTGCTGTGCCTTCTCTGAATATCTCAAAATCCCAATTCAAACTTTGTAATTTCAATCTTTATTTAAAACTTTTTTTTTGAGCTAGAAGCTTTTTTTAAAAGGCATTCTTTATCTCATTCCGAGACTAAATTTATGTCTTTCAACCCAATGTAATCAATCATTGCATGTTTTCTTTCGACAAGTAAGTGAGCATGTCAAATAAATTCTTTTTTTGTAACCACCGGGACCATGTATTTTTTATCTTTTGCTCAACAAACCTATCCTTTGTACATTTCCTAGCTCCGTAACTTATCATCCGAATAAATCCACACCTGCGTTTCTAACTTAAAATGTCTTAAAACTTCCCACATACAGGACAACACTACAAAGGGTTAAAAAAACTTTCACTCTGTTTAGAAAAGTGGGTGGGGCTAAAATAAGCAGACAGTTGCATTTCTCTTCCAACCAGGCTTTCGTAAACAAGAAAACATAAAAAAATTCATTCCGCAGTCAAAAAATCACACAAGGACTCTCAACGACAGACATTCACAAAAGTCTCTCTTCATTCAACAAAGCTTATTAATTTTTTTTTGGCCGGCTCTATTCTTGGATCCATACTTCACTTAAGATAATCACTATCAGGTTTTTTTTTTATTTCTTACATATTGATTTACTTCCTCTGTTAGTTTTACGTGGGCTCGCAGTATCAAAACTACTGCCTTTTCCTCTTTGTCTTTCTTTTCCTTCTCCCACCATTCCCTTTGATTCGCTGGCAGGTCCTGAGGATCCCACCCTGCTCTAATCATTTTCTCAATTAGTTTCTTTTGTTTTTCCGCCAGGTGGCGGGTAAGGGACCCTTCTGGTCCCCACTCGAGGTTACTTGCTTTCGTGGCCATTCCTGGGTAGGACTAGAACCGTTAGGAATCTACTCTCAGAGGTCCGCTTTCTACCTAGCGTAACTTGTAGTAGACCGTCTCCTAGCTACTGTCAGGTCACAAGTTCTGCTGTTACACAAACTTATACAATTCTTAAAACGCGTTTAAGCAATTCCCGCAGTGCTCTACGTATCCTTAACGACTACCTACCACCGCTCTGCCCATTGGTCCGACCCTGTTCACAGGTTTGGATTCCATTAGCCGCTGTACACTGCTTGGTTCTACCCCGGGGTATATTTCAAATCACACTACTGGGTCCGGAAGATGTCTTTCGGTATCACGATCCCACGGTTCAAGTGTGTTCCCGGCACCTACTTAGTTCCTGGCCGTCACGTGGGACTAAAGTCCTCTTAATTCAGGCTCAGGCTAGGTGTTTGAGATATTGGACCGTCTCCTCGTGTCGATCAACCAGCATCCACCTTCCGCACCCGTTATAAAAATTTGTTTAAGGTATACTCACCCGGTTTCTCCAAGAGCGTCAGAGACCCCGAAATCCTGTTCGTGACGCCACTGTTAGCGTGACTGTTTTCTCAGAAGAATCACTCAACACTCAGACGCCAACGCTGCCTTTATTTTCGCTAGCGGGAAGGAAGCCTCAGGACTGGATCCAGGCACTTCTCTCCGACGAACAAAGAAACTCATCGATATTTATATGTTTTACAATAGTTCTTTACAGTTACTCAGCCCACTTCGGCTGGACACAATCCAATCATTCCGATTATAGATTACATATAGGTTTCTTTAACCCAATAGAATTCTCCTGATTTCTCAGGGGCTGTATGTTCGGTTTTTGTCAGCTCGGGCTGATTAATGACCTTGTTATGAGAGGCAAGCTCCCCCCTTATCTCTGTTCCTCGGGGCTCGGCTGTGTGAAGTCACTTGTTATACCAGTGTACTATAATGGTTCGTTATAATTATCTTGTATCCAAGGCATTCCTGGTAGTGGGCCTTTCACTAGGTTATTGCTCGGTCATTGCTCGGTCAGCCCCAGTTCATTACTTGACTAACTGAGTACCCATCATGCTTGGGCAGCCATTTTATATGTGGCCACTTTAAACTTATATGAGTTTAGATATATTCAGCAGGTGCCTAATGCCTAGTGTTTTGATATATTCAGCAGGTGCCTAATGCCTACAACAACCCCCATTCCAGATCCTAATCACTCGCTGTGTAAAAAAGTTTTTTTCTTATGTTACCTTTGGTTCTTTTGTCAATCACCTTAAATCTGTGTCCTCTGGTTCTCCAATGGGAACAGTTTCCCTCTATTCTGTCCAGACCCCTCATGATTTCCAACACCTCTTCCAAATATCCTCTCGATCTTCTCTGCTTTAAGGAGAATAACCCCAGCTTCTCCAGTCTATCCACATAACTGAAGTCCCTCATCCCTGGAATCATTCTCGTAAACCTTTTCTGCCCCCTCTCCAAGGCCTTCACATCTTTCCTGAAGTGCGGTGTCCAAAATTGACACAATACTCCAGTTGAGGCCGAACCAGTGTTTTATACAGGTTCATTATAAGTTCCAGCCTTTGTATTCTATGCCTCTATTCATGAAGCCCAGTATCTCGTAAGCTTTTTTAACCGCTTTCTCAACTTGATCTGCCACCTTCAATGATTTGTGCACATATACCCCTAGATCTCTCTGTTCATGCACTGCCTTTAAATTGTATTTATAGTTTATATTTCCCCCTCCTCATTCTTTCTACCAAAATGCAGCACTTTGCACTTTAATTTATGTTAAATTTCATCTGCCACATGTCTGCCTATTCCACCGTCTGTCTGTGTCCTCTTGAAATCTATCACTATCCTCCTCACTGCTCACTATTCTTACAAGTTTTGTGTCATCTGCAAATTTTGAAATTGTGCCCTGTACACCCACATCCAAGTCATTAATATATATTAAGAAAAGTAGTGGTCCTAATCCCGACTTCTGGGTAATACCACTGTATACCTTCTTCTAGTCCAAAAAATTTGCCATTGCTCTCTGTTTCCTGTCCCTCAGCCAATTTCATATCCATACTGCCACTGTCCCAACGACATTCAGGCAGACTTCCTTTCTCCTGGTTGTTACAGAGAATGACATAGTATTTACAGCACAGAATCAGGCCAATCAGCCTTAAAAAAGTCTATGCCGGTGTTTATACTCCATACAAGCCTCCTCCCACCTTACTTCATCTCACCTTTATTGCCAAACCCTTCTATTCCTTTCTCCCTCATGTATCTGTCTAGCTTCCTCTTAAAGTTAAAGAAATTCGGTCACGCCTCATGTGGGGCAGTAACCCAGGCGGAGCACTAATTTTAGCGCCTTAAAAAGTTTGCGCCCTCTGACCAGAAATTCGTCAAAATTGAGCGAGGAGCTGAAGGTGGCGAAAAATCAGCCGTTACACACTTGACTTGGGAGGGCACTAACTAAATTTCTGTCGCTAAATTTTGCGGAGCCATTGCGCATGCACCGAACTCCGATTCAGATCCTGGGAAAATCCAAGTCATAGTAATGCACCCATTAAAGTTTTCAAAATCATTTCTTTCCGACCTGTACTGTTATGTCTGTCTGCCGGCTGCAAACTCGGGAGGCTCGCGCATCGTGCTGTGTGTAAACGTTGCACTGACTGTGACCTCCGAGGGAAGCGCTTCCTCATCCCTTTAAGTAGCCACCAGTTAATGACTCGGGAAGGTTGTACCAATTGTTTTTTCAGACGTGATTATTGGCGGTTGCTAAATGTGGCAGCCGCACCTAATTTACCGAACTGGGCGCAAACATGGGCGTTGCACGAGGAATAGGTCATAATCGGAGTGATCATCAGCAGCCAGGCACTGCTGGTTTGCGCCCCCTGGTGAGCCTCTATTGAATTTACGGTCGGGCCGCTAAACCCTGCGCGCCCGGTCGGTAACCTCTCACACTTCCATTAACGCCCCGTCTGGTCACTAACTGAGGCGTTAGGCAAATAAAAATCTAGCCCAAGGGCTACAGGAAACTAGGAAAGTGAAAAAAATATATCCTTTGCATATAAGCTACTCTCACAATTTCTAGGGCCTGTGGAATTGGCAGCGGCCTGAACCTCCAACCTGACGTCATCGGGGTCCGACCTGAGGTCTGCACGAGGAAGCCTGGTGGCAAGTGGCGCCATGGTCGGAAGAGAGCCAAAAAGCTAAGTTTGTTTAATTTTCTTTTGTTTCCTTGTTGGGCCAGGAAGAGCAGGAGTTCAGCTGCGGGCCCGACGAAGAAACCCGGGGCCTTCTCTCCCACTGAGTGCCAGGGACCAATCCTTCATATCCTTTCCTGCTGCCCGAAATCTCGCTCCCGCCAACTGGCCAGCTTGCACTTCCCGCCGGATTTGGGTGAGAGACTGACGGGGAATTAAAATCTCCCGGGCCTCAGTCTGCGGAGAGCCGGACGGTTTGCTGTCCGTCCTCATGATGCCCGGCCAAGGGATAAAATCGAAGCCCTCGGAAGACACACTCCAAAGTGTCGAAACTAAAGAGAAAGAGAGCCAGCGTGTTGCTATTTTCATCATTTGCCATCTCCCTGAAGTCAGAATACAAAAATTTGCAAGCAACTACAGTTAGCCTCAAATTGATCTCAGGATGTTCTGACTTTGACTACTTCCCAACAGGGACAGGCCAGGGTAACAGCTCGATCTTTGCAGCTGAACATCACAACCACACTCCGGACCCGAGGCTACCCAAGAGCAACGTCGCAGGTAATCAGCTAGTATTTATAAAAGAATGACGAGGTGCTCCTCCCTATATGTTCATGGTACAGTAACAGCATCACATCTGACTCTTTTTGCAAAACCTAAGGTTTAAGTGCTCGTCCCGCATTTAATCTCTGAACTATTTTGCTGAACGGAATTTGCAGGAAACAGCAATGCAGACCAGGAATTCCTTTCTGTGATATTCAGCAGAAACAAATTTGCTGTGCACCTAGGGTTTCACCAGGAAAAATCTTTATTTTTTAAAACTGCAACATTATACTTGTCTTCAATTCACACAATGTCAGATTCATAGTGTAAATTCTTTAGCTTCACAGGATGTATCGTGCTTCCCTGTTCAGCTCAGCCAGGAACCTTTATTTTATATTCATTCATGGGATGTGGGCATCGCTGGAAAGGCCAGCATTTATTGCTCATCCCTAATAGCCCTTGAGGCAACACGCATTAGTGAGTCAGATGGGTTTTTAGGACAATCCAGTAGATACTAACTTTTTATTCCAGCTTTATTTAATTAACTGAATTTAAATTCCCCAATTGCTGTGGTGGGATTTGAACTCTTGTTTCAAAATCATTAGAACAGATCTCTGGATTACTAGTGCAGTAACATAACCACTATGCTACCGTATCCTAACTTGTGGTATAGTGGACTTTAAACAATTGAAGCCGAGTACCACCATTTATAACATCAGTCCGAATCAGTGTCATGGGCATGAGCCATTTCTGTTTAAATTTCCTTAAAATACGATTTTTTCATAAATAAATGGGATGATATTACTCAGTCTGTAATAAGTTGCGTGTTAGGGGCTTGTGGTAAAAGGAACTGATTCTAAGCATGACCATGACTATTACAGCCAAATCACTGTGCAGTCACCCCACCTGTTAAACTATTTGCAATTGTATAAACCCACACGACACTCAGAGTTAAACTGCAGATGTTATAGAGAGAAAGTTTAATGCTGTCATTTAATTTAGCTTCCAATGGCATCCATAAGGCACTTAAGCATTGCTGTTGCAGCTTGTGATGTCAGCTGAAAAGTTAGGGTATGTTACAGCCTTTTAATCGCCCCAAAATTGGTCCTACAGAATAAATATAGAAAATATTTACTCCCTTCCTGTAAGTATTTCCTGCAATATTTTGCCCAGCACACCTTGTTGATAACGCACCTGTGACAGGAGATCTACCAATACACGCGTGTGTGCGTGTGTACGCATGTGTATGTGTATACGCGCGCGTGTGTGCACGTGCGCGTGTGTGTGTGTGTGTGTGTGTGTGTGTGTGTATACGTGTGTGTGTGTGTGTGTGTGTATGTAAATTAGACTCCTGTGCCCAGCATGTCTTTTTCATCATTCTTGTTATATGCAAATTTCCTGTTAATTGATTCACATTTCTTATTCTTAAAACGGCAATAAGTCACAATGAAGAATTAGGGATCGTACCAATCTAAAGCGTGGAAGGCAGATAAAAAATCTTGTCATGAGGAAGTTCCGAGAGTGTACGAAAACATCCAAGCAAACATGCGCAGTCAGGAACATCTACCCATAACAGAAGAGAGAAAGGGAGCCCCAATAAAATTGATCCAAATATTATTTTGTGACCATCATCAAGCTGAGGATTTACTATCGGAAATCAGGTTTGTAACAAAGCATTATAGCAGAGTGTCAGCAGAAAGTAGCACCTTGTTTCTGAGTCAGAAGGTTGTAGGTTCAGGTCCCACTCCAGACACTTGAGTGTAAAAATTCTAGGCTGACACTCCGGTGCAATGCTAAGGGAGAGCTGCACTATTGGAGATACCGTTTTTCAGATAAGATGTTAAACTGAGGTCCCGCCTGCCCTCTCAGGTGGATGTAAAAGATCCCATGGCACTGTTTTGAAGAAAAGCAGGGGAGTTATCACCGATGTCCTGGCCAATATATTTATCTCTCAATCAACATCACTAAAACAGATTATCTGGTCATTATCACTTTGCTGTTTGTGGGAGTTTGCTGTGCTCAAATTGGCTGCTGCGCTTCCCACATTGCAACAGTAGTGGCTACATCAAAAGTATTTAATTGGTTGTAAAGCGCTTTGGGATCTTGGGTGGTCATGAAAGGCGCCATAGAAATACAAGTCTTTCTTTCATTATATAATTTACAAGAAGAGGATTAAAGTTTCCTGTACAATAACATTTTTTGGACCAGAATATTGTTCCAGTGGACTACCACTGTAAATCCAGAGGAAGTCTGTCAGAATGGCTGCAACCTGACTGCACTGGTCCAGACTTGTGCATGGCCTTGTGAGTGCTGGGTGCTCTCCACTACCTTATCCAAGGGACCACTATTCAAGTATTAGCCTTAATGTGAGTGTTGGCAGGATATTTGACTGAAGAGCATCACAGCTGAGTTTTATCCTCACCCAACATCCACACTTAAGCATTTCCAGCAAGGTTCACTCGACATCAATCAAGAGGGGCATCATTTCCATCGCCGCCTCCCCCATCACCGCCCCTCACTATGCCTGAGGCCAATTTTAGTATTAGTGCGGCTGTCCTGACAGAGATCAGCTGACTCAACTCAGACTGGGAGTTGTGCCTCAGACTTCCCTGGTCTGTAAGTCTCAACTATTGCATGGATAAACTCATTGGGCCCTGTGGCAGTCCATTGTCAGAGTTTATAGTGTCAGCAGATTTGTTCAATTGTGCTTCATACTCCCATCGAATTTTCAGTTCTACGCAGCAACAATATATATTATCACCAACAATAAATATGAAATCTTTTCTTCAATATCCAGATGTGTTAGCAGTTTATAACATGGGCATATATTTGCAGGGACGTTGTGATCAGGAATTTCTGTCTTGAAATCTTGTGTTTTTGAACATTATTACTCTGAACACTGAGGCTCGCTCACTTCAATCTGAATTTACTGTTAAATGCCCTTCAATATTTCTTGTTTGTATAATAAAGCAGGGAATAAGCAAAGGCCACTTACACCATCAAGTGCGCCCCTTTCAAACAGAGTATTTGCACCATCAGGGACTCGCCCGAATTTATTTCACCTCCCGATGGAGATGAACAACCATTGTTAAAATTTTCACAGATAAAACTCCCAAATCCCTTCTTAATGCCAAATGATCAAAACTCCAAATTATCAAAGTCACATCGCCTTCTCCTTCTTCATCCTTCACCAAAGGCCCAACAGAACTGGAATCAAAAGGTTCCAAAGAAGATGTGATTATTTTATGTTTCTTCTCAAATATTTAACCTCCATGTTCATTTTCAATCAGAAATTCTTCAAATATATGTATTAAGGAGTTAAGTGACACAGTATTCATCATTTTGTTGCGTGTCTGGCCCACACACATTCTTTTCTGTGGGAAATAACATTTTCTCATCCTTTGAGATTAATGAGATGTGTGCATCATGTAGTGTTTGCAATCACTGTTTAAATGAATTGGCTTGTTAACATCTATTGGGCTCAATTTTCCCCAAAGCTTTATTTTGGCGAACTTGAAGAGTTACGCCCATTTTTGGGGGGGCCCCAAGTACACCAAAAAAATGTTCTAAGTTTTTCCCCGTTTGATTTCTTCATTTTGGCGCAGCCGAACCTGTCCTTTGGTTTTAGGGGTGGAGCCTTGATCTGCGCCAAAAAGATCGGGTTGCCACGGTAACCAGGGACACAATGCGGGCTGAGACTGCAAAGTAAAACATACAGCCAGCTCACAACACATTAAAATACATTTGAGCAACTTACCTCCAATTAGTAAAGTGCCTCCCCACCCCCCTCCCGATGCCAGTGCCGTTCCCTGCCCCTATCCCAGGACGAAGAGCCTCCCGGTCTGCTCCCTCACCCGCCCCTCCAGCCCCAAATGGCTTGCTGGTCCGCTACCCTGCCCCTAGCCCTGGCTGAGTGGCCTCCCGATCCACTCCCCCGCCCCTAGCCCAGGCAGAATGGCCTCCCAGTCCGTACCCCCGCCCGCCCGCCCCTAGCCCCGAGTGCCTTGCCAGTCCCACTACCCCGCCCCCTAGCCCAGTCCGCATGGCCTCCCGGTCTGCTCCCCTTCCCCTATCCCAGGCCGAATGGCCTCCTCCCTCCCGGTCTCCGCACTTAACTTCACCCGAAAGGCTTCCGCCCACCCCCCGCCATCCCCGCATTACCTCTTCTGCTGCTACTGTCCGGGTATCTGCTGCACTTACCTGCATCGATTTCCTTACCGGCATCGATTTCCTTAACTCTCCAGAAGGCTTTTCTGCAGAGGCCACATACGCTGAAATAACTTTCAGCTGCCCAAACTTCCCTAAATGGCCAGAATTGGCACGGGTGGCAGGTTATGCCCCCTTTGGCTGAAAAAAAACGTACCTAAAAAAATCGCGACTAACTGAGTTACACCAGTGCAAATTGATTGGGGAAACTGTGGTTTTTTAAACTTAGGCCAAAAAAAGCAGCTGCTCCAAAAAGACGGCGCAAATCACTGAGGAAAATTAGAACCATAGAAACAGAAAACTACATTGCGCCGGCCGACAAAGAGCCACACGACCCTCGGTCAGCAGCTCTGAAGGTTACATATAAACCTATGAACAATGGTGGAAAGATAAAGAACACCCAGCCCAACCTGTCCGCCCCACACAACTTGCACCAAAGCATTCGACACTCCACCCCAACTGGAGCCATTTGATCTCCTGGGAGAGGCAAAAACCAGATAAAAACCCAGGCCAATTGGGGGAAAAAATTCTCTCCGAACCATCCAGATGACCGAAATTAGTGCAGGAGATCACACTAGCCGTATTCGATTCGCTGCAGTACTTACCATCATAGCTGCGCCAGCCAACGAGGTTATCTAATCGAATCCCACTTACCAGCTCCAGGTCCGTAACCCTACAGGTTATGGCCCATCCCAGCACCTTTTAAATGTGGTGAGGGGTTCGGCATTCACCACCACCCTTCCAGGCAGTGAGTTCCAGACCCCACAACCCTCTGCGTGAAGAAGCCTCCCCTCAAATCCTCTCTGAAACTTCCACCAACCATCTTAAAACTATGCCCCCTCGTAATTGACCCCTCCACCAATGGAAATAGGACTTTGCTATCCACTATATCCAGGCCCCTCAAAATTGTGTACACCTCAATCAAGTCTCCTCTCAGCCTCCTCTGTTCCAATGAGAACAAACCCAGCCTACCAATTTGTCCTCATAGCTAAGATTCTCCATTCTAGGCAGCATCCTAATAAATCTCCTCTGCACTCTCTCTAGTGCAATCATGTCCTTCCTATAATACAGCGACCAGAACTGCACGCAGTACTCCAGCAGTGGCCTAACCAGAGTATTATACAATTTAAGCATAACCTCCCTACTCTTGAATTCTATGCCTTGGCCAATAAAGACAAGTATTTCGTATGCCTTCTTAACCACCTTATCCACCTGGCCTGCTATTTTCAGGGATTTGTGGACAAGCATTCCAAGGTCCCTTTGTTCATCTACACTTTTAAGTGGCCTACCGCTTAATGTGTATACCCTTTCCTTATTAGCCCTCCCAAAGTGTTCTCTGTATTAAATTCCATTTGCCACTGCTCTTCCCACCTGACCAGTAGATTGATATGCTCCTCCAGTCCATGACTTTCCTCTTCATTATCAACCACAAAGCCAATTTTAGTGTCATCTGCAAACTTCTTAATCATACTCCCTATATTCAAATATAGCTCATTGATGTATACTACAAAAAGCAAGGGATCCAGTACTGAGCCCTGTGGAACCCCACTGGAAATATCCTTCCAATCACAAAAACATCCATCAACCATTATCCATTGCTTCCTACCTCTAAGCCAATTTTGGATCCAACTTGCCACTTTGCCCTGGATCTCATGGGCTTTAACCTTTATGACCAGTCTACTATGTGGGACCTTATCAAAAGTTTTTCTAAAGTCCATATACACTACATTATACGCACTACCCTCATCGACCTTCCTGATTAACTCCTCAAAACATTCTATCAGGTTAGTCAAACACAATCTTCCCTTAACAAATCCACACTGACTGTCCCTAATTACTCATGCCTTGATGATCCCGAGACGCAGAATGCCCACAATGCTTGGTCTGCCCTCCAGACCTCCATAATCAGTGCCTGCAAAGAGACCTTCGGTCACTCAACCAGGAAACACCAGGACCGGTTTTATGAGAACGATCAGGAGATCGAAGAGCCAATAGATCGCAAGCGCAGAGCATTTCTGAGCAATAACCCAACGCGGGAGCAGCAAAGCAGCATTACAAACGGCTCAAGGCTGAGGTCCAACAAAAAGCCCAGGACCTAAAAAACAGGTGATGGATGGAGAAAACAGGAGTTACAGCAGCTGGCCGACAGCCATGATGTGCGAGGATTCTTCCAAGCACCCAAGGCCTCACCCCACTGCTAGCCAAGAACGAGGAAACACTCATCAAGGACATCAAGGCAGTCAGGGCCCACTGGAAGGAGCACTTTGAAGATCTCTTCAATTGAGATTCTGCATTTGACTCGATGTTCTCGACACCATCCCGCAGCATGCTACCCGCTACCACCTCAGTGAGACCCCAACACTGCACGAGGTAGAAAAAGCCATAAGACAGCTTAAAAACAACAAGGCTACGGGTGCGGATGGAATCCCTGCTGAGGCATTGAAGTATGGTGGAGGGGCACTGCTGGCGCGAATACATGACCTCATCTCTCTCATCTGGAGGGAGGAGAGCATGCAGGGAGATCTCAGAGATTCAGTAATCGTGACCATCTTTAAAAAAGGGGACAAGTCTAACTGCAGCAACTACAGAGGAATCTCCCTGCTATCAGCCACTTGGAATGTCGTCGCTAGAGCCCTCCTCAACCGTCTTCTTCCCGTGGACGAGGAGCTCCTCCCGGAGTCACAGTGGGGATTTTGTCCCCTACAGGACACAATGGACATCATTTTTGCAGCGCGACAACTACAGGAAAAATGCAGGGAACAGAGCCATATACATGGCCTTCTTCAACCTTACAAAGACCTTTGACACTGTCAACCGCGAGAGTCTATGGAGCGTCCTCCTCCGTTTCGGATGCCCCCAAAAGTTCGTCACCATCCTCTGCCTGCTCCACAAGGACATTCAGGACGTGATCCTTACCAACAAATCCATCACAGACCCAATTCACGTCCGGACCGGGGTCAAACAGGGCTGCGTCATCGCCCCAACCCTCTTCTCAATCTTTCTCGCCGCCATGCTCCACCTCACTGTCAACAAGCTCCCCGCTGGAGTGGAACTAAACTACAGAACCAGTGGGAACTTGTTCAACTTGCACCGTCTCCAGTCCAGGTCCAAGACCACCCCAACCTCTGTCGTCGAGCTACAGTACGCGGATGACGCCTGCGTCTGCGCACGTACAGAGGCTGAACTCCAGGACATAGTCAACATATTTACTGAGGCGTAAGAAAGCATGGGCCTTACGCTAAACATCTGTAAGACAAAGGTCCTCCACCAGCCGGTCCTCGCCGCACAGCACTGCCCCCCAGCCATCAAGATAGACGGCACGGCCCTGGACAACGTGGACCACTTCCCATATCTCAGGAGCCTCCTTTCAACAAGAGCAGGCATCGACGACGAGATCCAACACCGCCTCCAGTGCGCCAGTGCAGCCTTCGGCCGCCTGAGTAAAAGATTGTTTGAAGACCAGGCCCTCAAAACTGCCACCAAGCTCGTGGTCTACAGGGCCGTAGTAATGCCCGCCCTCCTGTATGGCTCAGAGACATGGACCATGTACAGTAGACACCTCAAGTCTCTGGAGACATATCACCAACAATTTCTCCGCAAGATTCTACAAATCCCCTGGGAGGACAGGCACACCAACATCAGCGTCCTCATCCAGGCTAACATCCCCAGCATTGAAGCAGTGACCACACTCGATCAGCTCCGCTGGGCAGGCCACATTGTCTGCATGCCAGACACGAGACTCCCAAAGCAAATGCTCTACGAGGAGATCCTTCACAGCAAACATTACAAGGACACCCTCAAAGCCTCCCTGATAAAGTGCAACATCCCCACTGACACCTGAGAGTCCCTGGCCGAAGACTTCCCTAAGTAGAGAAAGTGCATCCAGGAGGGCGCTGAGCACTTCGAGTCTCAACGCCGAGAGCGTGCAGAAATCAAGCGCAGGCAGCGGAAAGAGCGTGCGGCAAACCAGTCCCACACACCCCTTCCCTCAACGACTATCTGTCCCACCTGTGACAGAGTCTGTGTCTCGTGTATTAGACTGTACAGCCACCAAAGAACTCACTTCAGGAGTGGAAACAAGTCTTCCTCGATTCCGAGGGACTGCCTGTGATGATGATGAATCCTTGCCTTTCCAAATGTAGAGTTATCCTGTCTTTCAAGATTTTTTCCGATAATTTTCACACCACTGAGGTTAGGCTGACAGGCCTGTAATTACTCAGCCTATTCCTTTCTCCCTTCTTAAACAATTTATCGTGAGGGGCAAGACTTCTGTGCCTGGCGCAAAGTCTTACCACCGCCACCCCTCCCCCCGCCCCACCACACACCACCGCCCCCCCCCGCCCAAATGTGTCGGTACCAAATTTCTACGGCTAAGATTTCCTGTTTAAACTTACATTCAAATGCCTTGGAACGGCATTGCCATACCTTATTACCCACATTGACAAGAGCCAAACCCTTATCCGATCCTGCAGGGAATAGCCAATCATCTGACACAGATCTTTTTCCTTTTCCACCTTTATCAACAGGCAGCGTTCTATTGTGCACACATTTAATTCCTGTGCCAATGTGTGTGCTTTACATTAAATTCCAGCTGCCATTACTTCGCCCATCTGCGTCATTTGTCCAGATCACTTTGTCAGTCTCTCATTATCTCATCACCAAGCCCTGCAGCTTCCTGACATGGGTTGAAATTATAGCATTAATTATTTTGCAAAATTGATTCAGTTCGCATTCATACTTGACTTCAAGAATGATATAGTTGATTTTAAACCGAATAGGAGGACATGATTTTTATGTAAATACAGTAGGCTGTGTTGGGAACGCCGAATGCCAATTTCTTTCTAAGTTTATGAGTGGGATGAGTGCAATGTCACAGCATATGGCTGGTGAGAGCATTAGTCATAAATAATGCAGCAAACCACATTCATTGAAAAGAAAAGGATGTGGTTTATACGGGGATTATTTCTCTGTGGTCGCAGGACATGTTAAATCTTCCACCCAATACCCTACAATCCACAATCCTCCGACAGTAATGGACAGCAGCTCAGACACATCTATTCTCACAAACAAAAAGTGCCTTGAATATACGCAACGACTGAGGATCCACATTCTCTGATGTAGACAATTTCAAAGATTCACCACCCTCTGAGTGAAGAGATTCCTTCTCATTTCAGTCCTAAATGGCCAACACCCTTCTTCTGAGACTGTTCTGAGTTTGAAACTCCTCAGCTGAAAGAAACATCCTCCCTGCATCTACCCTGTCAATCCCTGTAAGAATTTTACATGTTTCATACAAAACATAGAAAATAGGTGTAGGAGTAGGCATTTCGATCCTGCACCACCATTCGATAAGATCATGGCTGATCATTCCCTCAGTACCTCTTTCCTGCTTTCTCTCCATACCCCTTGATCCCCTGAGCCGTAAGGGCCATATCTAACTCCCTCTTCAATATATCCAATGAACTGGCATCAACAAATCTCTGCGGCAGGGAATTCCACAGGTTAACAACTCTCTGAGTGAAGAAATTTCTCCTCATCTCAGTCCTAAATAGAAACATAGAAACATATAAAATAGGTGCAGCAGTAGGCCATTCGGCCCATCCAGCCTGCACCGCCATTCAATGAGTTCATGGCTGAACATTCAACTTCAGTACCCCATTCCTGCTTTCTCGCCATACCCCTTAATCCCCCTAGTAGTAAGGACCTCATCTAACTCCTTTTTGAATATATTTAGTGAATTGGCCTCAACAACTTTCTGTGGTAGAGAATTCCACAGGTTCACCACTCTCTGGGTGAAGAAGTTCCTCCGCATCTCGGTCCTAAATGGCTTACCCCTTATCCTTAGACTGTGACCTCTGGTTCTGGACTTCCCCAACATTGGGAACATTCTTCCTGCATCTAACCTGTCTAACCCCGTCAGAATTTTAAATGTTTCTATGAGGTCCCCTCTCATTCTTCTGAACTCCAGTGAATACAAGCCCAGTTGATCCAGTCTTTCTTGATAGGTCAGTCCCGCCATCCCGGGAATCAGTCTGGTGAACCTTCGCTGCACTCCCTCAATAGCAAGAATGTCCTTCCTCAGGTTAGGAGACCAAAACTGTACACAATACTCCAGGTGTGGCCTCACCAATGCCCTGTACAACTGTAGCAACACCTCCCTGCCCCTGTACTCAAATCCCCTTGCTATGAAGGCCAACATGCCATTTGCTTTCTTAACCGCCTGCTGCACCTGCATGCCAACCTTCAATGACTGATGTACCATGACACCCAGGTCTCTTTGCACCTCCCCTTTTCCTAATCTGTCACCATTCAGATAATAGTCTGTCTCTCTGTTTTTACCACCAAAGTGGATAACCTCACATTTATCCACATTATACTTCATCTGCCATGCATTTGCCCACTCACCGAACCTATCCAAGTCGCTCTGCAGCCTCACAGCATCCTCCTCGCAGCTCACACTGCCACCCAACTTAGTGTCATCCGCAAATTTGGAGATACTACATTTAATCCCCTCATCTAAATCATTAATGTACAGTGTAAACAGCTGGGGCCCCAGCACAGAACCTTGCGGTACCCCACTAGTCACTGCCTGCCATTCTGAAAAGTACCCACTTACTCCTACTCTTTGCTTCCTGTCTGACAACCAGTTCTCAATCCATGTAAGTACACTACCCCCAATCCCATGTGCTCTAACTTTGCACATCAATCTCTTGTGTGGGACCTTGTCGAACGCCTTCTGAAAGTCCAAATATACCACATCAACTGGTTCTCCCTTATCCACTCTACTGGAAACATCCTCAAAAAATTCCAGAAGATTTGTCAAGCATGATTTCCCTTTCACAAATCCATGCTGACTTGGACCTATCATGTCACCTCTTTCCAAATGCACTGCTATGACATCCTTAATAATTGATTCCATCATTTTACCCACTATCGATGTCAGGCTGAACGGTCTATAATTCCCTGTTTTCTCTCTCCCTCCTTTTTTAAAAAGTGGGGTTACATTGGCTAACCTCCACTCCATAGGAACTGTTGGAAAATGACTGTCAACGCATCCACTATTTCCAAGGCCACCTCCTTAAGTACTCTGGGATGCAGTCCATCAGGCCCTGGGGATTTATCGGCCTTCAATCCCATCAATTTCCCCAACACAATTTCCCGGCTAATAAGGATTTCCCTCAGTTCCTCCTCCTTACTAGACCCCCCGACCCCTTTTATAACCGGAAGGTTGTTCGTGTCCTCCTTCGTGAATACCGAACCAAAGTACTTGTTCAATTGGTCCGCCATTTCTTTGTTCCCCGTTATGACTTCCCCTGATTCTGACTGCAGGGGACCTACGTTTGTCTTTACTAACCTTTTTCTCTTTACATATCTATAGAAACTTTTGCAATCCGTCTTAATGTTCCCTGCAAGCTTCTTCTCATACTCCATTTTCCCTGCCCTAATCAAACCCTTTGTCCTCCTCTGCTGAGTTCTAAATTTCTCCCAGTCCCCAGGTTCGCTGCTATTTCTGGCCAATTTGTATGCCACTTCCTTGGCTTTAATACTATCCCTGATTTCCCTTGATAGCCACGGTTGAGCCACCTTCCCTTTTTTATTTTTATGCCAGACAGGAATGTACAATTGTTGTAGTTCATCCATGCGGTCTCTAAATGTCTGCCATTGCCCATCCACAGTCAACCCCTTAAGTATCATTCGCCAATCCATCCCAGCCAATTCACGCCTCATACCTTCAAAGTTACCCTTCTTTAAGTTCTGGACCATGGTCTCTGAATTAACTGTTTCATTCTCCATCCCAATGCAGAATTCCACCATATTATGGTCACTCTTCCCCAAGGGGCCTCGCACAACGAGATTGCTAATTAATCCTCTCTCATTACATAACACCCAGTCTAAGATGGCCTCCCCCCTAGTTGGTTCCTCGACATATTGGTCTAAAAAACCATCCCTTATGCACTCCAGAAAATCCTCCTCCACCGTATTGCTTCCAGTTTGGTTAGCCCAATCTATGTGCATATTAAAGTCACCCATTATAACTGCTGCACCTTTATTGCACGCACCCCTAATTTCCTGTTTGATGCCCTCCCCAACATCACTACTACTGTTTGGAGGTCTGTACACAACTCCCACTAACGTTTTTTGCCCTTTGGTGTTCTGCAGCTCTACCCATATAGATTCCACATCATCCAAGCTAATGTCCTTCCTAACTATTGCCTTAATCTCCTCCTTAACCAGCAATGCTACCCCACCTCCTTTTCCTTTTATTCTATCCTTCCTGAATGTTGAATACCCCTGGATGTTGAGTTCCCAGCCCTGATCATCCTGGAGCCACGTCTCCGTAATCCCAATCACATCATATTTGTTAACATCTATTTGCACAGTTAATTCATCCACCTTATTGCGGATACTCCTTGCATTAAGACACAAAGCCTTCAGGCTTGTTTTTTTAACACCCTCTGTCCTTTTAGAATTTTGCTGTACAATGGCCCTTTTTGTTCTTTGCCTTGGGTTTCTCTGCCCTCCACTTTTCCTCATCTCCTTCCTGTCTTTTGTTTTTGCCTCCTTTTTGTTTCCCTCTGTCTCCCTGCATTGGTTCCCATCCCCCTGCCATATTAGTTTAACTCCTCCCCAACAGCACTAGCAAACACTCCCCCGAGGACATTGGTTCCGATTCTGCCCAGGTGCAGACCGTCCGGATTGTACTGGTCCCACCTCCCCCAGAACCGGTTCCAATGCCCCAGGAATTTGAATCCCTCCCTGCTGCACCATTGCTCAAGCCACGTATTCATCTGAGCTATCCTGCGATTCCTACTCTGACTAGCACGTGGCACTGGTAGCAATCCCGAGATTACTACTTTTGAGGTCCTACTTTTTAATTTAGCTCCTAGCTCCTTAAATTCATTTCGTAGGAACTCATCCCTTTTTTTACCTATGTCATTGGTACCAACGTGCACCACGACAACTGGCTGTTCTCCCTCCCTTTTTAGAATGTCCTGCACCCGCTCCGAGACATCCTTGACCCTTGCACCAGGGAGGAAACATAGCATCCTGGAGTCTCGGTTGCGGCCGCAGAAACGCCTATCTATTCCCCTTACAATTGAATCCCCTATCACTATCGCTCTCCCACTCTTTTTCCTGCCCTCCTGTGCCACAGAGCCAGCCACGGTGCCATGAACTTGGCTGCTGCTGCCCTCCCCTGATGAGTCATCCCCCTCAACAGCACTCAAAACAGGAGAGAGGCGGGAGTCGAGAGAGGCAGCAGCCTATAAAAGGCTCAGCAGTCCGGGGAGCATCGAGAGAGGCGGGAGTCGAGAGAGGCAGCGGCCTATAAAAGGCTCAGCAGTCTGGGGAGCATCGAGAGAGGCGGGAGTCGAGAGAGGCAGCGGCCTATAAAAGGCTCAGCAGTCCGGGGAGCGTCGAGAGAGGCGGGAGTCGAGAGAGGCAGCAGCCTATAAAAGGCTCAGCAGTCCGGGGAGCGTCGAGAGAGGCGGGAGCCGAGAGAGGCAGCAGCCTATAAAAGGCTCAGCAGTCCGGGGAGTCGAGAGAGGCGGGAGTCGAGAGAGGCAGCGGCCTATAAAAGGCTCAGCAGTCCGGGGAGTCGAGAGAGGCGGGAGTCGAGAGAGGCAGCGGCCTATAAAAGGCTCAGCAGTCCGGGGAGCGTCGAGAGAGGCGGGAGTCGAGAGAGGCAGCAGCCTATAAAAAGCTCAGCAGTCCGGGGAGCGTCGAGAGAGGCGGGAGTCGAGAGAGGCAGCGGCCTATAAAAGGCTCAGCAGTCCGGGGAGCGTCGAGAGAGGCAAGAGTCGAGAGAGGCAGCGGCCTATAAAAGGCTCAGCAGTCCGGGGAGCGTCGAGAGAGGCAAGAGTCGAGAGAGGCAGCGGCCTATAAAAGGCTCAGCAGTCCGGGGAGCGTCGAGAGAGGCGGGAGTCCAGAGAGGCGTACCGGTGCAGCTCCAGCTGAGAGAAGTCAAAAAAGAAGTAGAAAGAAATCAAAAGGTGACGTCACAGCCAACGTGGTAAGTGATTGGCTGCTGATTGGTGAGTAGTTTTTCTTTTTCTTTATTAGTCAGTAACTTTTAACATTGTTGTCGGCAATTTAAGTGTATCTAAGGGTTAAGTCATGGCAGGACAGCTCGGTCACGTGATATGCTCCTCCTGTACCATGTGGGAACTCGGGGACAACACCAGTGTCCCTGACGACTACATGTGCGGGAAGTGTGTCCACCTCCGGCTACTGACGGTCCGCGTTGCGGAGTTGGAGCTGAAGGTGGATTCACTCTGGAGCATCCACGATGCTGAGAATGACGTGAGTATCACGTGTAGCGAGTTGGTCTTACCACAGGAGAAGGGTCCACAGCCAGCGAGGGAATGGAAGACCAGCAGGAAGAGTAGTGCAAGGAAGGTAGTGCAGGGGTCCCCTGTGGTCATCCCACTGCAAAACCCCTTATCCTAAGACTGTGTCCCCTGGTTCTGGACTTCCCCAACATCGGGAACAATCTACCTGCATCTAACCTGTCCTGTCCCGTCAGAATCTTGTATGTTTCTATGAGATCCCCTCTCATTCTTCTAAACTCCAATGTATAAAGGCCCAGTTAATCCAGTCTCTCCTCATATGTCAGTCCAGCCATTCCAGGAATCAGTCTGGTGAACCTTTGCTGCACTCCCTTAATAGCAAGAATGTCCTTCCTCAGATTAGGAGACCAAAACTGAACACAATATTCCAGGTGAGACCTCACCAAGGCCCTGTACAACTGCAGTAAGACCTCCCTGCTCCGATACTCAAATCCCTTAGCTATGAAGGCCAACATAGCATTTGCCTTCTTTACCACCTGCTGCACCTGCATTCCAAATTTCAATGACTGATGAACCAGGTCTCGTTGCACCTCCCCTTTTCCTAATCTGCCGCCATTCAGATAATATTCTGTCTTTGCGTTTTTGCCCCCAAAGTGGATAACCTCACATTTATCCACATTATATTGCATCTGCCATGCATTTGCCCACTCACCTAACCTGTCCAAGTCACCCTGCAGACTCTTAGCGACCACCTCACAGCTCACACCGCCTCCCAGTTTAGTGTCATCTGCAAACTTGGAGATATTACACTCAATTCCTTCATCCAAATCATTGATGTATATTGTAAATAACTGGGGTCCCAGCACTGAGCCCTGCAGCACTCCACTAGTCACGACCTGCCATTCTGAAAAGGACCCGTTTATCTCAACTCTCTGCTTCCTGTCTGCCAACCAGTTTTCTATCCACGTCAGTATATTACCCCCAATACCATGTGCTTTGCCTTTGCACACCAATCTCTTGTGTGGGACCTTGTCAAAAGCCTTTTGAAAGTCCAAATACACCACATCCACTGGTTCTCCCATATCCACTCGACTAGTTACATCCTCAAAAAATTCAATTAGATTTGTCAAGCATGATTTCTCCTTCATAAATCCATGCTGATTTGGACCGATCCTGTCACTACTTTCCAAATGCATTGCTGTTTCATCCTGAATAATTGATTCCAACATTTCCCCCACCACTGATGTCAGGCTAACCAGTCTATAATTATCCACTTTCTCCCTCCCTTTTAAAAAGTGGTGTTACATTAGCTACCCTCCAGTCCATAGGAAATGATCCCGAATCGATAGTATTGTGTTCCTAACACAGATGAGATTGCACACAGGGACGTTAAAGTAACAGTGACCTCAATCTTTAATAAGACACTCCAGAGTGAAACATAGAAACATAGAAAATAGGTGCAAGAGCAGGCCATTCAGCCCTTCTAGCCTGCACCGCCATTCAATGAGTTCATGGCTGAACATGAAACTTCAGTACCCCATTCCTGCTTACTCGCCATACCCCTTGATCCCCCGAGTAGTAAGGACTTCATCTAACTCCCTTTTGAATATATTTAGTGAATTGGCCTCAACTACTTTCTGTGGTAGAGAATTCCACAGGTTCACCACTCTCTGGGTGAAGAAGTCTCTCCTCATCTCGGTCCTAAATGGCTTGCCCCTTATCCTTAGACTGTGACCCCTGGTTCTGGACTTCCCCAACATTGGGAACATTCTTCCTGCATCTAACCTGTCTAAACCCGTCAAAATTTTAAACGTTTCTATGAGGTCCTCTCTCATTCTTCTGAACTCCAGTGAATACAAGCCCAGTTGATCCAGTCTTTCTTGATAGGTCAGTCCCACCATCCCGGGAATCAGTCTGGTGAATCTTCGCTGCACTCCCTCAATAGCAAGAATGTCCTTCCTCAAGTTAGGAGACCAAAACTGTACACAATACTCCAGGTGTGGCATCACCAAGGCCCTGTACAACTGTAGCAACACCTCCCTGCCCCTGTACTCAAATCCCCTCGCTATGAAGGCCAACATGCCATTTGCTTTCTTAACCGACTGATGTACCATGACACCCAGGTCTCGTTGCACCTTCCCTTTTCCAAATCTGTCACCATTCGGATAATAGTCTGTCTCTCTGTTTTTACCACCAAAGTGGATAACCTCACATTTATCCACATTATACTTCATCTGCCATGTATTTGCCCACTCACCTAACCTATCCAAGTCACTCTGCAGCCTCATAGCATCCTCCTCGCAGCTCACACTGCCACCCAACTTAGTGTCATCCGCAAATTTGGAGATACTACATTTAATCCCCTCGTCTAAATCATTAATGTACAATGTAAACAGCTGGGGCCCCAGCACAGAACCTTGCGGTACCCCACTAGTCACTGCCTGCCATTCTAAAAAGTATCCATTTACTCCGACTCTTTGCTTCCTGTCTGACAACCAGTTCTCAATCCATGTCAGCACACTACTCCCAATCCCATGTGCTTTAACTTTGCACATTAATCTCTTGTGTGGGACCTTGTTGAAAGCCTTCTGAAAGTCCAAATACACCACATCTACTGGTTCTCCTTTGTCCACTTTACTAGAAACATCCTCAAAAAATTCCAGAAGATTTGTCAAGCATGATTTCCCTTTCACAAATTCATGCTGACTTGGACCTATCATGTCACCATTTTCCAAATGCGCTGCTATGACATCCTTAATAATTGATTCCATCATTTTACCCACTACTGAGGTCAGGCTGACCGATCTATAATTCCCTGTTTTCTCTCTCCCTCCTTTTTTAATAAGTGGAGTTACATTGGCTACCCTCCACTCGATAGGAACTGATCCAGAGTCAATGGAATGTTGGAAAATGACTGTCAATGCATCCGCTATTTCCAAGGCCACCTCCTTAAGTACTCTGGGATGCAGTCCATCAGGCCCTGGGGATTTATCGGCCTTCAATCCCATCAATTTCCCCAACACAATTTCCCGACTAATAAAGATTTCTCTCAGTTCCTCCTCCTTACTCGACCCTCTGACCCCTTTTATATCCGGAAGGTTGTTTGTGTCCTCCTTAGTGAATACCGAACCAAAGTACTTGTTCAATTGGTCTGCCATTTCTTTGTTCCTCGTTATGACTTCCCCTGATTCTGACTGCAGGGGACCGACGTTTGTCTTTACTAACCTTTTTCTCTTTACATACCTATAGAAACTTTTGCAATCTGCCTTAATGTTCCCTGCAAGCTTCTTCTCATATTTCATTTTCCCTGCCCTAATCAAACCCTTTGTCCTCCTCTGCTGAGTTCTAAATTTCTCCCAGTCCCCAGGTTCGCTGCTATTTCTGGCCAATTTGTATGCCACTTCCTTGGCTTTAATACTATCCCTGATTTCCCTAGATAGCCACGGTTGAGCCACCTTCCCTTTTTTATTTTTACGCCAGACAGGAATGTACAATTGTTGTAATTCATCCATGCGGTCTCTAAATGTCTGCCATTGCCCATCCACAGTCAACCCCTTAAGTATCATTCGCCAATCTATCCTAGCCAATTCACGCCTCATACCTTCAAAGTTACCCTTCTTTAAGTTCTGGACCATGGTCTCTGAATTAACTGTTTCATTCTCCATCCTAATGTAGAATTCCACCATATTATGGTCACTCTTCCCCAAGGGGCCTCGCACAATGAGATTGCTAATTAATCCTCTCTTATTACACAACACCCAGTCTAAGATGGCCTCCCCTCTAGTTGGTTCCTCGACATATTGGTCTAGAAAACCATCCCTTATGCACTCCAGGAAATCCTCCTCCACCGTATTGCTTCCAGTTTGGCTAGCCCAATCTATGTGCATATTAAAGTCACCCATTATAACTGCTGCACCTTTATTGCATACACCCCTAATTTCCTGTTTGATGCCCTCCCCAACATCACTACTACTGTTTGGAGGTCTGTACACAACTCGCACTAATGTTTTTTGCCCTTTGGTGTTCTGCAGCTCTACCCATATAGATTCCACATCATCCAAGCTAATGTCCTTCCTAACTATTGTATTAATCTCCTCTTTAACCAGCAATGCTACCCCACCTCCTTTTCCTTTTATTCTATCCTTCCTGAATGTTGAATACCCCTGGATGTTGAGTTCCCAGCCCTGATCATCCTGGAGCCACATCTCCGTAATCCCAATCACATCATATTTGTTAACATCTATTTGCACAGTTAATTCATCCACCTTATTGCGGATACTCCTTGCATTAAGACACAAAGCCTTCAGGCTTGTTTTTTTAACACCCTTTGTCCTTTTAGAATTTTGCTGTACAATGGCCCTTTTTGTTCTTTGCCTTGGGTTTCTCTGCCCTCCACTTTTCCTCATCTCCTTTCTGTCTTTTGCTTTTGCCTCCTTTTTGTTTCCCTCTGTCTCCCTGCATTGGTTCACATCCCCCTGCCATATTAGTTTAACTCTTCCCCAACAGCACTAGCAAACACTCCCCTTAGGACATTGGTTCCGGTCCTGCCCAGGTGCAGACCGTCCGGTTTGTACTGGTCCCACCTCCCCCAGAACCGGTTCCAATGCCCCAGGAATTAGAATCCCTCCCTGCTGCACCACTGCTCAAGCCACGTATTCATCTGCGCTATCCTGCAATTCCTACTCTGACTAGCACGTGGCACTGGTAGTAATCCCGAGATTACTACTTTTGAGGTCCTACTTTTTAATTTAGCTCCTAGCTCCTTAAATTCGTTTCGTAGGACCTCATCCCTTTTTTTACCAATGTCGTTGGTGCCAATGTGCACCACGACAACTGGCTGTTCTCCCTCCCATTTCAGAATGTCCTGCACCCGCTCCGAGACATCCTTGACCCTTGCACCAGGGAGGCAACATACCATCCTGGAGTCTCGGTTGCGGCCGCAGAAACGCCTATCTATTCCCCTTACAATTGAATCCCCTACCACTATCGCGCTCCCACTCTTTTTCCTGCCCTCCTGTGCAGCAGAGCCAGCCACTGTGCCATGAACTTGGCTGCTGCTGCCCTCCCGTGATGAGTCATCCCCCCCAACAGTACTCAAAGCGGTGTATCTGTTTTGCAGGGGGATGACCACAGGGGACCCCTGCACTACCTTCCTTGCACTGCTCTTCCTGCTGGTCTTCCATTCCCTATCTGGCTGTGGACCCTTCTCCTGCGGTAAGACCAATTCACTACACGTGCTACTCACGTCATTCTCAGCATCGTGGATGCTCCAGAGTGAATCCACCCTCAGCTCCAATTCCGCAACGCGGACCGTCAGGAGCTCGAGGCGGATACACTTCCCGCACACGTAGTCGTCAGGGACACCGGAAGTGTCCCTGAGTTCCCACATGGTACAGGAGGAGCATAACACCCGACCGAGCTCTCCTGCCATGACTTAACCCTTAGATACACTTAAATTGGCAACAATAATGTTAAAAGTTACTGACTAATATAAAAAAGAAAAAGAAAAACTACTCACCAATCACCAGCCAATCACTTACCTCCTCGGCTGTGACGTCATCTTTCTGTTTCTTTCTACTTCTTCTTTGCCTTCTCCACGTAGCTGCACAAGTACGCCTCTCGCCAACCCCGGACTCACTCCTCAGCGACCACGAACTCCCGCTGTCTCTCGCGGCCTTTTGTAGGCCTCTCGCCGACCCCGGACTCACGCCTCAGCGACCACAAACTCCCGCTGCCTCTTGTAGGCCTCTCGCCGACCCCGGACTCACGCCTCAGCGACCACGAACTCCCGCTGCCTCTCGTGGTGAGGAACAGGCCTTAGGGGCTGGCTTATATACAGTGCTCCCAAGGATGCTGGGATCCCTTGGGACTTCAGGGGATGAGCTCCCTGATGGTGGAACATGGGAGTGCATGCTTTACAGATACACAACATCACTCCCCCCAAAGTCAATGTGAAAACTATTTACAAGGTGAGGCGGTTGGGAGCCTTTCTTTCCATGGTGGACCGCCTAGGTACAAATGTCTGTTCTGGTGTGTTGGCTGTGCCCTCGCTGGGCTGGCATGTTGTTGGCCCTGCAGGGCTGCTAGGTGAGCCTGGCCTTGCTGGGCTGTTGGGATTGATGGGTTCGATTTCCTGGTCCGGCGTGGTGTCATTGGCCCTTTGGGTGTGTGTTGTGGGTTCGAAAAAGGTGGTGTCTGCTGTGGGTTGTTCAGGGCAGCCTGTGAACCGCAGCGTCGTTTGGTCCAGGTGCTTTCTGCAAATTTGTCCATTGTCTAGTTTGACTACAAACACCCTACTCCCTTCTTTAGCTATCACCGTGCCCGAGATCCACTTGGGACCATAGCCATAGTTTAGCACATACACAGGTTCATTCAGATCAATTTCCCATGACACAGTGGCACGACCATCATTTACATTTTGTTGCTGCCGCCTGCTTTCTAGCTGATCATACAGGTTGGGGTGAACCAGCGAGAGTCTCGTGCGGTAGCTGAGCAGTACTCGGGACAGGCGGGTTTGGAGTGAGCCTTCTGTGACTTGTTTAAGGCTCTCTTCGATTGTTTGTACTGCCCGCTCTGCCTGCCCATTGGAGGCTGATTTAATCGGGGCCGAGGTGACATGTTTGATCCCATTGTGGGTCATGAATTCTTTAAATTCAGCACTGGTGAAACATGACCCGTTGTCACTGACCAGTATGTCAGGCAGGCCGTTGGTGGCAAACATGGCCCTCAGGCTTTCAATGGTGGTGGTGGCGGTGCTTCCCGACATTATTTCACATTCAATCCATTTTGAAAAAGCATCCAACACCACCAGGAACATTTTACCAAGAAACGGGCCCACATAGTCGACATGGATCCTCGACCATGGTCTGGAGGGCCAGGACCACAAACTTAGTGGTGCCTCTCTGGGCGCGTTGCTCAACTGAGCACACACGCTGCATTGACGTACACCGGACTCTAAGTCAGAGTCGATACCAGGCCACCACACGTGGGATCTGGCTATCGCTTTCATCATTACTATACCCAGATGTGTGCTGTCGAGATCCGAGATGAACGTCTCCCTGCCCTTTTTTGGTAGCACTACGCGGTTACCCCACAACAGGCAGTCTGCCTGAATGGACAGCTTGTCCTTTCGCCGCTGGAACAGCTTGATGAGCTCTTGCATTTCAACGGGGCTGCTGGCCCAGCTCCCATTCAGTACACAGTTTTTTACTAGGGACAGCAGAGGATCTTGGCTGGTCCAAGTCCTAATCTGTCGGACCATGACAGGTGATTTATCATTTTCAAACGCTTCCATGACCATCAACAAGTCTGTGGGCTGCGCCACCATCAACAAGTTTGCAGGCTGCGCTATTTCCACCCCCGTGATGGACAATGGTTGCCGACTGAGAGCATCCGCACAGTTCTTGGTGCCTGGCTTGTGGTGGATGGTATAGTTATACGCTGATCACGTGAGTGACCACCTTTGTATGTGGACTGAGGCATTAGTATTTAATCCCTTGTTTTCAGCGAACAGGGATATGAGGAGCTTGTGATTGGTTTCCAGCTCAAATTTGAGGCCAAACAGGTACTGATGCATTTTCTTTACCCTGAACACACACGATAATGCCTCTTTCTCAATCATGCTGTCGGCCCTCACGGCATTAGACAAGCTCCTGGAAGCATAGGCGCAGGTTGCAACTTCCCCGCAACGTTAGCTTGTTGTAATACACACCCGACTCCGTACGACGACGCATCGCATGCGAGCACGAGTCTTTTACACGGGTTATACAATACAAGCAGCTTGTTGGAACATAAAATGTTTCTGGCTTTCTCAAAAGCAATTACTTGGTTTTTTTCCCCATACCCAGTTCTCACCTTTACGCAATAACACATGTAGGGGCTCTAAGAGGATGCTTAATTCCGGTAGGAAGTTACCAAAATAGTTGAGGAGTCCCAGGAACGACTGCAGCTCCGTGACGTTCTGTGGCCTGGGCGCGTTCCTGATAACCTCTGTCTTGGCGCCTGTGGGCCGAATGCCGTCCGCCGTGATCTTTCTCCCCAAAAACTCCACTTCTGTTGCCATGAAGACGCATTTTGACCTCTTCAGCCGCAGCCCTATGCGATCCAGTCGCTGGAGGACCTCCTCCAGGTTTTGTAGATGCTTGACGGTGTCCCGACCAGTGACCAATATGTCGTCCTGAAAAACCACCATGCGTGGTACCGACTTGTGTAGGCTCTCCATGTTTCTGTGGAAGATTGTTGCAGCCGACCGAATTCCAAACGGGCATCTGTTGTAGATGAACAGTCCCTTGTGTGTGTTGATGCAAGTGAGGCCCTTCGAAGACTTCTCCGGCTCCTGCGTCATGTAGGCCGAAGTCAGGTCGAGTTTGGTGAACTTCTTGCCTCCTGCCAGCGTCGCAAATAGGTTGTCTGCCCTAGGTAGCGGGTATTGGTCCTGTAGCGAGAAACAATTAATAGTTACTTTATAATCGCCGCAAATCCTGACCGTGCCATCACTTTTGAGTACTGGAACAATCGGGCTGGCACACTCGCTGAATTCCACTGGGGAGGTGATGCCCTCGCGTTGCAGGCTGTCCAGCTCAATTTCCATTCTCTCCCTCATCATGTGAGGTACCGCTCGCGCCTTGTGGTGAATGGGTCGTGCCTCTGGGACCAAGTGGATCCGCACCTTCGCCACGGAAAAGTTTCCAATGCCTGGCTCAAAAAGGGAAGGAAATTTGTTAAGAACCTGGGTACACGAGGCCTCATCGACATGTGATAGTGCTCGGATGTCATCCTAGTTCCAGCGGATTTTGCCCAGCCAGCTCCTTCCAAGCAGTGTGGGGCCATCACCCAGGACAATCCAGAGTGGCATTTCCTGCACCGTGCCCTCGTAGGTGACCTTGACCATGGCGCTGCCCAGGACAGTGATAAGCTCTTTGGTGTATGTTCTCAGTTTCGTGTGGATGGGGCTCAGGGCTGGTCTGAATGCCTTGTTGCACCACAATCTCTCAAACATCTTTTTACTCATGATGGATCGGCTAGCACCAGTGTCCCGTTCCATGGCTACGGGTAAGCCATTCAATTTTACGTTTAGCATTATAGGTGGACATTTTGTTGAAAATGTGTGCACCCCGTGTACGTCAGCATCTGCCTCCTCTCTCTGAGGCTCGAAATTGCTTTGATCCACCATGGACCGATCTTTCTCTGCCACGTGGTGGTTAGCAGGTTTTGCAGAGCTTGCAGCTCGTCTGCAAGCTTGTTGAAGGTGCCCCATTGTTCCACAGCTCTTGCAAACATACCCTTTGAAGTGACTTGAATGGGCTGAATGAAAGCCTCCACAACGCCAACAAGGTGTGAATTGCCTTGCATTCATCCTTTGTTGCGGACTCTGAGTCATCTGGGTCACCTGAGGCCTGCTGGCAGTTGCAGACTCGTGGTTTCTGCCCTGTACATTTCTGCTCGCAAACACAGTTCCAGTTAATTTATGAACATTGCTAGCACTTGTGTGCTGTGAGATTTGTTTGGTGTTAACACTGGTGGACATAAACAACTGTGATATCGCAATGGCCTGACTGAGGGTCGGTGTCTGTACAATCAAAAGTTTTCATAGGATGGTCTTGTGGCCAATGCCCAGTACAAAATAGTCTCTGAGCATTTGCTCCAGGTAGCCATCAAACTCACATTGTCCTGCAAGTCGCCTTAGCTCGGCGACGTAGCTCACCACTTCCTGACCTTCAGATCGCTGGCACGTGTAGAACCGATACCTCGCCATCAGCACGCTCTCCCTCGGGTTAAAATGCTCCCCAACCAGTGTACACAGTTCCTCATATGACTTATCTGTGGGTTTCACCTGAGCCAGAAGATTCTTCATGAGGCTGTAGGTCCGTGCCCCACAGATCGTGAGGAGCACCACTCTCCTTTTTGCAGCGCTTCCTTCTCCGTCCAGTTCGTTGGCTACAAAGTGCTGGTCTTGCCGTTCAATATAGGCTTCCCAGTCCACACCCTCCAAGAACTTCTCCAGGATACCCACAGTTTGCTGGATCTTTGCGTTGGATTCGTATACTCGTCGCCAGTAATTGTGTTCCTAACACAGGTGAGACTGCACACAGGGAGGTTAAAGTAACAGTGACCTCAGTCTTTAATAAGTCACTCCAGAGTGAGGAACAGGCCTTAGGGGCCGGCTTATATACAGTGCTCCCAAGGGATGCTGGGATCCTTTGGGACTTCAGGGGATGAGCTCTCTGGTGGTGGAACATGGGAGTGCATGCTTTACAGACACACAACAGATAGACTGTTGGAAAATAATCACCAATACATCCACTATTTCTAGGGCCACTTCCTTAAGTACTCTGGTATGCAGACTATCAGGCCCCGGGGATTTATCGGCCTTCAATCCCATCAATTTCCCGAACACAATTTTCCACCTAATAAGGATATCCTTCAGTTCCTCCTTCTCACTAGACCCTCGGTCCCCTAGTACCTCCAGAAGGTTATTTGTGTCTTCCTTCGTGAAGACAGAACCAAAGTATTTGTTCAATTCATCTGCCATTTCTTTGTTCCCCATTATAAATTCACCTGAATCCGACTGCAAGGGACCTACATTTGTCTTCACTAATCTTTTTCTCTTCACATATCTATGGAAGCTTTTGCAGTCAGTTTTTATGTTCTTCTCGTACTCTATTTTCCCCCTCTTAATTAAACCCTTTGTCCTCCTCTGCTGAATTCTAAATTTCTCCCAGTCCTCAGGTTTGCTGCTTTTTCTGGCCAATTTATATGCCTCTCAATCTTCTAAATTCTGGAGAATATAGGCCTAGTCTCCTTAAAGGACAATCCCCCCTGCTTCCCCCCCCCCACCCCCGCGCCAATTCTAGGAATCAGTCTGGCGAACCTTTTTATATCCAGCAACCGGTAGTTGCAATCTGCAAAGCCACCCATGGGCAAAATTATAGCAATGACAGAAGCACGGGAGCATCGGATCAGATTTAACTTTGCTTTTAAGACCCTTTCAAGTCTCACTCCAGAGACTCGCGCACAAACGCTCCACTGATGTTTCAGTGCAGTATTGAAGGAGTGCTACATTGCCAGAGCTGCCATCTTTTGGATGAGACACTAACCGGAGGCCCCCATCTGCCCTCATGAGTGGACAAAAAACACCCCATGACACTATTGAAAGACGAGCAGGTAAATTCTCCCAGTATCCTGGCAGCAAAAAAAAACAGATCAACTGATCATATTTCAGTGACTACACTTCATAAGTAATGCATTGGCTGGACAGCGTTTTGGGATGTCCTGACGGTGTAAAAGACATGTTATAAATGGAAATTATTTCTTCTTTTTTAATTTTGTATTGTTGTTTGACAGGTAGCAAATAGTAAAAGCACAACGTATAATGTTTCCCACAGCTACTGAACGTCAATTATGGCAGAGAGGGGCACAAACATTGGTGAAAACATGGCGATAATCTGAGCCGCCAGTAACGAAAAAGAAAAGACTTGCATTTCTATAGCACCTTTCTTAAGCTCAGGACATCTCAAATAGCTTTGCAGCCAATTTTAAAGTGTAGTCACTGTTGTAATGTACGAGTCGCGGCAGCACCTTGTGGCAGCAAGCTCCCACAAACAGCAATGTGATAACGACCAGATAATCTGTTTTTGATGGTTGAGAGATAAATATTGGCCAGGACACTGGGGAGAACTCCTCTGCTCTTCTTTGAAATCGCGCTTTGGCATCTTTTACATCCACCTGAGAGAGCAGACGGGGCCGAGATTTAACGTCTCATCTTTTCCCTTGTGGAGGAATCTAGAACTAGAGGGTACAGTTTCAGAATAACGGGTCGCCCATTTAAAATGGAAATGAGGAGGAATTTCTTCTCTCAGAGGGTCGTGAATCTTTGAAATTCTTTACCCTAGAGAGGTGTGGAGGCTGGGTCATTGAATATATTTAAGGTGGAGATAGACAGATTTTTGAACGATAAGGAAATAAAGGTTTATGAGGAGCGGGCAGGGAAGTGGAGTTGAGGCCAAGATTAGATCAGCCATGATCTTATTGAATGGCGGAGCAGGCTTGAGGGGCCAAATGGCCTCCTGCTCCTATTTCTTAAGTTCTGATGCTTATGTTCTTATAAGACGACATCTCCGACAGTGCATCATTCCCTCAGCACTACACAGGAATGTCAGCCTAGACTTTTGCGCTCAAGTCTCTGGAGTGGGATTTGAACCCACAACCTTCTGAGCGGGACCCCCACAGATAAGTCAGCAATGTGATCATGGTGCCCCTCCCCCACCGAGGCCACATTTGGGAGGCCCAAACCATTTTCAGGTAACCAGAAGAAAGCTGTGCTATAGCTTGTCATCTTCCAACGGTGGAAACTTGGTCGGGTTCTGCAAGGAGCCAGCTGGCCAGTCGGGCTGGAGGGGTGGGTGGGGAAATAGATCCGGGGAGCAGAAGCGAAAACGGGCTGGAATATGCTTGTGGGGCCAGGAAAAGCATGAATGGTCCCACAAAATGCTTTAAAAAGACAAGGACTTTCCTTTTCCTGAGCGGGCTGCAGCAGTCCGTGTGAGGACCGCCGGTTAAACCATTCAACACCTCAGAAAATCAAACTAACATGCACGGCACACACTCCGCCTCTTTGTGCAATAAAACCGCAGTGGGGCCCTACAATCCCGTGTAACCAGCCTCCCACCTGGTTGGGTGGGAGGGCTGGGCAGCCATTTATTGGCCAGTCTGAAAATTGTCCAAGGTGCCCACCAGATTGTCGGTTGTGGGAAACCGTGGGGCCGGCAGTTGAAAATCCACCATCCCCTCATGTTGCTTCTTGTCAACTCATCTTCACCAGAGTTGCTTTCAGTCAACTGCTGTCCTTGATATATTAACAAAGGGAAACGGCTCATCTTCACTGTTTGCAGCCAAACGGTCACACTGAAAATAGGAGGAGCAGTTACTGAAATAATGGGTCAGAATTTGCAGTGGCTATGACAGCGTGCTCTGAGAGTACGCCGTCATATCGCCTTTGAAATGCCCAGTATGTTCAGGATGTGCTAAATCCCGAACTTGCGATCATGTTCCGACTCGACAGATCGTCTGCACCGACACCGCACCGACCAGAAAACCTAATTGGTGGCACAGACGTGGGCTAATTGCCCAGCAATTACATACGAAAAGGTTACGGCTGGTGCAAACGGGCTGTTTCCACATACCTCCCGACAAATGCAAAAAAAAATATTAGCTGGAAATGGAAACATTTTAGTATTTTGTCCATGGAAAGTATTTATTTGTTCGGAGGAAGCGGTTGCTACGTTGATAAAATTATTTATTTTTTCGGCATCGATGAGGAGCATAATCTTAAAAAAAATCCAAACTGAAAGTATAAATATTTATGCCGGGAGGCGCTAGTCATGAGGGTTTGGTTTTTTTTTGTCCTTTCCAGAGATGATAAATGAATGAAAGACCTTCTGTTTGCCGATTGGAGCACCAGGCCCACGTCGGCACTGCTGCGTTCCTGTGACCCGTGGGTCGTTACACTGCCCTCTACCATGCAGCGCCTGCCAGCATGTTCGTGAAGGAGGGTCCGCATCAGGTAAGTTCGCATGCTACTCAGATGCCAGTGTGGTACTCCATGGGTATGCCACAGACCGCAGAAGCCAGTTCCTGGTCTTGAATCGATCACATCTGCTTACAGATACTGGGGAATTTCCTTGATGTCTGATGAAATTGTAAATCCTTTTAGTAAGAGCAGATTTATGATTTTTTTTTAAACTGTCGCACACAGAGAAAGTGTTCCTCTGTCATTTTTTCTAATGGGTAAATTCCAGCTGCATCCCATGCACACTTGGCAGTATCGCTGAGCTTGGCTCTTGCCAATCTGGGCCTAAGCTGTCTGGACTTTGGTTTGTTGGGTATTCCCCTGTCAGGAGAGAGTGTGCACCCTGTATCAGGTCAACAGAGAGTTTACCTGTGGAGTGCTCAGTTTGCCGAGCGTGATATAACAGTGATGGGTTTGTGTGTGTGTGTGTGTGTGTCAAACACCGGCTGGCCAAAAACAAAGCTGAATGAATGAAGTCTGTTCACTTAAGCATGTTCAAATACAAACTCAGAATAAACATTCACATTGGCATAGCAAAGGGACAATGAGAGCCAAGTATCTCTCAGAGGAAAGAAATGTATGTCTGTCTGAAAACTCCCCAATGTGTTGGACGCACACACTTAAAAATCTATTTATAATTCCATTAAAATATCTGGAAGCTATTTCCTATAATTGAAAGTCAATTAGGGTGAAAATTGTAAAAATGGTATAGTGCAGGATCATGTTGTTAGTGAACATTTTATGGAGCACCATTAACTGTTCTAACTGCACAGACCAACCCATGGATCAATTATGCCTTTGACCAATTATCATCTCCAACCTCCCTTTCCTCTCCAAAGTCCTTGAATGTATTGTCACCTCCCAAATCCGTACCCATCTATTCCACAACTGCATGCTTGAATCCTCCCATTAGGTTTCCACCCCCATCACAGTATTGAAACAGCCCTTATCAAAGTCACAACTGACATTCGATGTGACTGTGACCATGGGATACTATCCCTCCTTGTCCTTCTCGGCCTGTCTGCAGCCTGTGACTCAGTTGATCACAACATCCTGCTCCAACGCTTCTCCAGCTGGGTGGGACTGCACTCACCTGGTTCCATTCTTATCTATCCAGTCATAGCCAGAGAATCACCTGCAATGGCTTCTCTTCCCACTCCCGCACTGTTGTGTATGGAGAAAGTCAGACTGAACACTGTGAGCTCAAAGTAAAGTGTGACTTTAGTCTTTTATTGCAGGTCTCCAGAGTGCCTCTCCAACCTGTGAAGCCTCCTTAAATACCTGTGCTCCCAAGGAATTATGGGATCCCTTGACTCCAGGGGATGAGCCCTCTGGTGGCTGTACAGTGTAAATACAAGTATACATGTATAACAACACTCTCCCCCCAAAGTCAATAGTGTAACTGTTTACAATGTGAGTCAATCTGGGGCCCTTCTTGCCCAGGTTGATCATCTCGGTGTGAAAGCTAGTGTTGTTGAATCATTTGTTGGGCCCTCGCTGGGCTGCTGTGCAGCTGGCCTTGCTGGGCTGCCTGGTGTGTTGGGCCCTGCTGGGCTGCTGTGGATGATGGGTTCTGCTTCGTGGTGCCGGTTGCCAATGGTGTGTATGTTGGGGGATCAAAAAAGGTAGGATCCAAGGTGGGTTGCTCAGGATAGTCCGTGAACCTGAGTTTGATTTGGTCCAAGTGTTTCCGAGTCCATTTGAAAGTTTGACCTGAAACACCCAGCTCCCCTCTTTGGCCACGACAGTGCCGGGAAGCCACTTGGGACCTTGTCCATAATTTAATACAAATACAGGATCATTGATTTCAATCTCGCGTGACACATTTGCGCTATCATGGTATGCACTTTGTTAAAGCCGTCTGCTCTCTACCTGTTCATGTAGATCAGGGTGAACTAACGAGAGCCTTGTCTTAAGTGCTTTTTTCATGAGCCGTTCAGCAGGTGGGATCCCTGCTGAAGTGGGGTCTCGTGTGTGAGCTAAGCAGGACTCGGGATAGGCGAGTCTGCAGTGAGCCTTCAGTTACCCTCTTCAAGCCTTGCTTGACGGTTTGCACTGCTCTCTCTGCCTGACCATTGGATGCTGGTTTAAACGGGGCAGATGTAACATGTTTGATCCCGTTACGGGTCATGAATTCTTTGAACTTAGCACTGGTAAAACATGGCCCGTTGTCGCTCACCAGGACATCTGGTAGGCCGTGAGTGGCAAACATGGCCCGCAGGCTTTCAGTAGTGGCAGCGGACGTGCTAGCTGACATTATCTCACATTCAATCCACTTGGAGAACATTTTACCCAAGAACGGACGTGTACCCGAGACCACGGTTAAAATTAGCGGCGCCTCCCTGGGTACATTGCTTAACTGCGAGCATGTATTACATCTGTGAACACAGGACTCTAAGTCTGCATCGATACCAGGCCACCACACGTGGGATCTTGCTATCGCTTTCATCATTACGATGTCTGGGTGGGTACTGTGGAGGTCATTGATGAAGGTGTCACTGCCATTCTCGGGGACCACTACTCGATTGCCCCACAGAAGGCAGTCTGCCTCGATAGACATTTCATCTTTGCGCTGATGGAACGGCTTTATCACTTCCTGCATTTCCACTGTGACACTGGACCAGATCCCGTGAAGCACACAGCTTTTAACGAGAGATAATAAGGGGTCCTGGCTTGTCCAGGTTTTGATCTGCCGGGCGGTGACGGGTGATTGCTCACTCTCAAATGCTTCCATAACCATGGTTAGATATACAGGCTGCGCCATTTCCACCCCTCTGGTAAGCAACGGCAGCCTACTGAGAGTATCAGCCTGGCCTGTGGCGGATGGCGTAGTTGTATGCGGACAATGTGAGCGCCCATCTCTGGATGCGGGCCAATGCATTGGTATTTATCCATTTACACTCGGAGAACAGGGATATAAGTGGCTTATGGTCAGTTTCCAATTCGAATTTTAGCCCAAACAGGTATTGATGCATTTTCTTTACCCCATAGACACACACTAACGCTTCTTTCTCAATCATGCTGCAGGTTATCTCAGCCTTAGACAGACTCCTGGATGCATAAGCAACCAGTTGCACTTTCCCGAAATCATTGGCTTGTTGCAATACACGCCCAACGCCACATGAGGACGCATCACATGCTAGTACCAAACGCTTACATGGATCATACAACACAACAAATTTGTTTGAGCATAACATTTTTCTCGCTTTTACAAAGGCATTTTCTTGTCTTTTGCCCCAAACTCATTTGTCCCCTTTTCGTAGTAAGACATGCAATGGTTCTAACAGTGTGCTGAGACCTGCTAAGAAGTTACCAAAGTAGTTCAGGAGTCCCAGAAACGACCGCAGCTCCGTTACGTTCTGTAGCCTACGTGCGTTCTCGATTGCCTCCGTCTTCTCATTAGTGCGCCTGATGCCGTCCGCCGCATTCCTCCTTCCCAGGAACTTCACTTCAGGCGCCAGGAAAACGCACTTCGAGCATTTTAACCTGAGCCCCACGCAGTTGAGTCGACTAAGAACCTCCTCCAGGTTCTGCAGGTGCTCGACTGTGTTCCGACCTGTGACAAAGATGTCGTCCTGGAAGACCACGGTGTGCGGGGCCGACTTCAGTAAGCTTTCCATGTTTCTCTGGAATATCGTCATCGCTGATCGGATTCCAAATGGGCATCTGTTATAAACAAAAAGACCTTTGTGCGTGTTGATGCAGGTGAGGGCCTTCGATGATTCCTCCAGTTCCTGCGTCATGTAGGCTGAAGTCAGATCCAGCTTCATGAACGTCTTTCCTCCCGCCAGGGTTGCAAAGAGGTCATCGGCCTTTGGTAGTGGGTATTGGTCCTGCAGGGAGAAACGATTCATTGTTACTTTGTAATCGCCACAGATTCTGACGGTGCCGTCTCCCTTGAGGACTGGGACGATAGGACTGGTCCACTCGCTGAACTCGATCAGTGAAATGATGCCCTCTCTTTGCAGCCGGTCTAGCTCAATCTCTACCCTTTCTCTCATCATGTACGGTACTGCTCTCGCCTTGTGATGGATGGGTTGCGCCCCTGGAATTAAGTGGATCTGCACTTTTGCTCCTTGGAATTTCCCGATTACAGGAATCAGTTCTTTCGTGTAAGTTCTTAGTTTCATGTGAACTGGAGTTAAGACTGGCCTTGAGACCTTGTTGCACCACAACCTTTCAAAAGTCTTTTTGCCCATGATGGACTGGCTCATGCCAATGTCCAGCTCCATTGACACCGGGACTCCATTTAGTTCAACATTCAGCAATATCGGCGGACAATTCGTGGTGAATATGTGCACCCCATGTACCTCTGACTCCTCGATCTGAGGCTCTGGTTCATCGTGATATTCCGTGGATCTGTCCTCCTCCACAACATGGTGGTTTACAGGTTTAACAGTCTTTGCAGCTCGCCTGCACATTCGTTGTAGGTGTCCCATTGTTCCACAGCCTTTGCAAACGTACTCTTTGTATTGGCATGAATGGAAACGATGATAACCCCCGCAGCACCAACAAGGTGTTAATGGCCTTGCATTCATCACCCTTAATGGTGGACTCTGAGACATCTGCGGACGTATAGCTGCAGGTATGTGTGACCTGCCCTGTACGTTACGATTCGAAAACAACATCACTTTGTTCACAGTACTTGTAGCAGCATTTGTATGCTGAGAGATTTGCTTCGTATTGTCACTGGTGGCAATGAACGCCTGGGCTATCGCTATAGCCTTACTCAAGGTTGGGGTCTCTAACAATCAAAAGTTTGCGAAGTATGATTTCGTCGCTAATGCCAAGTACGAAAAAGTCTCTGAGCATGTGCTCCAAATGTCCTTCAAATTCACAATGTCCTGCAAGAGGACATAACTCGCCACTTCCTGGCCTTTAGACCTTTTGTCGATGTAGAACCGGTACCTCACCATCAGAATGCTTTCCTTCGGGTTCAAATGCTCTCGGACAAGTGTGCACAAATCGTCGTATGATTTATCCGTGGGTTTTGCTGGAGTGAGCAGATTCTTCATGAGGCCATATGTTCGTGCCCCACAGAGGATGAGGAGGATCGCCCTTCGTTTGGCAGCGCTCTCTTCCCCATTTAGCTCGTTGGCCACGACGTATTGGTCGAGTCGCTCCACAAACGTTTCCCAATCATCTCCCTCTGGGAATTTCTCCAGGATGCCCACTGTTCTCTGCATCATTGGGTTCGCTATCTGTATCTCGTCGCCAGTTGTTGTGTATTGAGAAAGAGTCAGACTGAACACGGTGAGCTCAAAGTGAAGTGTGACCTTGGTTTTTTATTGCAGGTCTCCAGAGTGCCTCTCCAACCTGTGAAGCCTCCTTATTATGGGATCCCGTGGGACTCCAGGGGATGAGCCCTCTGGTGGCTGTACAGAGTAGATACAAGTAGACATATATAACACACACCATTACCTCCAGAGCAATATTTCCGTTAAACTATGCGGCATGTAGCCGTGCAGCAATCTGGAGGTCCCGCGTAGGCCGCTCAACAGCTTTATAATGGAAAAAAACACGCATGCACGGTAATTTGATTGGGCCGCGCAGCCCCTTAAAGGGGCCATGCGCAGACAAAAAATCAACAGGATCATTGCTCAGGAGCCCTCCTTTTTAACACTGAGGTTACCAGTACTGATAATCATAAGCCTTCCAGCTGCTAAGACTTTAATGCAGTGAAATTGCTCTGCATGATATTTATAACTAATATGTGACCATACTTGCATGAAATTTCACCATGCACTATTTAAGAGTATTTGTTTGGCCTTTACACTTTGAGCTGCTTGATAGAGGTCTCTAATATTTATGAATATTTCAGCCGTGGATAACCAAAGAAATAAAGGAGAGTATCAAATTAAAAACCAATGCGTATAAGGTGGCCAAGGTTAGTGGGAAAATAGAAGATTGAGAAAATTTTAAACGACAGCAAAGAATGACTAAGAAAGCAATAAAGAAAGGAAAGATAGATTACGAAGGTAAACTTGCGCAAAACATAAAAACAGATAGTAAAAGCTTTTACCGATCTATAAAACGGAAAAGAGTGACGAAAGTAAATATTGGTCCCTTAGAAGATGAGAAGGGGGATTTAATAATGGGAAATGTTGAAATGGCTGATCCTGAAACAATTATTTTGCTTCGGTCTTCACAGTGGAAGACACGAAAACCATGCCAAAAATTGCTGGTCACGGGAATGTGGGAAGGGAGGACCTTGAGACAATCACTATCACTAGGGGGGTAGTGCTGGACAGGCTAATGGGACTCAAGGTAGACAAGCCCCCTGGTCCTGATGAAATGCAACCCAGGGTATTAAAAGAGATGGCGGAAGTTATAGCAGATGCATTCGTTATAATCTACCAAAATTCTCTGGACTCTGGGGAGGTACCAGCGGATTGGAAAGCAGCTAATGTAACGCCTCTGTTTAAAAAAGAGGGCAGACAAAAGGCAGGTAACTATAGGCCGGTTAGTTCAACATCAGTAGTGAGGAAAATGCTTGAAGCTATCATTAAGGAAGAAATAGCGGGACATCTGATAGGAATAGTGTAATCAAGCAGACGCAACATGGATTGATGAAGGGGAAATCATGTTTAACTAATTTACTGGAATTCTTTGAGGATATAACGAGCATGGTGGTTAGAGGTGTACCAATGGATGTGGTGTATTTAGATTTCCAAAAGGCATTCGATAAGGTGCCACACAAAATGTTACTGCAGAAGATAAAGGTACGCGGAGTCAGAGGAAATGTATTAGCATGGATAGAGAATTGGCTGGCTAACAGAAAGCAGAGAGTCGGGATAAATGGGTCCTTTTTGGGTTGGAAATCGGTGGTTAGTGGTGTGCCACAGGGATCGGTGCTGGGACCACAACTGTTTACAATATACATAGATGACCTGGAAGAGGGGACAGAGTGTAGTGTAACAAAATTTGCAGATGACACAAAGATTAGTGGGAAAGTGGGTTGTGTAGAGGACACAGAGAGGCTGCAAAGAGATTTAGATAGGTTAAGCAAATGGGCTAAGGTTTGGCAGATGGAATACAATGTCGGAAAATGTGAGGTCATCCACCTTGGAAAAAAAACAGTAAAAGGGAATATTATTTGAATGGGGAGAAATTACAACATGCTGCGGTGCAGAGGGACCTGGGGGTCCTTGTGCATGAATCCCCAAAAGTTAGTTTGCAGGTGCAGCAGGTAATCAGAAAGGCGAATGGAATGTTGGCCTTCATTGCGAGAGGGATGGAGTACAAAAGCAGGGAGGTCCTGCTGCAACTGTACAGGGTATTGGTGAGCCTGCACCTGGAGTACTGTGTGCAGTTTTGGTCACCTTACTTAAAGAAGGATATACTAGCTTTGGATGGGGTACAGAGACGATTCACTAGGCTGATTCCGGAGTTGAGGGGGATACCTTATGATGATAGATTGAGTAGACTGGGTCTTTACTCGTTGGAGTTCAGAAGGATGAGGGGTGATCTTATAGAAACATTTAAAATAATGAAAGGTATAGACAAGATAGAGGCAGAGAGGTTATTTCCACTGGTCGGGGAGACTAGAACTAGGGGGCACAGCCTTAAAATACGGGGGAGCCAATTTAAAACCGAGTTGAGAAGGAATTTCTTCTCCCAGAGGATTGTGAATCTGTGGAATTCTCTGCCCAGGGAAGCAGTTGAGGCTAGCTCATTGAATGTATTCAAATCACAGAAAGATAGATTTTTGACCAATAAGGGAATTAAGGGTTAAGTGGAGCTGAGTCCACGGCCAGATCAGCCATGATCTTGTTGAGTGGTGGAGCAGGCTCGAGGGGCTAGATGGCCTACTCCTGTTCCTAATTCTTATGAAAGGGTTTGATAGGGTAGATGTAGAGAAGATGTTTCAACTTGTGGGAAGAACCAAAACTAGGGACCATAAATGTAAGATAATCACTAATAAATTCAATTAGGAATTCGGGAGAAGCTTCTTTAGTGAGAGAGTGGTTAGAACTTTGAAGTCACTACCACATGGAATAGTTGAGGCAAATAGCATAGATACATTCAAGGGGAAACTAGATAAGAGGGAGAAAGGAATAGGATCTGTTGATGGGTTTAGATCAAGAGTGGTGGGAGGAGGCATGTGTGGGGCATAATATCCAACTAAAAACTAGAGCATATAAAGTGGCCAAAACTAGTGGGAGGACAGAAGACTGAGAAGCTTTAAAAAGCCAGCAAAGAATGACTAAAAAAAGTGATTAAGAAAGGGAAGATAGACTATGAAAGTAAACTAGCACAAAATATAAAAACAGATAGCAAGAGTTTCTACAGGTATCTCAAAAGGAAAAGAATGCCTCAAGTAAATGTTAGAGGATGAGATCGGGGAATTAGGGATGGGGAACATAGACATGGCAGGAACTCTGAACAAATATTTTGTATCAGTCTTTACAGTAGAGGACACTAACAATATCTCAACAGTGGATAGTCAAGGGGGTATAGCGGGGGAGAAACTTAACACAATCACAATCACTAAGGAGGTGGTACTCAGTAAGATAATGGGACTAAAGGTGGATAAATCCCCTGGACCTGATGGCTTGCATCCTGGGGTCTTAAGAGAAGTAGCGGCAGGAATATTGATGCATTGATTGTAATTTACCAAAAGTCCCTGGATTCTGGGGAGGTCCCAGCAGATTGGAAAACTGCAAATGTAACGCCCCTATTTAAAAAAGGAGACAGAATAAAAACAGGAATCTATAGACCATTTAGCCTAACATCTATGGTTGGGAAAATGTTGGAGTCCATTATTAAAGAAGCAGTAGCAGGACATTTGGAAAAGCATAATTCAGTCAGACAGAGTCAGCATGGATTTATGAAGGGGAAATCATGTTTGACAAATTTGCTAGAATTTTTTGAGGATGTAACGAACAGGGTGGATAAAGGGGAACCAGTGGATGAGGTGTATTTGGACTTCCAGAAGGCATTTGACAAGATGCCACATAAAAGGTCACTGCACAAGATAAAAGTTCACGGGGCTGAGGGTAATATATTAGCATGGATAGAGGATTGGCTAACAAACAGAAAACAGAGAGTCAGGATAAATGGTTAATTCTCAGATTGGCAACCAGTAACTAGTGGGGTGCCACAGGGATCAGTGCTGGAACCCCAACTATTTACAATCTATATTAACGACTTGGATGAAGGGACAGAGTGTAACTTAGCCAAGTTTGCTGATGATACGAAGATGGGAGGAACAGCAATGTGTTGGGAGGACACAAAAAAAACTGCAAAAGGCCATAGACAGGCTAAGTTATGGGCAAAAATTTGGCAGATGGAGTATAATGTTGGAAAGTGTGAGGTCATGCACTTTGGCAGAAAAAAAATCGAAGAGCAAGTTATTATTCAAATAGAGAAAAATTGCAAAGTGCTACAATACAGCGGGACCTGGGGATACTTGTGCATGAAACACAAAAGGTTAGTATGCAGGTACAGCAAGTGATCAGGAAGGCCAATGGAATCTTGGCCTTTATTGCAAAGAGGATGGGGTATAAAAGCAGGGAAATCTTGCTACAGCTATACAGGGTATTGGTGAGGCCACACCTGGAATACTGCGGCAGTTTTGGTTTCCATATTTACAAAAGGATATACTTGCTTTGGAGGCAGTTCAGAGAAGGTTCACTAGGTTGATTCCGGAGATGAGGGGGTTGACTTATGAGGAAAGGTTGAGTAGGTTAGGCCTCTACTCATTGGAATTCAGAAGAATGAGATCTTATCAAAACGTATAAGATTATGAGGGGGCTTGACAAGCGAGGATGTTTCCACTGATAGGCGAGACTAGAACTAGGGGGCATAATTTTAGACTATTTAAAGCAGAGATGAGGAGGAATTTCTTCTCTCAGAGGGTTGTAAACTGTGGAATTCACTGCCTCAGAGAGCTGTGAAAGCTGGATCACTGAATTAATTTAAGATATAGATAGACAGTTTTTTTAACCAATAAGGGAATAGGGGTTATGGGGAGCGGGCAGGAAAGTGGACCTGAGTCCATGATCGGATCAGCCATGATCGTATTAAATGGCGGAGCAGGTTAGAGGGGCCTGTGAGACTGTCACTGGGTTAACAGAGCCAGATTTTGCAGTGTAAATGTCAAGAGCTGGCTCACTGCTATTAGTCTTCTGGAATTTGAATTAAAACAAGGCCAATATAAAATTCAACATGTTTTCAGCCCGGTGGATTACTGTTGTCACATCTGTTTCTTGTTCAGCAGGAGAAGGTGTTCAGTTGGGGTTCCAAAATCACATGTTTACTTTCTTTAAATTAATTGTTTCCTACCTGGGGGGGCGGGGGGGCTTCACAGGGGTTTACAGATCATGTTACACTGTTCGGTTTATAATTATAATGTGAGCTTTGAGGTTTGATTGGGTTCCACCAGAGCTTGATGAAGGTTTTTGAAAAATGAAGACCAAATGAGCACTTTTATGTACCCTAATTATTTTATTGAATGCCAACATTAATATAATTTGCCAAATATTTGCATCTGGTTCAATAGATTCTTCACAAATTTTAATAAGAACAGGCTGGCCCTAAAATTTCACAGGGTCTTTCTAGTCTTCTGCCATAACTGCCATGTCTAGGCTGACATTCCAGTGCAGTGCTGAGGGAGTGCTGCACTGTTGGAAGTGCTGCCTTTCGAATGAGACGTTAAACCAAGGTCCCGACTGCTCTCTCTTAGGTCGACATAAAATATCCCATGGCAGTCTTTCAAGGAAGAGCAAGTGAGTTTTCCCCGGTGTCCTGGCCAATATTTAGCCCTCAATCAACATAACAAAACAGATTATCTGGACATTATCTCATTTGTGGGAGCTTGCTGTGAGCAAATTGGCTGCCGTGTTTCCCATATTACAAGTGACTACACTCCAAAAATATTTCCTTGGCTGTAAAGCGCTTTGGTAGTGAAAGGCACGATATGAATGCAAGTCTTTCTTTATTGCAAATAAGCAGCAGAAAAAGGGTTGCACACGCATTTATGCAGAAACAGCAGTTCAAAAGACAGCAAAAACAAGATAATATTGGCTTCAAGGAGTGACATTCTGCAATAAACAGTTGGGTGGCAGTGTTGCCAACACTGGTTGGACGTATTCCTGGAGGTTTCATCACATGACCTCCTGCCTCCAACCGCCCCGCCCCCACACTACTGCCATTGGTCACCCAACTCTCTCCTCACAGCGCACTGTTTTCCCACAACCAATTGGAAAGCAAACGGCCTCTTAATTACTCGATTGGATGATGCTTGACTGTCAGCGAGACGGCCTTTTTACCCCATCTCCAAGATTTTCAATACTGAAAAGAAATTCAAAGAAAATGAAAGATTCATACATATTAAAAAAGAAATCCCTGTTGTGTATGTATAATATAAGTATGTACTCTGTACACTCAATGCACAGTTACGTAAGACCACTGAATGTATCTTCACACTGTATACACTATGCCTGTACCACCAGAGGGTGCAACTGGTGGAGACCTAGGGGTCACCTGCACACTGCAGGTAACCAGGTATAAAAGGGAGCTCACCTTACTGTACCCTCATTCAGGAGTTGCAATAAATAGACTAAGGTCACAACAGTTCAAGTGAACAGCAATGAGATAATGTCCAGATAATCTGTTTTGTCACCTTACCTCATGGAATCATTACTAGAGTGCTTACAGGCACAATAAATCCCTATGATTTTTCTCCCGGGAGTTGATCGCATCAGTGTCCTGGAGTCTCCAGGACAGTCCTGGAGGGTTGCCAACCCCACATGGAGACCACAGATAACCAGCACATACAGAGCAGAGCTGCAGGAGAATTCATCGTGGGACCAATGTGCATTCATTTGGAGCGTGATCTCTAAAAGAAAAATGTTCTTCTTCCATAGAATCAGAAGTTGAGTGCTGTGTGCTCGGGCCGATCTGCCCAATGCTGCAATACTTGCTCACTGCAAAGTAGGGGCCTCATCCCAATTGCGACATTGGGGATCATTCCTTTGCTGAAGCTTCATTTAGGGTTGTTTTTAGAACTATCTCTTGCCTTGAGAGGCTTGTGTTTCAGGATTGAATTATTTGGCAGCATTTTGCTTTCCCTGCAGGCTCTGACAACTTCTGTTTATCCCGTGGTTACTGACTCAACATCATGGGAGCAGCTCAGCTTGCACAGTCCAGAGAACGAAGATTCCCTCTGACCTTAATTCTCCGGACACTTTACAAGTTCATAGTAGCCGATCAGGCGTGGTTGACTGGGCCTCTTAACATAGAGTTGTCATTCAGTACTAGACTGCCAGCATACAAGCATTTTGTTCCAGCTTCCTTATATCAGTGTAAGCGCTCATCAGAAATACGCACACAAATTTAAAGTGACTGCACTGCCATTTGTTTTGCAAGAGCACAATTAGGCTCTTCCTGTCATGCTGAACTTTGACCAACTAAGTGAGATAGTATGAAAGAACCTGCATTTATATTGCATCTTGTCACATCCTCAACTTCTCAAAACACTTCAAAACCAATGAACTACTTTTGAAGTTCTGTCAATTTGTAACGTCGTCAAACACGGCAGCCAATTTGCACAGAGCAAGGTCACATAACCAGTGAATGAATGAATGACGAGCTTGTTTGTTTTTGGTGACGTTTGTTGCAATTTCTACAATGCTCAAGGCCTTGGCAACAGTGTAATAGCGTGGGGGATCGCATACTCTTTACAGAACCTGCCAGATCTACTTTCCAGTCATTTCACTGGGAGAAGAATCAGCAGGTTCTGTTACAGGCAACCCTCCCCATTAGATTTTCCTTCCTAAAAAACAGACTTGTATTTCTATAGCACCTTTCATGACCACGGAAAACCCAAAGCACTTTACAGCCAAGAAAGTACTTTCTGAAGTATAGTCACTATTGTAATGTGGGAAACGTGGCAGCCAATTTGCACGCAGCAAGCTCCCACAAACAGCAATGTGATAATGACCAGATAATCGGTTTTCGTGATGTTGATTGAGGGATAAATATTGGCCTGGACATTGGGGATAACTCCACTGCTCTTCTTCAGAATAGTGCCACGTCCACCTGATAGAGCAGACTCGGTTTAATGTCTCATCCGAAAGATTCACCCTCGAACAGTGCAGCACTCCCTCAGTACTGCACTGTAATGTTAGCCTAGATTTTTGTGCTCAAGTTTCTGAAGTGCGACTTGAACCCACAACCTTCTGACTCAGAGACGAGGGGGTTACCAACTGAGTCACAGCTGACACTCCACCCAGACAATAGTTAACACCCGGGTGGCGAAGACCAAAATCTGCCTCACTAATGCTGTCACTCTCCATCTAAATCCCAGGAGAAAAATAACATGCAGAGAAAAAGGACAAAATAATATCCGCAAAACACCCTAAAAAATAAAACAACTGAATCAAAGGCAAATCTTTCTTGAGTCCTATCCAATCTTCGACCCATAATCTCCTGTTATGTTATACTCGGTCCCTTCATCCCAAGTCGGTAATATAGATTGTAAATAGTTGGGGTCCCAACACTGATGCCCTATGGCACTCCACTCGTCTGCAGAATGACCACAACTGCTGTCTCCCACTTGATGTATAACGGGAGACCAATCTAATATCGCCTGTTATACTCAATTGACCAAAGTCAAAGTTCCCCCCATTTCTTTATGTTGTATAGTTATTAGATTTGAATCTACCAACCCCTTCCCTGAAAGACAATTAATTAAATGGCTCAATAGCCACATGATAGGCAAATATTCACAACTAGCATTATTTTGTCGTAGCAGCTCATTCAATAGTTCCAGACATGAGTATATTAAAAAAAAATAGTTGTTTGTCATCAGCTGTAAAATCTGTTGTGAGAATTGCATAATTTATTGCAGTCTTTGACATTTAAGAAAATAAATATTCAGACAGGAAAACCACAAAGAAATAAGCGAGACAGTTTACTGTCTTAATTTGTTTCACAGGTTTTTTGCAGACAGTGAAATTAGCCAAATGCACAGATTTCCTTTTACTTATAGACAAGTCATATGAAGTTGATTTAGACCAAAGGCCACAGACATAATATCAGTGTCTATTTATAATTCTGACCAGCATCACCAGTGCCAAATTTTAATTAATGTCACACCCATTTCCAAGAAAATGCTCCTCAATAGAGTAATATAACACAGAATTACATAGAATATACAGCACAGAAACTCACAATGTTTTAGAATTAACCTCAGGTGTGCACATTCTCAAATCCAACTATGGTGCGAAACATATATCGCAGGAGAATCATTTTGTCACTCGCTGTATATCAGGTGCATCGATTTGGAGAACAAAAAAATTTGTATCACACATGTAGGGACGTTGTGATAAATTCTAAAAGAAAATTGTCCTCCAATTTTCAGGTCGAGCCTGGCACCTTCCCAATTCCAATCAGCGACAAACTAACGATATACGTTTTGCATATCGTTGGATTTGAGAATGTGCACCCCTGAATTTAATTCTAAAACTTTGTGAGTTTCCCAATTCCACACCGGGCAGCAGAGTTCCCAACCTAGCCCTCAGGAAATTCTAAAAGCTCCAAGAATATTTTTTACACCAGCTGGGAGCTGTGACATTTCACGTTCCGAACACAGTGCATGATTACTAGTGGGAAACGTAGGGGTTGATTTTGAGGCATAAAATGGGCGCTTGTACCTGGCAACAGTCAGGAACGACTTCCCACTCCATTCCCGCTGGCACTTTGCCCACCTCAATCTTCCCCCGGCTTCCATAGGACCCCAGCTGCCATTTTAGAACAGGACTGGGCGGGGCGTCGCTGGGTATGTAAGGCGTCTAGTATCAGCAGGCACTCCAGCCGAAGAGGAGCCCAGCAGCTAAGTTTCTGTTTAGATTCTGGGGCCAGGAGGAGCTGGAGTGCTTCCCCGGGCTCCACAGAACCAGGCTGGGCTGCTGCTGCTCCGGCTAACCTCCCGAGATCACACCCCTCCCTCCTCCTCTCACCTACCTCCTTCCAGCCCCGAGGACAGCCATTCCGCCCCATATTGCAGCTGGTGGGCTGCCCCACCAGGGGTGGGGGGGGGGGGGGGGGCGCTCTTGGTTTCCACTGGCAGGCCGAACGTTAATGAGGCCCAGCCCTCGAAATGATCGGCCTGCCCAACACTTCAAATCTACCCCATAGTCCTTTTGAAAATGTTTCTGTATCAACGTAAAAGAAGAAAAGATTTTAGAGCCTGGACAACAGCATTGACAGGACTGTAATACAGAAGCATAGAAACATAGAAAACAGCTGCAGTAGTAGGCCATTCGGCCCTTCGAATCTGCAACGCCATTCAATATGATCATGGCTGATCCTCTCTCTCAACACCATATTCCCGCTTTTTCCCCATACCCCTTGATGCCTTTTGTTTCTAGAAATCTATCTATCTCCCTCTTAAATATATTCAGTCGTGGCCTCCACAGCCTTCTGTGTTAGAGAATTCCACAGGTTCACCACCCTCTGAGTGAAAAACTTTCTCCTTTCTCAGTCTTAAATTTCCTACCCCGTATCCTGAGACTGTGACCCCTTGTTCTAGACTTCCCAGCCTGGGGAAACATCCTTCCCGCATCCATTCTATCCAACCCAGTCAGAATTTTATACCTTTCAATGAGATCCCCTCTCATTCTTCTAAACGCTAGTGAATATAGGCCGAGTCGACCGAATCTCTCTTCATACGACAGTCCTGCCATCCCAGGAATCAGTCTGGTGAACCTTTGTTGCACTCCCTCTATGGCAAGTATATCCTTTCTTAGATAAGGAAAACAAAAGTGCACACAATACTCCAGGTGTGGTCTCACCAAGGCCCTGTATAACGGTAGTAAGACATCCTTGCTCCTGTATTCAAATCCTCTTGCAATGAAGGCCAACATACCATTTGCCTTCCTAACTGCTTGCTGCACCTGCATGTTTGCTTTCAATAACTGATGTACAAGGAAACCCAGGTCCCTCTGTACATCGACACTTCCCAAGCCACCACCATTTAAATAATACTGTTATATATGTAAACTTGTATTTACTCTGTACAGCCAGTAGAGGACTCATCCCCGGGAGTCCCATAATCCCTTGGGAGCACAGGTATTTAAGGAGGCTTCACAGGTTGGAGAGGCACTCTGGAGACCTGCAATAAAAGACTAAGGTCACACTTCACTTTGAGCTCACAGTGTTCAGTCTGACTCTTTCTCCATACACAACAACTGGCGACGAGATACAGATAGCGAACCCAATGATGCAGAGAACAGTGGGCATCCTGGAGAAATTCCCAGAGGGAGATGATTGGGAAACATTTGTGGAGCGACTCGACCAATACTTCATGGCCAACGAGCTAGATGGGGAAGAGAGCGCTGCCAAACGAAGGGCGATCCTCCTCACCCTCTCTGTGGAGCACGAATATATGGCCTCATGAAGAATCTGCTCACTCCAGCGAAACCCATGGATAAATCATAAGACGATTTGTGCACACTTGTCCGAGAGCATTTGAACCCGAGGGAAAGTGTTCTGATAGCAAGGTACCGGTTCGACACCTACAAAAGGTCTGAAGGCCAGGAAGTGGCGAGTTATGTTGCCAAGCTAAGACGCCTTGAAGGACATTGTGAATTTGAAGGACATTTGGAGCTCATGCTCAGAGACTTTTTCATACTTGGCACTGGCCACGAAATCATACTTCGCAAACTTTTGACTGTAGAGACCCCAACCTTGAGTAAGGCCATAGCGATACCCCAGGCATTCATTGCCACCAGTGACAATACGAAGCAAATCTCTCAGCACACAAGTACTGCTACAAGTACTGTGAACAAGGTGATGTTGTTTTCGAATCGTAACGTACACAGCAGGTCAAACATGAATGCCTCCAGCTGTACATCCACAGATGTCTGAGTCCACCATCAAGAGTGATGAATGCAAGGCCATTAACACCTTGTTGGTGCTGCGGGGGTGATCATCGTTTCCATTCATGCCAATTCAAAGAGTACGTTTGTGTCGAGGAAATTTTAGCTTAAATTAACTCAGACGGAGACTTTCAGAGTTGCACTTTGAGAGAATTTTATTTTCTAACAAGATATCTCGGAGAGTCCACTCAGTCCGCACTGAGGCAAAACTCTGAACTCTACAAGCAAACCTGATCTATATTTATACAGTCAAAACAGGAGTTTTTCTAAACCTTCCATGCATGAACATTAATCATTCACTCTGTGAATACAAAGGTCATCCTGGAAGGCACACTTTATCTGTCCTTGCATAGTTTCTCCCTGTCCGTATCCTGATAAGCAGGGTATCTTGAGACTTACACAGACGCCAGATGGTCACTAAAAAACAACATCCTTTGTTTCAAGGCTGAGAAGTTTGAGTGTTTTTCTAGCCCCAGTAATTCTACAGAATAAGCAAAAAGTGAATTTAACCCTTTCCTTTACTATAGGACAGAGATCGTTTTCTTCCACAGTTTGCAAGAGCTGTGGAACAATGGGATACCTCCAACATGTGTGCAGGTGAGCTGCAAAGCCTGTTCATTGGATATATTCAAGAGGGAGTTAGATATGGCTAAAGGAATCAAGGGGTATGGAGAGAAAGCAGGAACGGGGTACTGAAGGAATGATTAGCCATGATCTTATTGAATGGTTATGCAGGCTCAAAGGGCTGGATGGCCAACTCCTGCACCTATTTTCTATGTTTCTATGTTTCTAAGTAAACCTGCAAACCACCACATTGCAGAGGAAGACAGATCCACGGAGGATCACAACAAACCAGAGCCTCAGATTGAGGAGGCAGAGGTACACAGGGTGCACACATTCACCACGAATTGTCCCCCGATAATGCTGAATGTTGAACTAAATGGACTCCCAGTGTCAATGGACCTTGGCACGGGCGCGAGCCAGTCCATCATTGGCAAAAAGATTTTCAAAAGATTGTAGTGCAACAAGGCCTCAAGACCAGTCTTAACTCCAATTCACACGGAACGAAGAACTTACACAAAAGAACTGATTTCTGTAATCGGCAGTGCTACCATAAAGGTCTCCTACGATGGAGCAGTGCACAAGCTTCCACTCTGGGTGGCACTGGGCGATGGTCCCATGCTGCTTGGCAGGAGCTGGCTGGGAAAGATACGCTGGAACTGGGACGATGTCCGAGCGCTATCGTCCGCTGACGACACTTTGTGTGTCCAGGTCTTAAACAAATTTCCTTCGCTGTTCAAACCAGGCATCGGGAAATTCCAAGGAGCAAAAGTGCAGATCCACCTAATTCCGGGGGTGCGACCCATTCTTCACAAGGCGAGAGCAGTACCGTACATGATGAGAGAAAGGGTAGAAATCGAGCTAGACCGGCTGCAAAGAGAGGACATCATTTCACTGATCGAGTTCAACGAGTGGGCCAGCCCTACCATCCCAGTCCTCAAGGCAATCGAGAACGCACCGAGTCCACAGAACGTGGCGGAGCTGCGGTCGTTTTTGGGACTCCTGAACTACTTTGGTAACTTCTTATCAGTTCTCAGCACAGTTAGAACCACTACATGTCTTACTTCGAAAAGGGGGCGAATGGGTTTGGGGCAAAAAAAATGCCTTTGTAAAAGCGAGAAAATTGTTATGCTCAAACAAATTGCTTGTGTTGTATGATCCATGTAAGCGTTTGGTACTCGCATGTGATGCGTCATGATATGGCGTCGGGTGTGTATTGCAACAAGCTAATGATTTAGGGAAACTGCAACTGGTTGCTTATGCATCCAGGAGTCTGTCTAAGGCTAAGATAGCCTACACATGATTGAGAAAGAAGCGTTAGCGTATGTCTATGGGATAAAGAAAATGCATCAATACCTGTTTGGGCTAAAATTCGAATTGGAAACTGACGATAAGCCACTTATATTCCTGTTTTCCGAGAATAAAGAGATAAATACCAATGCATCGGCCCGCATCCAGAGATGGGCGCTCACAACTACGCCATCCGCCACAGGCCAGGCGCAGAAAACTGCACCAATGCTCTCAGTAGGCTGCCATTGCCCACCACAGGGGTGGAAATGGCACAGTCCACAGATCTAGCCATGGCTATGGAAGCATTTGAGAGTGAGCAATCACCCGTTACTGCCCGGCAGATCAAAACCTGGACAAGCCAGGACCCCTTATTATCTCTAGTCAAAAGCTGTGTGCTTCACGGGATCTGGTCCAGTGTCCCAGTGAAAATGCAGGAAGAGATAAAGCCATTCCAGTGGCGCAAAGATGAAATGTTTATACAGGCAGACTACCTTCTGTGGGGCAATCGAGTAGTGGTCCCCAAGAAGGGCCTTCATCAATGAACTCCACAGTACCCACCCAGGCATCGTAATGAGATAGCCAGATCCCACGTGTGGTGGCCCAGTATTGATGCGGACTTAGAGTTCTGCATTCACAGATGTAATACATGCTTGCAGTTAAGCAATGTACCCAGGGAGGCGCCGCTAAGTTTATGGTCTTGGCCCTCCAAACCAGGGTCTAGTGTAAACGTTGACTATGCAGGCCCATTCTTGGGTAAAATGTTCCTTGTAGTTGTAGACGCGTACGTCAAGTGGATTGAATGTGAGATAATGTCAACTAGCACGTCCGCTGCCACTAATAAAAGTCTGTGGGCCATGTTTGCCACTCACGGCTTACCCAATGTCCTGGTGAGTGACAACAAGCCATGTTTTACCAGTGCTGAGTTCAAAGAATTCATGACCCATACGGCTTCAAACATGCCACACCTGCCCCGTTTAAACCAGCGTCCAGTGGTCAGGTAGAGAGAGCAATGCAAACCATCAAGCAAGGCTTGAAGAGGGTAACTGAAAGCTCACTGCAGACTCGCCTAGCCCGAGACCTGCTTAGCTACTGCATGAGACCCCACTCACTCACTGGGATCCCACTTGCTGAACGGCTCATGAAAAGAGCACTTAAGACAAGGCTCTCGTTAGTTCACCCTGATCTACATGAACAGGCAGAGAGCAGGCGGCTTCAACAAAGTGCATACCATGATAGCGCAAATGTGTCACGCGAGATTGAAATCAATGATCCTGTATTTCTATGAAATTATGGACATGGTCCCAAGTAGCTTCCCGGCACTGTCATCGCCAAAGAGGGGAGCAGGGTATTTCGGGTCAAACTTTCAAATGGACTCATTCACTGGAAACACTTGGACCAAATCAGACTCAGATTCACGGAGTATCCTGAGCAACCCACCTTGGACCCTACCTTTGTTGATCCCCCAACATACACATCAGTGGCAACCGGCACCACGGTTGACCACGAAGCAGAACCCATCATCCACAGCAGCCCAGCAGGGCCCAATACACCAGGCAGCCCAGCAAGGCCAGCTGCACAGCAGCCCAGCGAGGGTCCAACAAATGATTCAACAACACCAGCTTTCACACCAAGACGATCAACCAGGGCAAGAAGGGGCCCAGATCGACTCACATTGTAAATAGTTACACTATTGACTTTGGGGGGGGGGGCGGGGAGTGTTGTTTATATGTAAACTTGTATTTACTCTGTACAGCCAACAGAGGGCTCATCCCCGGGAGTCTCAAGGGATACCATAATCCCCTGGGAGCACAGGTATTTAAGGAGGCTTCACAGATTGGAGAGGCACTCTGGAGACCTGCAATAAAAGACTGCGGTCACATTTTACTTTGAGCTTACAGTGTTCAGTCTGACTCTTTCTCCATACACAACAAATACTTTGTCCTTATGTTTTTCCTTCACATTTATCCATGTTATACTGCATCTGCCATGTGTTTGCTCACTCACTCAACCTATCTAAATCGCCTTGCAGCATCTTTGCATCCTCCTCACAACTCACAATCCCACCTAATTTTGTGCCATCAGCAATATTAGAAATATTACATTTGGTTCCCTCATCCAAATCATTGTGATTAGCTGGGGCCCAAGCACTGATCCCTGTGGTACCTCACTAGTCACTGCCCACCACCCTGAAAAAGGCCCGTTTATTCCTACTCTGTTTCCTGTCAGTTAATCAATTTTTAATTCATGCCAATACATTACCCCCAATCCTATGTGCTTTAATTTTGCACAATAACCTTTTATGTGGGAATTTATCAAATGCACTACATCCACTGGTTCTCCCTTATCTATTCTATCAGTTGCATCCTCAAAAAACTCCATGCGCACACAGAGGGAGAAAGGATTGAAAGTGCACAGCAGGTATGTCAGACTCACCAGCATGAAAGGTTAACCTATTTATCTCTTTTTGACCCCGGGTTGATACACATCCACCCACCCAATGCTTCTTCTGTCATTTGCACCACAGCAGTGCTGGACACAAGGAACATCTGCACATTCCTGCTGTTGACAAATCTCTGGGACTGGAGGGTGGTGTTGAAATTCTAATGGGCCAGAAAGCCTATGCAATCAATCGCAGGGTGATCGATTATATGTGGTAAGGTACGACTCAAAAAAAATTGTTATAAGAACATAAGAAATAGGAGCAGGAGTCAGCCAAGATCACCTTCGATAAGATCACCTTCCATTCTTCTGAACTCCAATGTGTATAGGCCCAACCTACTCAACCTATCTTCATAAGTCAAGCCCCTCATCTCCAGAATCAACCTAGTGAACCTTCTCTGAACAGCCTCCAATGCAAGTATATTCTTCCTAATACGGAGACCAAAACTGTGTGCATCATCAATACCCTGTACAGTTGTAGCAGGATTTCTCTGCTTTTATACTCTATTCCCCTTGCAATAAAGGCCAACATTGCATTTGCCTTCCTGATTACTTGCTGTACCTGCATACTAACTTTTTGTGTTTCATGCATAAGGACCCCTAAGTCCCTCTGTATTGCAACACTTTGCAATTTTTCTCCATTTAAATTATAATTTGCTTTTCTATTTTTTCTTCCAAAATGGATAACCTCACATTTTCCCACATTATACTCCATCTGCCAAATTTTGCCTGTCAATATCCCTTTGCAGATTTTTTGTGTCCTCCTCACAATTTGCTTTCCCACCCATCTTTGTATCATCAGCAAACTTGGCTACATTACACTCAGTCCCTTTATCCAAGTCATTAATATAGATTGTAAATAGTTGAGGACCCAGCACCAATCCCTGCGGCACCCCACTAGCCAACCGGAAAATGAACCGTTTATCCCGACTCTCTGTTTTCTGTTAGTTAGCCAATCCTCTATCCATATATTACCCCCAACCCCGTGAACTTTTATCTTGTGCAGTAACCTTTTATGTGCCACCTTATCGAATGCCTTCTGGAAATCCAAATACACCACATGCACTGGTTCCCCCTTATCCACACTGCTCGTAACATCCTCAAAGAACTCTAGCAAATTTGTCAAACATGATTTCCATTTCATAAAACCATGCTGACTCTGCTCTTTTCTTTGCGCCCAGCCCCGAGGCCATTAACGTAAATGCACAGACAATCATGTGTCGTCTACCTATGCTGTTCCAATGAGCTGATATCCGTGTGCCAGGCTCCACTGGTGACTCAAGTTCTTGGAAGATTCAGCCCTGCGTGTAAAACTCCCATGAACATCATAGCTCCACATTCAGGGCATCACGAGAATCAAATGAAAGCATGTTTTCTTTCCTGAAGTTCTAGGCCTTACATTTAAAGATGACGAACACCCATGACTACAGGCCAGATTGGTTGAGCATGGTGTGTGGATATGCTGGTTTATGCATCAACCATGCAAATCTTGTGTGGTTTCTGTGGGATGTGGATGCATGGTTTCACCACCTGAGTGCTGATTATAACGGCAGGCGTGAAGTGCAGCCTCAAACTGCAAAATTCAGTTTTAACTTCCAAAGATGAGAGAGCAGCGCTATAAATAAATGGCTCAGGTGGGAGCTCAGGAGGCCCACTGAATTTCGCAACGGGAGGCTGCCGCCATGCCCGCTGAAAAACACGAAGGAAAGGGAAGAAAGAAAAAGCCCTCAAACTTCTCCAACCCACTCACACACTTCCCCACTGTTACACCAAATGAAAAAATGAAGAAATAGATAAAGAAAAAAACTTACCTTGCTCTCTGGATGATGCCGCCCGAGTTCCGTTGTTTATTCACCACTTTTTCCAGGCTGTAAGAACGCCTGCTGGGAAGGCCGACGTTCAAACTAAATATCACGATAGGGGCACCAAGTTGCACGCTGGATGATGTCACCACGCGGCTGGCATTAGCCGGCGCAGCGTTAGCTCTTGGCACCTCTGCCAAAGAGCTTATTGCATTTCTGCGCAGGAGTGGATGCTGCTTACTGTCGAAGGTAGGCCTTTGCCGCCTGTTTTCCGCCTCCCGCCAGGCAACGGGAGATGTTATATGTTAGGTGATAGGAAGGGACAATATGTATGAATATAAAGGGGCTGCAGGAGGGGTCAAAACTAAAAATCATGATTTAAAAACTAGTATTAAAACACTCTACCTAAACGCACGCAGCATTCGAAATAAAGTAAATGAGTTGACGGCACAAATCATTACAAATGGGTATGATTTGGTGGCCATTACAGAAACGTGGTTGCAGGGTGGCCAAGACTAGGAATTAAACATACAGGGGTATCTGATAATTCAGAAAGATAGACAAGAAGGGAAAGGAGGTGGGGTAGCTCTGTTAATAAAAGATGATATCACGTCAGTTGTGAGACACGATATTGGCTCTAATGAACAAAATGTTGAATCATTGTGGGTGGAGATTAGAGATAGTAAGGGGAAAAAGTCACTGGTGGGCGTAGTTTATAGGCCCTCAAATAATAACTTCACGGTGAGGCGGGCAATAACCAAGAGAATAATGGAGACATGTGAAAAAGGAACGGCAGTAATCATGGGGGATTTTAACCTACATATCGATTGGTCAAATCAAATCGCACGGAGTAGCCTTGAGGAGGAATTCATAGAATGCATACGGGATTGTTTCTTAGAACAGTATGTTACAGAACCTACAAGGGAGCAAGCTATCTTAGATCTGGTCCTGTGCAATGAGACAGGAATAATAAACGATCTCCTAGTAAAAGATCCTCTCGGAATGAGTGATCACAGTATGGTTGAATTTGTAATACAGATTGAGGGTGAGGAAGTTGTGTCTCAAACGAGCATACTATGCTTAAACAAAGTGGACGACAGTGGGATGAGGGCAGAGTTGGCTAAAGTAGACTGGAAAAACAGACTAAACGGTGGCACAATTGAGGAACAGTGGAGGACTTTTAAGGAGCTCTTTCATGGTGCTCAACAAAAATATATTCCAGTGAAAAAGAAGGGCGGTAAGAGAAGGGATAACCAGCCGTGGATAACCAAGGAAATAAAGGAGAGTATCAAATTAAAAACCAATGCGTATAAGGTGGCCAAGGTTAGTGGGAAACTAGCAGATTGTAAAAATTTTAAACGACAGCAAAGAATGCAATAAAGAAAGGAAAGATAGATTACGAAAGTAAACTTGCGCAAAACATAAAAACAGATAGTAAAAGCTTTTACCGATATATAAAACGGAAAAGAGTGACCAAAGTAAATGTTGGTCCCTTAGAAGATGAGAAGGGGGATTTAATAATGGGAAATGTGGAAATGGCTGAGACATTCAACAATTATTTTGCTTCGGTCTTCACAGTGGAAGACACAAAAACCATGCCAAAAATTGCTGGTCACGGGAATGTGGGAAGGAGGACCTTGAGATAATCACTATCACTAGGGGGGTAGTGCTCGACAGACTAATGGGACTCAAGGTAGACAAATCCCCTGGTCCTGATGAAATGCATCCCAGGGTATTAAAAGAGATGGCAGAAGTTATTCGTTATAATCTACCAAAATTCTCTGGACTCTGGGGAGGTATCAGCGGATTGGAAAGCAGCTAATGTAACGCCTCTGTTTAAAAAAGGGGGCAGACAAAAGGCAGGGAACTATAGGCCGGTTAGTTTAACATCTGTAGTGGGAAAAATGCTTGAAGCTATCATTAAGGAAGGAATAGCGGGACATCTAGATAGGAATAGTGCAATCAAGCAGACGCAACATGGATTCATGAAGGGGAAATCATGTTTAACTAATTTACTGGAATTCTTTGAGGATATAACGATCATGGTGGATAGCGCTGTACTGATGATGTGGTGTATTTAGATTTCCAAAAAGCATTCGATAAGGTGCCACACAAAAGGTTACTGCAGAAGATAAAGGTACGTGGAGTGAGAGGAAATGTATCAGCATGGATCGAGAATTGGCTGACTAACAGAAAGCAGAGAGTCAGGATAAATGGGTCCTTTTCGGGTTGGAAATCGATGGTTAGTGGTGTGCCACAGGGATCGGTGCTGGGACCACAACTGTTTACAATATACATAGATGACCTGGAAGAGGAGACAGAGTATAGTGTAACAAAATTTGCAGATGACACAAAGATTAGTGGGAAAGCGGGTTGTGTAGAGGACACAGAGAGGCTGCAAAGAGATTTAGATAGGTTAAGCGAATGGGCTAAGGTTTGGCAGATGGAATACAATGTCGGAAAATGTGAGGTCATCCACCTTGGAAAAAAAACAGTAAAAGGGAATATTATTTGAATGGGGAGAAATTATAACATGCTGAGGTGCAGAGGGACCTGGGGGTCCTTGTGCATGAATCCCAAAAAGTTAGTTTGCAGGTGCAGCAGGTAATCAGGAAGGCGAATGACATGTTGGCCTTCATTGCGAGAGGGATGGAGTACAAAAGCAGGGCGGTCCTGCTGCAACTGTACAGGGTATTGGTGAGGCCGCACCTGGTGCAGTTTTGGTCACCTTTCTTAAGGAAGGATATACTAGCCTTGGAGGGGGTACAGAGACGATTCACTGGACTAATTCCGGAGATGAGGGGTTACCTTATGATGATAGATTGAGTAGACTGGGCCTTTACTCGTTGGAGTTCAGAAGGATGAGGGGTGATCTTATAGAAACATTTAAATTAATGAAAGGGCTAGACAAGATCGAGGCAGAGAGGTTGTTTCCACTGGTCAGGGAGACTAGAACGAGGGGGCACAGCCTCAAAATACAGGGGAGCCAATTTAAAACCGAGTTGAGAAGGAATTTCTTCTCCCAGAGGATTGTGAATCTGTGGAATTCTCTGCCCAAGGAAGCAGTTGAGGCTAGCTCATTGAATGTATTCAAATCACAGATGGATAGATTTTTAACCAATAAGGGAATTAAGGGTTATGGGGAGCGGGCGGGTAAGTGGATCTGAGTCCACGGCCAGATCAGCCATGATCTTGTTGAATGGCGGAGCAGGCTCAAGGGGCTAGATGACCTACTCCTGTTCCTAATTCTTATGTTCTTAAATTCTTATGTTCTTATGTATTTGCAGCCATGCTCTGTACCATGCATTGTACCATGTAATTACATGTAATAGCCAACAGATGGGGAAAGCCGGGCAGCCACACATTACTGCACCTCGTGCTGCCTCCCTATATAAAGCAGGTTCCTCCTGCAGCGCTCACTTTTGGAGTTTACATTAAACCTAAAGGTCACAAGGTGACCAGCTCCAGCATGGGCCACATGTGATTTATTATAGTGAGAAGCAGACGTATCTTTATAAAGCGAATTTCAACCCCTAAGTGTTCTCTTCTTCTGTGCTAATATATATCCTGGCTCACTGGCCACAAAAAAATGAATTAAAATGACATTGCAAAAGAAAAACACAGCGGGCATATGGTGTATATGCTGACTATAGATGTACTCTGTGTAGTCACTGTGTGGTTGCATAAGATGGAGACTTGTTTACCTGATGTACTTTCAATAAGGTTCACACATGCATGTACATACATGCTGGCACCACCAGAGGGTGCAACTGGTGGAGACCGGGGGTTTCCTGCCCTGGTAGCAGGGCCCTGGAAAAATGCTGCACACCATGCTTGTGCAGCACTCTGGAGTTTGGAATAAAGGACCAAGGTCACTACAGTTTGAGTACAACACGTTGCCTCGTGGAGTCATTCATAAGTACATTTTTGACATAACACCATAGATGCCAGTTCTCTGGCGATTGCTTACTAGCGCAGCTGCAGAGGATTCAGATGCTGTCTTCGAGGGACCAGGCTACCAAAGAAGGCTGCTGGGTGAAGAAAAAGAGGTCATCTTATTGAAACCTATAAGATTCAGAGGGGGCTTGACAGGGTACATGCAGAGAGGATATTTCCCCTCATGAGGGAATCTAGAAATAGGGGGCATAGTTTCAGGATAAGGGGTCGCACATTTAAAATGGAAATGAGGAGTAATTTCTTCTCTCAGAGAGTCATCAATCTTTGAAATTCTCTATCCCAGGGAGCTGTGGAGGCTGGGTCACAATAGTAGTGAGGTTGGGGACAGCATCAAACAAGAAATTAGGGATGCGTGCAATAAAGGTACAGCAGTTATCATGTGCGACTTTAATCTACATATTGATTGGGCTAACCAAACTGGTAGCAATGCAGTGGAGGAGGATTTCCTGGAGTGTATTCGGGATGGTTTTCTGGACCAATATGTCGAGGAACCAACTCGAGGGCTGGCCATCCTAGACTGGGTGATGTGTAATGAGAAAGGACTAATTAGCAATCTTGTTGTGCGAGGTCCCTTGGGGAACAGTGACCATCATATGGTAGAATTCTTTATTAAGATGGAGAGTGACACAGTTAATTCAGAGACTCGGGTCCTGAACTTAAGGAAAGGTAACTTCGATGGTGTAAGACGTGAATTGGCGAGAATAGACTGGCAAATGATATTTAAAGTGTTGACGGTGGATAGGAAATGGCAAACATTTATAGATCACATGGATGAACTTCAACAATTGTACATCCCTGTCTGGAGTAAAAATAAAACGTGGAAGGTGGCTCAACCGTGGCTAACAAGGGAAATTAAGGATAGTGTTAAATCCAAGGAAGAGGCATATAAATTGGCCAGAAAAAGCAGCAAACCTGAGGACTGGAAGAATTTTATAATTCAGCAGAGGAGGACAAAGAATTTAATTAGGAAGGGGAAAATAGAGTATGAGAGGAAGCTTGCTGGGAACATAAAAACTGACTGCAAAAGCTTCTATAGATATGTGAAGAGAAAACGATTAGTGAAAACAAACATAGGTTCCTTGCAGTCAAATTCAGGAGAATTTATAATGGGGAACAAAGAAATGGCAGACCAGTTAAACAAATACTTTGGTTCTGTCTTTACGAAGGAAGACACAAATAATCTTCCGGAAATACTAGGGGATCGAGGATCCAGTGAGAAGGAGGAACTGAAGGAAATCCTTATTAGGTGGGAAATTATGTTCGGGAAATTGATGGGATTGAAGGCCAATAAATCCCCAGGGCCTGATAGTCTGCATCCCACTTAAGGAAGTGGCCCTAGAAATAGTGGATACATTGGTGATCATTTTCCAACAGTCTATCGACTCTGGATCAGTTCCTCTGGACTGGAGGGTAGCTAATGTAATGCCACTTTTTAAGGAAGGAGGGAGAGAGAAAATGGGTAATTATATACCGGTTAGCCTGACATCAGTAGTGGGGAAAATGTTGGAATCAATTATTAAAAATGAAGTCGCAGTGCATTTAGAAAGCAGTGACAGGATCGATCCAAGTCAGCATGGATTTATGAAAGGGAAATCATGCTTGACAAATCTTCTAGAATTTTTTGAAGATGTAACTCATGCTTGACAAGTCTTCTAGAATTTTTTGAAGATGTCACTGGTAGAGTGGACAAGAGAGAACCAGTGGATGAGGCGTATTTGACTTTCAAAAGGCTTTTGACAAGGTCCTCCCACACAAGAGATTGGTGTGCAAAATTAAAGCACATAGTATTGGGGGTGACGTGGATAGAGAACTAGTTGGCAGACAGGAAGCAGAGAGTCAGGATAAATGGGTCCTTTTCAGAATGGCAGGCAGTGACTAGTGGGGTGCCGCAGGGCTCAGTGCTGGGACCCCAGCTCTTTACAATATACATTAATGATTTAGATAAAGGAATTGAGTGTAATATCTCCAAGTTTGCAGATGACACTAAGCTGGGTGTCGGTGTGAGCTATGAGGAGGATGCTAAGAGGCTGCAGGGTGACTTGGACAGGTTACGTGAGTGGGCAAATGCATGGCAGATGCAGAATAATGTGGATAAATGTGAGGTTATCCACTTTGGTAGCAAAAACACGAAGGCAGAATATTATCTGAATGGCGGCAGATTCGTAAAAGGGGAGGTGCAACGAGACCTGGGTGTCATGGTACATCAGTCATTGAAAGTTGGCATGCAGGTACAGCAGGCGGTGAAGAAGGCAAATGGCATGTTGGCCTTCATAGCTAGGGGATTTGAGTATAGGAGCAGGGAGGTCCTACTGCAGTTGTACAGATCCTTAGTGAGGCCTCACCTGGAATATTGTGTTCAGTTTTGGTCTCCTAATCTGAAGAAGGACGTTCTTGCTATTGAGGGAGTGCAGCGAAGGTTCACCAGACTGATTCCAGGGATAGCATGACTGACATATGAGGAGAGATTGGATCGACTCTGAGAAGGGCGAGCAGAGGAGAACCTGGCTGCACTGATTTTTGTTCGCAAACACTGACCGAATGAATGAGCTGATCGTCTGTGTGAAACTAACTTACTGAAAAGTTGCCAGGTTTTACATTTTGCCCTTGTGACAACTTCATTGGAGTTTCGAAGGATGAGAGGGGATCTCATAGAAACATAAAATTCTGATGGGTTTAGACAGGTTAGATACAGGAAGAATGTTCCCAATATTCGGGAAGTCCAGAACCAGAGGACATAGTCTAAGGATAAGGGGTCAGCCATTTAGGACTGAGATGAGGAGAAACTTCTTCACTCAGAGAGTTGTTAATATGTGGAATTCCCTACCGCAGAGAGTTGTTGATGCCAGTTCACTGGATATATTCAAGAGGGAGTTAGATATGGCCCTTACGGCTAAAGGGATCAAGGGGTATGGAGAGAAAGCAGGAAAGGGGTACTGAGGTGAATGATCAGCCATGATCTTCTTGAATAGTGGAGCTGGCTCAAAGGGCCGAATGGCCTACTCCTGCACCTATTTTCTATGTAACTATGTAATATATTTAAGATAGAGTTAGACATATTTTTGAACGATAGGGAAGTCAAGGGTTATGGGGAGCGTGCAGGAAAGTGGAGTTGAGGCCAAGATCAGATCAGCCATGACTTTATTGAATGACGCAGCAGGCTTGAGGGGGCAAATGGCCTACACTTGCTCCTATTTCTTATGTTCTTATGGACACTGGAAAAATGCTACATGCACTGAGCAGTCTGCCAGTGAGCTTGCACATGGAGAACATGGAGGAGTGCAACTCCAACTTACGTCGAGGCTTCGCGCACAACAGGGAGACCAATTCTGTCCATAACAGACCACATCAGCCACTGGACTCAGGAGAAGCACTCTGAGAAGGGCGAGCAGAGGAGAACCTGGCTGCACTGATTTTTGTTATCAAACACTGACCTAATGAATGAGCTGATCATCTGTGTGAAACTAACTTACTGAAAAGTTGGCAGGTTTTACATTTTGCCCTCGTGACAACTTCTTTAGCATAAGTATCAGTATTAGCATTTTTCCCGCCAGCAACTTTATAACTACGTGAATCTATTTGAAACTTATTGTGGCCAATTAAAAATTTGTCCTAGTTTAGATCGTTGCATTATGTCCGTTTTTTTTTCATTCCTGTTATGTAGGCGTCGTTGGCAAGGCCAGCATTTATTGCCCATTCCTAATTGCCCTTGAGAAGGTGGTGGTGAGCTGCCTTCATGAATCACTGCAGCCCGTGTGGTGAAGGTGCTCCCACAGTGCTGTTAGGGAGGGAGTTCCAGAATTTTGACCCAACGACGATGAAGGAACGACTATATATTTCCAAGTCAGAATGGTGTGTGACTTGGAGAGGAATTTGGAGGTGGTGGTGCTCCCTTGTGCCTGCTGCCCTTGTCCTTCTAGGTGGTAGAGGTCGTGGGTTTTGGAGGTGCCGTTGAAGAAGCCTTGACGAGTTGCTACATTGCATCTTGTCGATGGTACACACTACAGCCACGGTGTGCCACTGGTGGAGGTAGTATTAGGATTTCTAACTTGCCAAAATTGTCTTCTATGAGTGCTGCTAGGAGAGTTGTCTGGGTCTCGCCAGGTGGGGAAGGTGTGACATACAGATCCTATGAACCATAACTTAACTATAACTTAGGTTTACTTTTCTCTGCCAGTCCCTGCATTTGAGGAAATATGTGAAATGGACACTTTCTTCCCTTTTGTTTTACAAGTTGATATGTGGTCTGGAAATTCATCATAAGAACATAAGAAATAGGAGCAGGAGTAGGCCATACAGCCTCTCGAGCCTGCTCTGCCATTTAATACGATCATGGCTGATCCGATCATGGACTCAGATCCACTTCCCTGCCCGCTCCACATAACCCCTTATCCCCTTATCGGTTAAGAAACTGTCTATCACTGTCTTAAATTTATTCAATGTCCCAGCTTCCACAGCTCTCTGAGGCAGCAAATTCCACAGATTTACAACCCTCTGAGAAGAAATAACTCCTCATCTCAGTTTTAAATGGGCAGCACCTTATTCTAAGATTATGCCGTCTAGTTCTAGTCTCCCCTATCATCCTCTCTGCATCCACCTTGTCAAGCTACCTCATAATCTTATATATTTCGATAAGATCACCTCTCATTCTTCTGAGTTCCAATGAGTAGAGGCCCAACCTACTTTACCTTTCTTCATAAGTCAACCCCCTCATCCCCGGAATCAACCTAGTGAACCTTCTCTGAACTGCCTCTAAAGTAAGTATATCCTTTCATAAATATGAAAACCAAAACTGCACGCAGTATTCCAGGTGTGGCCTCACCAATACCCTGTCTAACTGTAGCAAGACTTCCCTGCTTTTATACTCTATTCCCTTTGTAATAAAGGCCAAGATTCCATTGGTCTTCCTGATCACTTGCTGTGCTTGCATACTAACCTTTTGTGTTTCATGCACAAGTAGCCCCAGGTCCCGCTGTACTGCAGCACTTTGCAATTTTTCTCCATTTAAATAATATCTTGCTCTTTGATTTTTGGTTTTCGGTAGGGTCAGCTTTCCCTTCTGACCTCATATGAGCGGTTTCGAATCGCACCCACACCCTTGGTTCTGGACTCTGGAATTATGAAGGAATCATTAAGGAAGAAATAGCGGGACATCTCGATAGGAATAGTGCAATCAAGCAGACGCAACATGGATTGATGAAGGGGAAATCATGTTTAACTAATTTACTGGAATTCTTTGAGGATATAACGAGCATGGTGGATAGAGGTGTACCGATGGATGTGGTGTATTTAGATTTTCAAAAGGCATTCGATAAGGTGCCACACAAAAGGTTACTGCAGAAGATAAAGGTACGCAGAGTCAGTGGAGATGTATTAGCATGGATAGAGAATTGGCTGGCTAACAGAAAGCAGAGAGTCGGGATAAATGGGTCCTTTTCGGGTTGGAAATCGGTGGTTAGTGGTGTGCCACAGGGATCGGTGCTGGGACCACAACTGTTTACAATATACATAGATGAACTGGAAGAGGGGACAGAGTGTAGTGTAACAAAATTTGCAGATGACACAAAGATTAGTGGGAAAGCGGGTTGTGTAGAGGACACAGAGAGGCTGCAAAGAGATTTAGATAGGTTAAGCGAATGGGCTGAGGTTTGGCAGATGGAATACAATGTCGGAAAGTGTGAAGTCATCCACCTTGGGAAAAAAAACAGTAAAATGGAATATTATTTGAATGGGGAGAAATTACAACATGCTGCGGTGCAGAGGGACCTGGGGATCCTTCCCAAAAAGTTAGTTTGCAGGTGCAACAGGTAATCAGGAAAGCGAATGGAATGTTGGCCTTCATTGCGAGAGGGATGGAGTACAAAAGCAGGGAGGTCCTTCTGCAACTGTATAGGGTATTGGTGAGGCCGCACCTGGAGTACTGCGTGCAGTTTTGGTCACCTTACTTAAGGAAGGATATATTAGCTTTGGAGGGGTTACAGAGACGATTCACGAGGCTGATTCCGGAGATGAGGGGTTTACCTTATGATGATAGATTGAGTAGACTGGGTCTTTACTCGTTGGAGTTCAGAAGGAAGAGGGGTGATCTTATAGAAACATTTAAAATAATGAAAGGGATAGACAAGATAGAGGCAGAGAGGTTGTTTCCACTGGTCGGGGAGACTAGAACTAGGGGGCACAGCCTCAAAATATGGGGGAGCCAATTTAAAATCGAGTTGAGAAGGAGTTTCTTCTCCCAGAGGGTTGTGAATCTGTGGAATTCTCTGCCCAAGGAAGCAGTTGAGGCTAGCCCATTGAATGTATTCAAATCACAGATAGATAGATTTTTAACCAATAAGGGAATTAAGGGTTATGGGGAGTGGGCGGGTAAATGGAGCTGAGTCCACGGCCAGATCAGCCATGATCTTGTTGAATGGCAGAGCAGGCTCGAGGGGCTAGATGGTCTACTCCTGTTTCTAATTCTTATGTTCTTATGTTCTTATGAAGGGACTGTGACAGACTTGGACAGACAATCGGTTTCAAGGTAGGAAGCAGGTATGGCTTTATTGTGTTCAAAAGGAAGTAAAAGGCACAACTTTAATAACACACACAGAATAGTAATACCAATACACAGTGAGGGGTACAACACATTGAATAAATTGTCAACATACAGCCTGCGGGGAAAAGAATACAGCTTAAACTCTCAATGGGGTAAAGAGGAGAATGCAGATACATTTACACAGGTTATCCCAGCCTCCCCCTCCCAATTCCCCTAACCAACTAAGTTATAGCTCTGGGGGGGTTCAGGGGCTACGCTCACCAATCCTTTTTGACAGTTGCTGGGGAATCGCGGTTTCGGGGTTCGCTGCACTTGGCCTTCTAGGCGAGCCATACCCTGGACGGAGGAGAGGATTTCGGACTGCGTAGTCTTCAGTTGGGGTGAGTCCGTTGATGCGGTCAGTTGCGTTTTGGATGTATGGGGTAAGTACCCACTTTCTTTGGTTAGGAATAGTTTTAGTTCGTCCTTTTTGGTAATTTCTCACCCGTTGGTCATTCAGAAGTAGATTGTAGAGTGGAAATAAATGTCGATTCTTCGGTTTTTGCTGATTTGGTTTCGGTTGGTCATTTCGCTGGTTGTGGTTGCCCGGGTTGTCAATTTGGTTGCTGACAACCTTACGTTTTGTGGGCCTCGTGCTCGGTCGGTCCTTGATGATTTCTTGTAGTTTTCTTCACTACTCCATTTCTTCACTCCCCACCTCCGGCTGCTTGTAATCTTTTCCTTGTAAAACTGGGAATAGATATACCCCAAAAAAGGCTTCCTTATCTCCTGCCAAATCTGGCCCAGCTCTTTGTTTCGATTTTGCAGCCCAGCTAACTGATACTTGATTAAGTGGTTTTAATCTGGCGTTGATCGGCTTTTTTGAGTTGATGAGCTCTTGTCCATTGTGATAGTCTGGCCTGAGACAGATATTTCTATGCCTGTTGAAAAGGTGTTGAAATATGTATGTGATATTTGGGTCCTCTGGGTGGGGTGGATAATGTTTCTTCCGTGGTTGATTGTTAAAATGTAAATGTCGTCTAGGGACAGGTTTCGAGGGTAAACAGTTCCCAGACAATTTGATTAACTCCAATGTCCAAACTGGCCCTTTAGAGATTGACCCCACCTCTTTTCTTGCAGACCCAACATTCATCTTTTAAAAATCCCAAATTCGATTAAAGTTCGTAGTTTCTTCTATGTGCACTTTAGGATTTCAAACTTTCTGGTAGATAGTTCCAAATTAAATTCCCTTTCTTATGAGTCCAAACACTGGGGGGGGAGGGGGTCTCCATGAATGCATCCCCTTTTATCCCCTGCAGGCCTCGTCTGTCCCTTTATTTGTGTTCCGAAGTTTTTCCTTCCATTTTAAAAGTCCAGAAAGGGATTCTTCTCCTCTGCAGGGGAAAGGTAACAGGAATCTTTGTGAAATATTGGTAAATTCTACACGCTGTACTGCAGCACTTTGCAATTTTTCTCCATTCAAATAATAACTTGCTCTTTGATTTTTTTCTGCCAAAGTGCATGATCTCACACTTTCCAACATTATACTCCATCTGCCAAATTTTTGCCCACGCTCTTAGCCTGTCTATGTCCTTTTGCAGACTTTTTGTGTCCTCCTCACACATTGCTTTTTTTTCCACCTTTGTATCATCAGCAAACTTGACTACATTACACTTGGTCCTTCCAAGTCGTTAATATAGATTGTTAATAGTTGAGGACCCAACACCGATCCCTGTAGCACCCCACTAGTTACTGATTGCCAACTCGAGAATGAACCATTTATCCTGACTCTCTGTTCTCTGTTAGTTAGCCAATCCTCTATCCATGCTAATATATTACCCCCAACCCCGTGAACTTTTTTCTTGTGCAGTAACCTTTTATGTGGCACCTTATCAAATGCCTTCTGGATGTCCAAATACACCACATCCACTGGTTCCCCTTTATCCACCCTGTTCGTTACATCCTCAAAGAATTCCAGCAAATTTGTCAAACATGACTTCCCCTTCATAAATCCATGCTGACTCTGCCTGACCGAATTATGTTTTTCCAAATGCCCTGCTACTACCTCTTTAATAATGGACTCCAACATTTTCCCAACCACAGATGTTAGGCTAACTGGTCTATAGTTTCCTGCTTTCAGTCTGCCTCCTTTTTTCATAGGAACATAGGAACAGGGTATATTCAGCCCCTCGAGACTGTCAATGAGATCATGGCTGATCTGCGACCTAACTCCATATACCCGCCTTTGGCCCATATCCCTTAATACCTTTGGTCAACAAAAACCTATCAATCTCAGATTTAAAATTAACAATTGATCCAGCATCAATTGCCGTTTGCGGAAAAGAGTTCTACCAGCCTTTGTGTGTAGAAGTGTTTCCTAACTTCCTAACTTCACTCCTGAAAGGCCTGGCTCTAATCTTTAGACTATGCCACCTCGTCCTAGACTCTCCAACCAGCAGAAATAGTTTCTGTCTATCTACCCTATATGTCCCTCTTAATATCTTGAAAATCAGATCGAGCTGGTGCTCGTGACGTTTTTGTCCAGTATCATGTTACTGTTTAAAAACCTAATCAACAGGCTGCTGACTGTATGACTGTGAGGCGGTGAAATTATTTTTGATCAACAGTTCTAATTAATCGTGAAGATAGTTTGTTTTTGTTTTCCTTTTGGTCCAGCCTCACTTCAAGGAAAAAGAGGAAAATGATCATAACTGCAATCTACATTCTCAAACGGTGTAGGAGGATTTCCTGGAGTGCATAAGGGATGGTTTTCTAGACCAATATGTCGAGGAACCAACTAGGGAGGAGGCCATCTTAGACTGGGTGTTGTGTAATGAGAGAGGATTAATTACCAATCTCGTTGTGCGAGGCCCCTTGGGGAAGAGTGACCATAATATGGTGGAATTCTACATTAGGATGCAGAATGAAACAGTTAAGTCAGAGACCATGGTCCAGAACTTAAAGAAGGGTAACTTTGAAGGTATGTGGCATGAATTGGCTAGGATAGATTGGCGAATGATACTTAAGGGGTTGACAGTGAACTGCAGAGTGACTTGGATAGGTTAGGTGAGTGGGCAAATGCATGGCAGATGAAGTATAATATGGATAAATGTGAGGTTATCCACTTTGGTGGTAAAAACAGAGAGACAGACTATTGTCTGAATGGTGACAGATTAGGAAAAGGGGAGGTGCAACGAGACCTGGGTGTCATGGGACATCAGCCATTGAAGGTTGGCATGCAGGTACAGCAGGCAGTGAAAAAAGCAAATGGCATGTTGGCCTTCATAGCAAGGGGATTTGAGTACAGGGGCAGGGAGGTGTTACTACAGTTGTACAGGGCCTTGGTGAGGCCACACCTGGAGTATTGTGTACATTTTTGGTCTCCTAACTTGAGGAAGGACATTCTTGCTATTGAGGGAGTGCAGTGAAGGTTCACCAGACTGATTCCCAGGATGGCAGGATTGACATATCAAGAAAGACTGGATCAACTGGGCTTGTATTCACTGGAGTTCAGAAGAATGAGAGGGGATCTCACAGAAACGTTTAAAATTCTGACGGGTTTAGACAGGTTAGATGCAAGAAGAATGTTCCCAATGTTGGGGAAGTCCAGAACCAGGGGTCACAGTCTAAGGATAAGGGGTAAGCCATTTAGGACCGAGATGAGGAGAAACTTCTTCACCCAGAGAGTGGTGAACCTGTGTAATTCTCGACCACAGAAAGTTGCTGAGGCCAATTCACTAAATATATTCAAAAAGGGAGTTAGATGTAGTCCTTACTACTGGGGGGATCAAGGGGTATGGAGAGAAAGCAGGAATAGGGTACTGAAGTTGCATGTTCAGCCATGAACTCATTGAATGGCGGTGCAGGCTCGAAGGGCCGAATGGCCTACTCCTGCACCTATTTTCTATGTTTCTATGTTTCAGGATGTAGTTCTGGACCTGGAATATTAGGTCCTTCATTGAAACACCTGTGAAATCCTTTTGTGGCATGGAAGCAAGTCATCCTCATTTCGAGGGACAGCCTATGATGATGATTCATGACTTTCAAAGTAAGGGACAATATTGTTGTTTACATAATAGTTGATTATAATTAACATCTTGTCCTGGTGTGAGTTGGAGGAATGACTATTAAGAATATTCATTTAGAGAGGCGTAGCCAGCAAAAAGCACCTTCTCCTCTCTGTGATTTATACTACAACTTGACCAAGATGTTTCAGATATATTTACCAATTTATTAGGTTTTATTATTTATTTGCTAATTGAAGCGATTTAGTCACATCTATTTCACATTGACCTTAAACTTGCCCTCAGCAACAATAACAACTTAAATTTATATAGTACATTCAACATAGAAAAATGTCCAAAAGCGCTTCTCAGAAACGTAATTAAAAAATGTATGCCGAGCCAAAGGAGAAATAACCAACAGCTTGATCAAAGAAGTGGGTTTTATGTACAGTGTTAAAAAAGGAGTTGGAGAAATGAAGGGGTTTAGGCAAGTCATTTCAGCACTTAGCACTTCAGCACTAAGCAGCTGAACGGAAGCAAATAGAAAGAGGAATGCACAAGAGGCAATGGTGTCATGATTGGAAATTACAAGAAACCTCCACCCAAACGAACTTCTGCATTGCTGAGTACAGAAACACATGTAGAATTATTTAAGGAATTTGATCAAAAACTGTTTAGACAAAATTGCAAACTTCTCCTCATTGACATTTAACCTTTGAAATGTTGCAATCACATTACTCTCTGCCAATAATATTTCCAAATTCCAGCTCCTGGGCCAAGACATCATGGACTGCAGAAGACTCCCTGCAGGAAGTTCATGTTGGGATCATTGCTTTCAAAAAACATATCCATCCCAGAGACTTGAGCATAAAAAATCTAGGCGGACACTCCCAGTGCAATACTGACACTGTCGGAGGTGCAGTCTTTCAGATGAGATGTTAAACCGAGGCTCCGCCTGCTCTCTCAGGTGGACATAAAAGATCTCATGGCACGCTTTCGAAGAAGAGCAGAGGAGTTATTCCCAGTGTCCTGGCTGTTGTGTCTTTGGATGCTCTGATAATGACTCCACGAGGCAAGGTATTGTACTTGTACTGTAGTGACCTTAGTCCATTTAATATAACTCCAGAGTGAGGATACCACATGGTGGACTCCCTTTTATACCTGGATACCTGTGGTGTACAGGTGACCCCTGGGCCTCCACCAGTTGCACCCTCTGGTGGTGCCAGCAAAGTGTATACAGTGTGAACCTTGTTGATGGTACATCCGGTACACAAGTCTCCATCTCATGCAACTATACAGTGACTACACAGAGAGTATATCTATAGTATACATATACAACATCACTCTCCCCCAAGTCTTTTGTGCCGATTACCTTTGCACTGTGTGCTCTGGCTTAGCTCTCCCCAGACTTAAGTGCCAATAACCCTTGCACCTTGGCTGTGCTTTGGCTTGGCTCTCTCCCTGTTAACCCCCAAGTCCTTATTGCCACAACGTTGGGTAGTGATTACCAGTTGGGATGGTTCAGTGATGCAGTGGGACTTCAGTGGGTTCTGGTTGTGATCCATGTGTGTCCATGGCTACATACATCCATTTCGCCCCACCCAACCCCCCCCACAACTGCCCCCCCCACCCGCCACATATAGATCATGCCGGTGGCTCATCACATTCATATACATTCAAGTCCAGAAAAGGAAATTTGCATTTACAGCATTGCATTTGTGGTACAGTTGTAAGGCAAGTACATTTGACTGGTGAGATACATTCATTGCATTTTACAGTCGTGCGCCTGAATTGGGTAGGTGCAGGCATGTGGGGATGCTAGTTCCAGAGCAACCGGACGGAGTCCTAGTTGTCTGATGGCAGCGCTACGCCCCCTGCTAGTGCGTTGGGCTTGGTTCGCTCACCTTGCCAGGAGTCAGGGCCTTTGCCATTGCCTAGTGGTGGGCAGAGCACAGGTGTGTATGGCCTCCCTGTCCTCCTTTGAGGGCTGCAGAGTCTTCTGCCTGCTCTTTAACGGTTGTGGGAACCTGGCTGTTCCAGGTCCTGTTTGGGGAACTCATTGGTTCTGACCTTTTGCTCCGGACCTGGCCGTGGTAGCTGGGTCTGGGGTCCGCGCCGTCTCCACTAGGGCGGTAGGCAACTGGACAGATGCCTGTGAACTCCCTGTCCTTTCCTTACGCCCTGGGTCGCTGCTGCTCCCAGAGGAGCAGTCATCTAGCAGTACACAGGGGACTGCTGACTCGCTTGCCTGCCGTTATTTGGTTTGGGATCCTGGCTGGTTCCGGTCCCATTTGGGAGAACAGACTAAATGGTGGCACAATTGAGGAACAGTGGAGGACCTTTAAGGAGCTCTTTCATAGTGCGCAACAAAAATATATTCCAGTGAAAAAGAAGGGCGGTAAGAGAAGGGATAACCAACCGTGGATAACCAAGGAAATAAAGGAGAGTATCAAATCAAAGACCAATGCGTATAAGGTGGCCAAGGTTAGTGGGAAACTAGAAGATTGGGAAAATTTTAAACAACAGCAAAGAATGACTAAAAAAGCAATAAAGAAAGGAAAGATAGATTACGAAGGTAAACTTGCGCAAAACATAAAAACAGATAGTAAAAGCTTTTACAGATATATAAAACGGAAAAGAGTGACTAAAGTAAATGTTGGTCCCTTAGAAGATGAGAAGGGGGATTTAATAATGGGAAATGTGGAAATGGCTGAGACTTTAAACAATTATTTTGCTTCGGTCTTCACAGTGGAAGACACAAAAACCATGCCAAAAATTGCTGGTCATAAGAATGTGGGAAGGGAGGACCTTGAGACAATCACTATAACTAGGGGGGTAGAGCTGTACAGGCTAATGGGACTCAAGGTAGACAAGTCCCCTGGTCCTGATGAAATGCATCCCAGGGTATTAAAAGAGATAGCGGCAGTTATAGCAGATGCATTCGTTATAATCTACCAAAATTCTCTGAACTCTGGGGAGGTACCAGCGGATTGGAAAGCAGCTAATGTAACGCCTCTGTTTAAAAAAGGGGGCAGACAAAAGGCAGGTAACTATAGGCAGGTTAGTTTAACATCTGTAGTGGGGAAAATGCTTGAAGCTATCATTAAGGAAGAAATAGCGGGACATCTAGATAGGAATAGTGCAATCAAGCAGACGCAGCATGGATTCATGAAGGGGAAATCATGTTTAACTAATTTACTGGAATTCTTTGAGGATATAACGAGCATGGTGGATAGAGGTGTACCAATGGATGTGGTGTATTTAGATTTCCAAAAGGCATTCGATAAGGTGCCACACAAAAGGTTACTGCAGAAGATAGAGGTACGCAGAGTCAGAGAAAATGTATTAGCATGGATAAAGAATTGGCTGGCTAAAAGAAAGCAGAGAGTCGGGATAAATGGGTCCTTTTTGGGTTGGAAATCGGTGGTTAGTGGTGTGCCACAGGGATTGGTGCTGGGACCACAACTGTTTACAATATACATAGATGACCTGGAAGAGGGGACAGAGTGTAGTGTAACAAAATTTGCAGATGACACAAAGATTAGTGGGAAAGCGGGTTGTATAGAGGACACAGAAAGGCTGCAAAGAGATTTAGATAGGTTAAGCAAATGGGCTGAGGTTTGGCAGATGGAATACAATGTCGGAAAGTGTGAAGTCATCCACCTTGGGAAAAAAAACAGAAAAAGGGAATATTATTTGAATGGGGAAAAATTACAACATGTTGAGGTGCAGAGGGACCTGGGGGTCCTTGTGCATGAATCCCAAAAAGTTAGTTTGCAGGTGCAGCAGGTAATCAGGAAGGCGAATGGAATGTTGGCCTTCATTGCGAGAGGGATGGAGTACAAAAGCAGGGAGGTCCTGCTGCAACTGTATCGGGTATTGGTAAGGCCGCACCTGGAGTACTGCGTGCAGTTTTGGTCATCTTACTTAAGGAAGGATATACTGGCTTTGGAGGGGGTACAGAGACGATTCACTAGTCTGATTCTGGAGATGAGGGGGGTACCTTATGATGATAGATTGAGTAGACTGGGTCTTTACTCGTTGGAGTTCAGAAGGATGAAGGGTGATCTTATAGAAACATTTAAAATAATGAAAGGGATAGACAAGATAGAGGCAGAGAGGTTGTTTCCACTGGTCGGGGAGACTAGAACGAGGGGGCACAGCCTCAAAATACGGGGGAGCCAATTTAAAACCGAGTTGAGAAGGAATTTCTTCTCCCAGAGGGTTGTGAATCTGTGGAATTCTCTGGCCAAGGAAGCAGTTGAGGCTAGCTCATTGAATGTTTTCAAGTCTCAGATAGATAGATTTTTAACCAATAAGGGAATTAAGGGTATGTGGAGCGGGTGGATAAGTGGAGCTGAGTTCACGGCCAGATCAGCCATGATCTTGTTGAATGGCGGAGCAGGCTCGAGGGGCTAGATGGCCTACTCCTGTTCCTAATTCTTATGTTCTTATGTTCTTATGTTGCAGGTGAAACTTAGTTTCCAGGTGTAGCCCTGGTTGCGATAGGGTCTGGGCGCTGCGCCTTCGCGCAGTTTGCACTTTTGAGCTCATGGCTGTTGGTGCCATCAGGTGCCTGAGAGGTGGAGTCGATCAGGGGGCAGGGTATCGATACCTGTGTCGTTGCCTTCCTGAAATCGCTTGCTCTGCAGCTTGTCTATATTAGCTACTTGTGCTACTTGTGCTACTTGTGCACCATGGAGTGTGGCTATCCATGGTGCATCACTCTGGTCTCAGGGACGCAGGCTACAGCATCGGGTAGCCCGCTGGACCTGTGTGTTCCCGATGGGTGTTTGCCCGCTACCTTATCAGAATACAATGAAAATCTAACAGCGCACAATGTTTAATTGCTTATTGTGGATAAACTGTAGTTCCGATCGCAATTGCCTGACTTTTCTTTGCTTATTACATGTATAAAACTCTGTTCATCAATTACAAGCTTTACATTTAACTCACAGTCGTTATTACATTGAGTGAGAATGTGGGACCTTGTGGTCTGGCCGCTGCCATCTTTTCCTTCAGCGCTTCACCTCGTGGTTTGGGCGCCATCTTTCTTCCATCCACGGTGCCGGCTGCTGTGATCCTCTTCTCCCCGGGTTCTGCCACCGAAGCTGGGAAGTCGCCTTTGGATCTGATTTTCTTCCTCCGGAGTCCTGCCACTGGAGCCTGGAAGGTGTGTTCGGGTTGTCTCAGCTGGATCATCTCTGCGCAGTCGTGCTGAGCAGTCTGTGCCTCGGGTGTTGTGCTGGCCTGCTCTCTGGTGCCAGATCCACCCTCAGGTGGGGGCTTGCTTCGCCTCTGAGCGCAGAGGACGTCGATCGCTGGAGGGATTAAATCTTCCCAGCTCCAATGGATTTTCTCCATCCACCTTTTTCTGAGTAGCATTGGTCCATCACCTGCAACAATCCACAGAGGTAACTTGTGTACCGCGCTATCATGGAGTACCTTAACATTCGCACGACTAACAACTGAGATAAGTTCATTGGTGTAGGTGAGCAGTTTTGCTTGAACCGGGATCAACTTGGGTCATTCGGTTTGATTGTCCCATGGTCTCTCAAAGGCTTCTTGATTCATTACTGACTGGCTCGCCCCCGTGTCCACCTCCATGGAGACTGGAGCGCCGTTTATCTCGACTTCCATTCTCAACGGGGAACTTTCTGTGGTGCAGGTAAACATTCCGTACACTTCATCGTGGGGCTGAGCTGCCTCTCTGACCACCTCTTCATAATCCTCGCTGGATTCATGGCCCTCTTCATCAACACGGTGAGTCCTATTTCTTTTACACATTTGCTGGAGGTGGCCCTTTGTGCTGCACCCTTTACACACATAGTCTTTAAAACGGCACTGGTGAGCCCGGTGATTTCCTCCGCAACGCCAGCATGGCGCTAACCGATTAGCCCCCCTCGGTGGACTCAGAGTTAAGGGACTCGGAGGCCTGTTCTCTCTCCCCTGAGGAGATTTATGTTCTACAGTCCTGCCTCTAAAAGGCGGCAGTCTGTGTACAGTACTTGCCGGGTCTGAATCCTGAGGATGAGTCATCCGCCTAGAGCCGCAGGTCGAGGTCATGAATGCTTGGCTCACGGAGATGGCCTTGTGCAGTGTGACTGAGGTATCTGCAGACAGTAGCCTGTGAAGAAGGCCCTCCTGGCCGATTCTGATGACAAAGATATCCCGCAGCGCTTCGGTGAGGTGTTTGCCGAAATCACACGGTGACGCCAGCCTCCTGAGTTCTGCAGCATTTTCCTGGCCGTCGGTGGGTGTGAAACCGGTGTCTGGCTGTGAGGATGCTCTCTTTGGGCTGGAGTTATTCTTGGATCAGCATTACAAGCTCCTCGTATGTCTTGCTCGTTGTCTTCGCTGGTGCCAGCCAGTCCCTGACGAGGTCATAGATGGTGGGCCCACAACTGGTTAGCAGGATAGCTCTGTATTTATCAGCCAGTGTGGCCGGATTGTCGCCTGCCAGGTCGTTTGCTGTGACGAAATGGTCAAGCCTCTCCACAAAGGTGTCCCAATCATCCCCATTGGCGAATTGCTGCAACGTACCAAGGTTGGCCATTTTCGCATGAAAGTCTGTAATCTCATCGCCAATTGTTGTGTCTTTGGATGCTCTGATAATGATTCCATGAGGCAAGGTATTGTACTTGTACTGTAGTGACCTTTGTCCATTTAATATAACTCCTGAGTGAGGATACCACATGGTAGACTCCCTTTTATACCTGGGCACCTGTAGGGCCTCCACCAGTTGCACCCTCTGGTGGTGCCAGCATAGTGTATACAGTGTGAACATTGTTGATGGTACATCCGGTAAACAAGTCTCCATCTTATGCAACTATACAGTGACTACACAGAGAGTATATCTATAGTATACATATACAACACTGGCCAATATTTATCCCTCAATTAACATCACAAAAATAGATTGGTCATTATCATAGTGTTGTTTGTGGGAACTTGCTGTGCGCAAATTGGCTGCCGTGTTTCCTACAACAGTGACTACACTTCAAAAGTACTTCATTGCCCTTCAATGACCTGAGGTCGTGAAAGGTGCTATATAAATGCAAGTTCTTTCTTTGAAGAGATTGATATAAGTGAGAATGCTTCAGATGTGCTCTTGTGTGTTATGGCATTTGATGTCACTGAGATCATTTGATGTCTGTTTTGAGAATTGTTCTGAAACTATTTTTTCCACACTAGGTAAAGTAATTCAGAAGGCACAACATGATAGCTGGAAGATATTTTCATATGTAAAACTGAGTATATAAGCTTCAATACTTTTAACTCACTTTATTGCTAGAATGTACCAGCTATTTGTGTTCTAGATATTGAAACTGTACTTTTTTTAAATGATTAAAATCGAATATTGAAAGGAATTTATTCACTGAGAATTAAGTGGTTTTATTGACCTATTAGGGAACATGTCTCAATCAGGACAGTAGGTGAAGTCTGTACAAGTCCTTTATTTTTACATTTCAAATATGCATAACCTTTCCAAGATAATTTTTGATTTGTAAGATAGAATTACTGTAAACTCCAAAACCCAGCAAATAGTGCCAAAAATGAAAATGATCTTTTTCTAAAGGTGCAAAGTATATATTTCATGAAGTCACTCTCCAGGTTATAACATTAAATTAGTACATTGGGCTAATCAGAATGTTGTGCACGCACTGGGGACAGCATCCTGCTTAGGATTGGGATCATTTCTGGGGTTTGGATTGATCAAGGAGCACCAAGTGTATTATAAATATGGTGATGGGCCTCATCGGGCTTGAGACTGTCCTGTGTGGAGTATGAGGATTGGGTTGTTAGCTTGCAACTGTAATCTGATTTGCTTGGGCATGGGGTGATTCTGGTTATGCGGACTTCGAGGAATGGGTTCCAGACCACCCCGCATTTCCCCGAGTTGGAGTCAATACATTGGGGGAGAAATTCAACTCGTGGCCATCCGTTTTGGACCTGACACAGAGGCGGCAAGCAGTTGCAAAGTGGTGTTGTTGGGAGGCATCTCAGCCGCCCAGTTAGGAGCAAAAAGTGCAGTTGTAGCCGCAATAACGATGGAAGATACCTACTCAGACCTTAATGAGAGTCTGGCTAGTTCCAGAGGAAATTTATATCCATTCCTCCCCGCTCCCTTTATGCGAAATACCCCACCACCCTATGATAACAATGACACAACAATTATAAAGGATGAGAAAAAGGTTCCGCTCGAACCCCCGGCTATCCCAAAAGCAGTCAGTAATGTGCCTAGAACTGAAATCACACCCCATCCACAACCAGATGACACTGTGGCAGATGCTGATGGCATTTCACCGCCGACACTTCCATGGGCGGGAGTGTATGAACATTCTCAGCCTTTAAATTTCAGTGTCAAGCAGTTCGGGCCAATAAATCCACAATCCTGCCCCGTAGAATTAAGACAGCGTCTGGTCGCGTTCCATAATTATCATCCCACCTTTGAAGATAGTGACATGAAGAATGTCATTATGCCCGCCATGACGGAGAAATTACGGGGTCAAGTTTCGGCCTGAGTTGCTCCTATTTTTTTGGAGCAACTGGTTTAGAATGGAGTATCTTAGAAATTGCAATGCTCGGCATTTAGTTTGCTCCAGTTCTAGTCAGTTCGAACAGTTTCATTTTGGAACAGATTTTTTTTCAAAAGGGGGCGTGTCCGGCCACTTACGCCTGATTTAAAAGTTTAGACAGTGAAAACATACTCCAAACTAACTTAGAATGGAGTAAGTGTAGATTTTTGTATGCTCAGAAAAACCTTGCCTACACTTTAGAAATCAGGCGTAGGTTACAAATCAGGCGTAGGGAACGAGGTGGGGGGGGAGGGGCGGGAAGGGAAGTCATTACATTTTACAAGCATTCAACAGTCTTACTTATACAAATAAAGAGCCATCCTGAATAAAAAAATTATAAACAAAGCAAAGACAAAATATTGAATATTCCTACCTGTGTGAAGCAGCAGCAGCCTTCGAGCTGCGGTGCTTCAGGCAGGCCTTCCACGTGGGAGACAGGGGCGGCGTCAGTGACTCGACGGCAGCCCAACAACAACGGCAGCAAACGGCCTTCGAGCTGCGATGCTTCAGGCAGGCCTTCCTTTCATGTAGGAGACAGGGGCGGCGTCAGTGGCTCGACGGCAGCCGAAGACACAGCAAGCAGCCTTCGAGCTGCGAGGGAAGCTGAGGCCATTCGGCCAGGGGACAGGGAGAGGCAGCCAGATAGCCAGTTTTAAAATTACATTTGTAATTGCAGAATGAGTGCTGCATTGTCAACACCACGGATTATGCAATGGTTCGCCAGCAATTCACTGCATAAGAGAGAATTGATTAGAGCTCACCGCACCAGGAACGTCACAGCCCTTAGGTTGATGGGCAGGAGACCTTACCCACGTCGGCAATATCGAGCCAGGCGCTCGTACCTGGACATGAGCGAGGCTGATTATTTCCGCAGAGAAGTTGTCGTTGAGATCTGTGATATGCTGAGAGCAGATTTGCAGCCCAGAAGCAGAACGCCAACTGCCTTGTCTGTTGAAGTGAAGGTAACAGCTGCACTTGCCTTCTATGCCTCGGGATCGTTTCAGGCTACAACTGGATATGTGTGTCATCTCTCAAAGTGCAATACATGTCTGCGTTTACTAGGTCACGGCTGCACTGTATGCGTGGAGGAATGACTTCATCAATTTCCCAATGACCGCACAAGCGATCCATGAGAGGGCTGTGAGCTTCTGCAGGATTGCTGGCTTCCCAAAGGTACAGGGCTGCATTGCTTGTACCCACATAGCCTTGCGAGCACCTGTGGAGGATTCCGAGCAGTACAGGAATAGAAAAGGTTTCCACTGCATCAATGTGCAGCTCATGTGTGACGACAAGCAGCACATCATGTCAGTTGATGAGAGATACCCTGGTAGCACCCATGATGCATTTATCCTACGCGACAGCGTTATATCTGACATGTTTGAGCAGCAGCCAGAAGGGCAGAGCTGGCTACTGGGAGACAAAGGGTACGGCCTGACCACCTGGCTCATGACGTCCCTACGCGTGACACGGACGGAAGCTGACCGTCAATACAACATGGCGCACATTGCGACACGCAGCATCATTGAGAGGACCATTGTCATATTGAAACAGCGATTCCGATGCCTAGACCATTCCGGAGGCCACTCGCAATACTCTCCTCAGATTGTCGGTCACTTCACTGTTGTGTGCTGCATGCTTCATAACTTAGCCATCATGAGGCAGCAGGACTGGTAGTGGAACCAGAAGACCCACGTGAGGGTCCAGTGCATGATGATAGTATTTTGGAAGAGCAGGATGAGGATGGTGACAGCGATCAGGAAAGCATGCAAGTGCCTGATGCCGGAGCACGAGGTCGGAGGAGGGCCGTCCATCGTGCCCCTTTTACGATTGCTCGAACCCTGCGCCAGCAGCTCATCCGTGAACGCTTCAATTACTGATGCCTGAGATCTTTGTGACCACTGTTGCGCATGGACATGTTTATTCTTTGCAGTTGTTCCTACGTTGTGTTGTGTTAATGGAAGATGATTTAGTTTTAATGAAAAAATATTTTATTGAAAAGTTAATGTCACTGTAATAAAATGTTTGTTGTATCAAACTTTACTTTTTAATACGACTCTTGAAGATCACTTAAAAACTTTAAGATCACTTATAAACTTGTAAGTTACAAAAAGTTACACTATAAGATCACTCAAAAACCTTAAGATCACTTATAAGTTGTAAAGTTACAAAAGTTACAAAACAATTTCAAATTGAAAAATCTTACTCTCTTAAGATGACTTAAACTTCAGGATTACTTTTTAGGTGCAAAATTAAATAAGATACAAAATAGAGAGCATTTACACTATAAGATCACTTAAAAACCCTCAGATCACTTATAAATTGTAAAGTTACAAACCTTACAAAATAATTTCAATTTGAAAAACGCTACTACAGCTACATCAAGAACAAGAACAAAAGCAGCAAAGAAAGGCTGCAACCATGTCTCATCTATATCTCAGTGAATGTTCACTTCTACATGGGGGTGTCATTTGATTGGCTGGGCTGTGTGCCCTTATTGCAGCAGCTATCTCCACGAGGGCCTGTGCTGTCACTTGCATGCCCTCCCTGACGGCCTGTGCCGTCGATTGCACTCCCTCGGACATTCCCTCCCTAAGTTCCCGTGTCATTATTGCTATTTCTCCCGTCAGGACCGTCAACTCTTCACCCACTGCACTGATGCTGCCGATGAGTGATCGGGTAAGCTCATTGGTCTCCATACCTAATGCCACAACCTGAGTCGCCTCTGTTGCACGCTGCATCTCAGGAGAGCGTGTCTCCAACCTCCTTCTCCTCTGCCTGGGTCTGCCTCGTGGCACCACTACACTGGGAGGCGCGGGCTGGGACGGTGGGATGCTCAGTGTTGCAGACGGCAGTTCTAGAGAGAGAGGCATGGGCTGGGACAATGGGACGCTCTGTGTTCCAGGCGGCAGTACTAGAGAGAGAAGCACGGGCTGGGATGGTGGGACGCTCGGTGTTCCAGACGGCAGTATTAGAGAGAGAGGCGCGGGCTGGGACGGTGGGGTGCTCGGTGTTCCAGACGGCAGTACTAGAGAGAGAGGCTCGGGCTGGGATGGTGGGACGCTCGGTGTTCCAGACGGCAGTACTAGAGAGAGAGGCGCGGGCTGGGATGGTGGGACGCTCGGTGTTCCAGACGGCAGTACTAGAGAGAGAGGCGCGGGCTGGGACGGTGAGACGCTCGGTGTTCCAGACGGCAGTACTAGAGAGAGAGGCTCGGGCTGGGACGGTGGGGTGCTCGGTGTTGCAGACGGCAGTACTAGAGAGAGAGGCGCGGGCTGGGACGGTGAGACGCTCGGTGTTCCAGACGGCAGTACTAGAGAGAGAAGCGCGGGCTGGGACGGTGAGACGCTCGGTGTTCCAGACGGCAGTACTAGAGAGAGAAGCGCGGGCTGGGACGGTGAGACGCTCGGTGTTGCAGATGGCAGTACTAGAGAGAGAGGCGCGGGCTGGGACGGTGGGGCGTTCAGTGTTGCAGACAGCAGCACTCGAGTGCGAGCCATGGGCTGGGATGGTAGGTGAATGGGTGTAAACTGCTCCATTATATCACCAGCACCACTGGGACCCGCAATGTCGGAATCAAAATCATGGAAGGTGGAACCAGAACCTCTGCGAGTGGGAGGCGCTGGCTCGGGTGGTGGTACACTGGCTGTAAACTGCTGCATTACACCAGCAGCACCACTGGGACCCGCCACATTGGAATCAAAACCATGGAAGGTGGAACCAGAACCTATGCAAGGAGTTGAAACTCTGATGCCCCTTAATGGGGGCCCATAAACATTAATTTGGAAGCTCTCCCCTGTAGACATTTCAGTCATCGCCACCATCATCCAATCTGGATCGTCCGCATCTGGTTGTACTGGTTCTTGTTCTGTATCTTTACGATCCTCAGGGTTGGCATCATCATCATCATCATCATGTTCTGCAAAATACATCAGGACAGTCAATGTTTAACAGCAAGGGAGGGGCAGGATGGGTGGCATGAGTACTCTCACACATAGCAGGCCAGGCAGCAGGTTGATTTAAAGGGCCACAATGCATTTTCAGCACTTACCCTCTTCCTCGCGTGCGGGCCCAGCTTGTGCTGTACTGATTGCTTTTCTCCATGTATGACTCATCATAGCAGCTACCCTCTGTTCCAAGGGTGTCAATGGATGCAGATTGGGCGTGCCTCCTCCTGTTCGAGTTGCTTCCCTTTTGTTGTGGGCCAATTTCTTCTGCAAAGAGTAAAATATAACTTTTTACAGAGTGCGTCTTTCTGCAGGGTGGGACATACACATAGTCACGTTACAATTACGATTACATTAAAAAATGAAAATATTACTTACACTAACTACTTGACCAAGGTCGTGCCATTTCTTTTTACACTGGCTTCCAGATCTCCTGGTATGCACCACTGCGCAGTAATCTTCTGCAACTTGGTTCCAGCGTTTCTTCATTTCTTTAGGTGGCACTTTTATGCGACCTCTGTTGCTGGTATCTAGCTCCTGCCATCTCTGCTCAATGATGTTGACTAATATCTCCACTTCCTCATGCAAGAAATTCTTTGTTCTTGGTGGACATTGTTCCATTGCTGTATTGAATTGACACTCTTATTTTTCAAAACATACAATCCTTAATTTGCATGCACCTATGCAGCACCTGTTCTGGAGGTTTAGCAGTGAAAAGTAGCACTCACTGATTTCAGCAGGTGATTTATTCAACAGTGCTGCTCAAAGCACTCCTTCAGACACCAAAAAAATCACCAAAATTCAATCCCAAGCCTTTCCAGAGGTCCACGAGACAAATCAACACTTTTCTTCAAGTTCCTTTAAAAATGGCCGAGTGCCAATGTTTGTGGGCTACTGCTTGTGTGCGCGCGCTCCAATGCGCATGCGCAGGGTTGCCGGCACGACGTTCTCTCATTTGACTTAGCCCCCCCCCCCCCCCCGTGCACTTGCAGAATCGGTGCGACTCTGTGGCTCTGTCCCCCGCTGATGTCTGCGCGCCGAGCTCTGAGGGACCTGCAGGGAGCCCGAGAATTGCACGGTACATTTTTGTCGCGCTTTTAGGCATGAAAAATGGGCGTCCACGTCGGGACTGCGCAGTTTTCGGTGCGGCCCGAAACTTGACCCCTGAGCGTCAACCACCCTTTTGTTAATTTCAATATTGGTACTCCGCTCAATGATCTGATTCCGGCTATCCAAGTGCTTTTACAAATAAACAGCATAGGCTTGGTCGGGAAGTTTCATCAGACACAACAAGGTCCGAATTAGAGTCCACATGCATTTGCAGACAGACTGTATACTATCTACGAGATGGTACAGGAAAATCCGGCAAACAATGCAACAGATGGGAAAAATCAAGTATCTTTTAAGAAAATCTATCTGGCCAGAATCCAGCCCTCGTTGCATTCCGCCCTGGGTTATGCAGTTACATTCGATTCACCCTGGGTTGATATCCTACGAAATGCTAATGCCACCTGGATATATGCCCAAAATCAGGTAAAAAACCCGATGAAACCCGTGGACATTGTGAAGGGACCACGCACTGTCCCCTCCGCACCGCCTGGTCGACCAATAGTAACATGTTATTGTTGTGGGAAAGTCGGACACTATTCAAAAGATTGCTGGGATCGAAACAAGCATTCGGGACAAGGAAGACAGGGTCCACATCCGCCCCCCCCCCCCCCTACAGATCCCCATCAGCCAGTATGGTTGATGCCACTAGAGATGAAATGAAAGCATTAACTAACAAGATGGATCACTTGACTTCTATATAACAGACTCTAGCGATGACCCAAGGGACAGGGCGCCCCATAGCACAAATCACAGGGGGCTCTCCGGTACCTCAGGTTTTCCCTCCCCCTCCGCCTCCGGTCACCACCTCACAATGACAGAGTCCGGTCCTGTCCATTTGGTCTGAGCTGCAATTCAGACGAGACGGCCATCGTTGACCAGTTGTATCAGCTTTGCTTCCTGAGGACCAATCCCAAAATCTGTTGATAGATACCGGATCGTCCATCACACTTTTTCATGACAGGTATCCAGAGCGTCAACCTCAGCGTGGGGAAAAACTTGTTTCACTATCACTGTTGTCACGGGGACCCAGGCTGGTGCATATCCAGGCAACAGCATTATTATTATTTTGGGCTCTAGTTCAAATTCAAGAACCTGTATGCATGTGTATATCGAATGGAAAGGGGATATTGGATAGTGACACACTTCGTTCAACAACAGTGATAGTTGATTACAATCATGATTGCCTATGGATTTGCTCTGGATCGAAAGATGTCGCACAGATATCAGATGCCCACTCAGTATGTGCTATTAAAAAGCCTGCACTATTGCAACTGCCAGTCCACTCGCTGCCCGCTGTTAACACTTTAATGACTGATCATGCAGCAGCTTTCGGGAAATCTAAACATGACTGTGGGAGGATGCTGAGAGAAGTGGAGATTAATGGCCCGCCTCATTGTGCTTGTAAACAATACCCTATTCCAAGGGAGAGTATCCCATATTTGCGAACAGTTATTGCCTCATTGGAAGAATAAGGTATTTTGAGAAAAGGGTCTTTTACAACTAACTCCCCTGTATGGCCCGTTAGAAAACCAGACGAATCTCAGAGACATACGGTTGATTACCGAGCACTAAATAAATCAATCCCTCGGCAGAGCCTGGCTGTCAGTCAGGCACCATCGTCACTGACATCTGTCCCCCGCAAAACCACTGTGTTTTCTACCCTTGACATTGCGAATGGTTTTTGGAGTATCCCAGTTACTAAAGAGGACCAGCATAAATTTGCTTTTACATTTGAGGGACAGGGGTACACGTTTAAGTGTCTGCCACAAGGCTTCCATAACTCGCCATCAATCTTTCATCAATATATGTCACGCACAATCAGCAAATTCCCCCAGCCATCAGCCCTCCTCCAATAAAGGTATAATAAAGGTACAGCAGTTATCATGGGCAACTTTAATCTACATATAGATTGGGTTAACCAAGTTGGTAGCAGTGCAGTGGAGGAGGATTTTCTGGAGTGTATTAGAGATGGCTTTCCAGACCAATATGTCGAGGAACCAACTAGAGAGCTGGTCATCCTAGACGGGGTGTTTTGTAATGAGAGAGGTCTAATTAGCAATCTTGTTGTGCGAGGCCCCTGGGGAAGAATGACCATAATATGGTAGAATTCTTTATTAAGGTGGAGAGTGACAGTGTTAATTCAGAGTCTAGGGTCCTGAACTTAAGGAAAGGTAACTTCGCTGATATGAAACGTGAATTGGCTAGAATAGACTGGCAAATGATACTTAAAGGGTTGACAGTGGATAGGCAATGGCAGACATTTATAGATTACATGGATGAACTTCAACAATTGTACATCCCTGTCTGGAGTAAAAATAAAAAGGGGAAGGTGGCTCAACCGAGGCTAACAAGGGAAATTAGGGATAGTGTTAAATCGAAGGAAGAGGCATATAAATTGGCGAGAAAAAGCAGCAAATGTGAGGACTGGGAGAAATTTAGAATTCAGCAGAGGAGGACAAAGTGTTCAATTAGGAGGAAGAAAATAAAGTAAGAGAGGAAGCTTGCAGGGAACATAAAAACTGACTGCAAAAGCTTCTACAGATATGTGAAGAGAAAAAGATTAGTGAAGACCAACGTAGGTCTTTTGCAGACAGAATCAGGTGAATTTATAACGGGGAACAAAGAAATGGCAGACCAACTGAACAAATACTTTGGATCTGTCTTCACTAAGGATGATACAAATAACCATCCGGAAATACTAGGTGTTCGAGGGTCTAGCGAAAAGAAGGAACTGAAGGAAATCCTTATTAGTCAGGAAATTGTGTTAGGGAAATTGATGGGATTGAAGGCCGATAAATCCCCAGGGCCTGATAGGCTACATCCCAGAGTACTCAAGGAAGTGGCCCTAGAAATAGTGGATGCATTGGTGATCATTTTCCAACATTCAATTGACTCTAGATCAGTTCCTATGGACTGGAGAGTAGCTAATGTAACACCATTTTTTTAAAAAGGAGTGAGAGAGAAAACAGGGAATTATAGACCGGTTAGCCTGACATCAATGATGGGGAAAATGTTGGAATCAATTATTAAAGATGAAATAGCAGCGCATTTGGAAAGCAGTGACAGGATCGGTCCAAGTCAGCATAGATTTATGAAAGGGAAATCATGCTTGACAAATCTTCTGGAATTTTTTGAGGATTTAACTAGTAGAGTGGACAAGGGAGAACCAGTGGATGTGGTGTATTTGGACTTTCAAAAGGCTTTTGACAAGAGATTAGTGTGCAAAATTAAAGCACATGGTATTGGGGGGTAATATATTGACGTGGATTGAGAACTGTTTGGTAGACAGGAAGCAGAGAGTCGGAATAAACGGGTCCTTTTCAGAATGGCAGGCAGTGACCAGTGAGGTGCCGCAGGGTTCAGTGCTGGGACCCCAGCTAGTTACAATATACATCAATGATTTAGATAAAGGAATTGAGTGTAATATCTCCATGTTTGCAGATGACACTAAGCTGGGTGGCGGTGTGAGCTGTGAGGAGGATGCTAAGAGACTGCAGGTTAGGTGAGTGGGCAAATGCAGATGCGGTACAATGTGGATTAATGTGAGGTTATTCACTTTGGTGGCAAAAAGAGGAAGACAAAATATTATCTGAATGGTGCCAGATTAGGAAAAGGGGAGGTGCAACGAGAGCTGGGTGTTATGGTACATCAGTCATTGAAGTTTGGCATGCAGGTACAGCAGGCGATGAAGAAGGCAAATGGTATGTTGGCCTTCATAGCCAGAGGATTTCAGTATAGGAGCAGGGAGGTCTTACTGCAGTTGTACAGAGACTTGGTGAGGCCACACCTGGAATATTGTGTTCAGTCCCCTAATCTGAGAAAGGACGTTCTTGTTATTGAGGGAGCAAAGTAAAGGTTCACCAGACTGATTCCTGGGATGGCAGGACTGACATATGAGGACATATGGATCAACAGAAGCAAAAGACAGAAAGGAGATGAGTAAAAGTGGAGGGCAGAGAAACCCAAGGCAAAGAACAAAATTCTAAAGGGTCAAAGTGTAATAAAAAGGCAAGCCTCAAAGCTCGGTGCCTCAATGCGAGGAGTATTCGGAACCCAGGAGAGGGCTCTGAGCTAGTTAGAGTGGGTGATAGCTCAGATGAACAGGACCCCAAGAAAGAATGTAAAAGGCAGGAGGCAACAGAGCAGAGTAGCACTGGGGTAAGTGTAAACCACAAGGTGATAGGAAGGGACAATATGTATGAATATAAAGGGTCAAAACTAAAAATCATGGTTTAAAAACTAGTATTAAAACACTCTACCTAAACGCAAGCAGCATTCGAAATAAAGTAAATGAGTTGACAAATCATTACAAATGGGTATGATTTGCTGTCCATTACAGAAACGTGGTTGCAGGGTGGCCAAGACTGAGAATTAAACATACAGGGGTACCTGACAATTCGGAAAGATAGACAAGAAGGGAAAGGAGATGGGGTAGCTCTGTTAATAAAAGATGATATCAGGGCAGTTGTGAGAGATGACATTGGCTCGAATGAACAAAATGTTGAATCATTGTGGGTGGAGATCAGACATAGTAAGGGGGAAAAGTCACTGATGGGCGTAGTTTATAGGCCCCCAAATAATAACTTCACGGTGGGGCGGACAATAATCAAGGGAATAATGGAGGCATGTGAAAAAGGAACGGCAGTAAACATGGGGGTTTTAGCCTACATATCGATTGGTCAAATCAAATCGCACGAGGTAGCCTTGAGGAGGAATTCATAGAATGCATACGGGATTGTTTCTTAGAACAGTATGTTACAGAACCTACAAGGGAGCAAGCTATCTTAGATCTGGTCCTGTGTAATGAGACAGGAATAATAAACGATCTCCTAGTAAAAGATCCTCTCAGAATGAGTGATCACAGTATGGTTGAATTTGTAATACAGATTGAGGGTGAGGAAGTAGTGTCTCAAACGAGCGTACTATGCTTAAACAAAGGGGACGACAGTGGGATGAGGGCAGAATTGGCTAAAGTAGACTGGGAACACAGACTAAACGGTGGCACAATTGAGGAACAGTGGAGGACTTTTAAGGAGCTCTTCCATGGTGCTCAACAAAAATATATTCCAGTGAAAAAGAAGGGCGGTAAGAGAAGGGATAACCAGCCGTGGATAACCAAGGAAATAAAGGAGAGTATCAAATTAAAAACCAATGCGTTTCAGGTGGCCAAGGTTAGTGGGAAACTAGAAGATTGGGAACATTTTAAACGACAGCAAAGAATGACTAAGAAAGCAATAAAGAAAGGAAAGATAGATTACAAAAGTAAACTTGCGCAAAACATAAAAACAGATAGTAAAAGCTTTTACCGATATATAAAACGGAAAAGAGTGACTAAAGTAAATGTTGGTCCCTTAGAAGATGAGAAGGGGGATTTAATAATGGGAAATGTGGAAATGGCTGAGACCTTAAACAATTATTTTGCTTCGGTCTTCACAGTGGAAGACACAAAAACCATGCCAAAAATTGCTGGTCACGGGAATGTGGGAAGGGAGGACCTTGAGATAATCACTATCACTAGGGGGGGTAGTGCTGGACAGGCTAATGGGACTCAAGGTAGACAAGTCCCCTGGTCCTGATGAAATGCATCCCAGGGTATTAAAAGAGATGGCGGAAGTTATAGCAGATGCATTCGTTATAATCTACCAAATTTCTCTGGACTCTGGGGAGGTACCATCGGATTGGAAAGCAGCTAATGTAACGCCTGTTTAAAAAAGGGGGCAGACAAAAGGCAGGTAACTATAGGCAGGTTAGTTTAACATCTGTACTGGGGAAAATGCTTGAAGCTATCATTAAGGAAGAAATAGCGGGACATCTAGATAGGAATAGTGCAATCAAGCAGACGCAACATGGATTCATGAAGGGGAAATCATGTTTAACTAATTGACTGGAATTCTTTGAGGATATAACAAGCATGGTGGATAGAGGTGTACCGATGGATGTGGTGTATTTAGATTTCCAAAAGGCATTCGATGCCATACAAAATGTTACTACAGAAGATAAAGGTATGCGGAGTCAGAGGAAATGTATTAGCATGGATAGAGAATTGGCTGGCTAACAGAAAGCAGAGAGTCGGGCTAAATGGGTCCTTTTCAGGTTGGCAATCGGTGGTTAGTGGTGAGCCACAGGGATCGCGGCTGGGACCACAACTGTTTACAATATACATAGATGACCTGGAAGAGAGGACAGAGTGTAGTGTAACAAAATTTGCAGATGACACAAAGATTAGTGGGAAAGCGGGTTGTGTAGAGGACACAGAGAGCCTGCAAAGAGATTTAGATCAGTTAAGCGAATGGGCTAAGGTTTGGCAGATGGAATACAATGTCGGAAAATGTGAGTTCATCCACCTTGGAAAAAAAACAGTAAAAGGGAATATTATTTGAATGGGGAGAAATTACAACATGCTGCGGTGCATAGGGACCTGGGGGTCCTTGTGCATGAATCCCAAAAAGTTAGTTTGCAGGTACAGCAGGTAATCAGGAAGGCAAATGGAATGTTGGCCTTCATTGCGAGAGGGATGGAGTACAAAAGCAGGGAGGTCCTGCTGCAACTGTACAGGGCATTGGTGAGGCCGCACCTGGAGTACTGCGTGCAGTTTTGGTCACCTTATTTAAGGAAGGATATACTGGCTTTGGAGGGGATACAGAGACGATTCACAAGGCTGATTCCGGAGATGAGGGGGTTACCTTATGATGATAGATTGAGTAGACTGGGTCTTTACTCGTTGGAGTTCAGAATGATGAGAGGTGATCTTATAGAAACATTTAAAATAATGAAAGGGATAGACAAGATAGAGGCAGAGAGGTTGTTTCCACTGGTCGCTTAGACTAGAACTCGGGGGCACAGCCTCAAAATATGGGGGAGCCAATTTAAAACCGAGTTGAGAAGGAATTTCTTCTCCCAGAGGGTTGTGAATCTGTGGAATTCTCTGCCCAAGGAAGCAGTTGAGGCTAGCTCATTGAATGTATTCAAATCACAGATAGGTAGATTTTTAACCAATAAGGGAATTAAGGGTTATGGGGAGCGGGTGGGTAAGTGGAGCTGAGTCCACGGCCAGATCAGCCATGATCTTGTTGAATGACGGAGCAGGCTCGAGGGGCTAGATGGCCTACTCCTGTTCCTAATTCTTATGTTCTTATGTTCTTATGTAACTAGGCTTGTATTCACTGGAGTTTAGAAGAATGAGAGGGGATCTCATAGAAACATATAAAATTCTGACAGGATTAGACAGGTTAGAGGCAGGAAGAATGTTCCCGTTGCTGGGGAGTTCCAGAACCAGGGGTCATAGTCTAAGAATAAGGCGTAAGCCATTTAGGACCGGGATGAGGAGAAACCTCTTCACGCAGAGAGTGGTTAACCTGTGGACGTCTTTACCGCAGAAAATAGTTGAGGCCAGTATGTTAGATATATTCAAAAGGGAGTTAGATATAGCCCTTGCGGCCAAAGGGATCAAGGGGTATGGAGAGAAAGCAGGAAAGGGATACTGAGGTTAAATGATCAGCCATGATCTTATTGAATGGCGGTGCAGGCTCGAAGGGCCGAATGGGCTGCTCCTGCACCTAATTTCTATGTTTCTCCAATACGTTGATGACCTTCTCCTGGCCACAGAGACACTGGATGAACATTTGTTACTCTTGAATGAACTGATAGATCTCTTACAGAAAGCAGGTTTGAAGATAAATCCAAAAAAGGCTCAGCTGTTGCAGGACCAAGTTACCTTTTTGGGGATAAAAATTTCAGCCAGAGGACTCAGCCCTGATCAGCAAAAGGTGGACACCATTCAGAGGCTTCCATTGCCTGTGTCAAAGACAGCACCGTGATCCTTCTTGGGACTGGTAGGATATCAAAGTAAAGTCATTTGAACTGTTGCAGACATGGCTAAACCTCTGTGAGAACTGTTGAAAAATGAGTATGAGGAAGACATTTGGCCAGCCCAGACAAACTCAGTAAATGCTTTAAAACAAGCCACGATACAGGCTACTGCTCTTATCTCCCCAGATGGGATTCAGAGTGAACACCCACTTGTCTCAGCAAGCAGAATTGATAGTCGTTATTCTCGCCCCCCACTATACAGCATCTGAAGCTGATACGTCCTTACTATACAGTATAAATGCACACGAGGCCCATGCTTGAGAGAAGGTCAGTCTGTGACCTGTCCTTTATTCCTTAGCATTCAAGTGATGAAGGTGGGTGGAGCTTCCCCTTTTATACCTGAAGGTCCAGGTTAGGAGTGTCTCGCACCTAGTGGTCATTGTTCTCACAGTGTACAACTTAGGTCAGATTATACATGGGTTACAATGCTGGTTGAATACATGACATCACCTCCCCCCCAAAGTCTTATTGGGATCACAGGTTGAGTCTCTCTGGTGGTTTACGCTCTCTTGTAGAGCGCCTGAGTTGGGGCTCCGGTTGTTGGGCGCTGGCCTGAGTGTCTGCTGTTTGCGGTGCCTCAGGCCTATCCAGACTGCCCACATTGATTGGGCTCTCCTCCCTTTGGTTCCGGTGTTCGGTCACCTGTGGTGGAGTGAACTCTACATCGTGTTCTTCCTCTGCTTCTTCTATGGGGTTGCTGAACCTCCTTTTTGTTTGATCCACGTGTTTGCGGCAGATTTGTCCATTGGTAAGTTTAACTACCAGAATCCTATTTCCCTCTTTGGCAATCACAGTGCCTGCGAGCCATTTGAGCTCTGCAGCGTAATTAAGGGCAAAAACAGGGTCATTGACATCAATACTTCGCACCCTCGCATTCCTGTCACGGTAGTCACATTGTGACTGGCGCCTGCTCTCGATAATTTCTTTCATGGTGGGGTGTACAGGGGATAGCCGGGTTTTGAGCGTCCTTTTCATTAGCAGCTCTGCGGGTGGAACCCCTGTGAGCGAGTGTGGTCGGGATCTATAGGCCAACAGGAGGCATGATAAGCGCCTTTGTAGGGAACCCCCTTGGATTCTGAGCATCCCCTGTTTGATTATCTGCACTGCTCGTTCTGCCTGGCTGTTTGAGGCCGGCTTGAATGGTGCCGTTCTGACATGGTTAATTCCATTGCCTGCCATGAAGTCCTGGCATTCAGTGCTTGTGAAGCACGGGACATTGTGGCTGACCAAGACATCCGGTAGACCGTGGGCGACGAACATTGCCCGTAGACTTTCTACCGTGGCAGAGGATGTGCTTGAATTTAAAATGTCACACTCAATCCATTTGGAGTAGGGGTCTACTACAACCAAAAACATTTTTCCCATGAAAGGATCTGCGTCGTCCACATGGATGTGTGACCAAGGCTTGGCAGGCCATGGCCAGGGGCTAAGGGGGACTTCCCTGGACGCATTGCCCAGCTGGGCAGACGTGTTGCACCTGCGAACACAAAGTTCCAGATCTGCGTCTATCCCTGGCCACCAAACGTGTGACCTGGCAATTGCCTTCATCATGACAATGCCCGGGTGCTCATTGTGGAGTTCTCTGATGAACACCTCTCTGCCCATCTGGGGCATGACTACTCGGTTTCCCCACAGTAGGCAATCGGCCTGAATCGAGAGTTCATCCCTGTGCCTGTGAAATGGTTTAAATTCCTCAGGGCATGCCCTGTACGTGGCTGCCCAGTCCCCATTCAGGACACATTTCTTGACTAGAGACAATAGCGGGTCTCTATTTATCCAGACTTTAATCTGACGGGCTGTCACGGGTGAGCCTTCGCTTCCGAAAGCTTCAACAGCCATGATCATCTCAGCAGCATGCTCGTTAGCCCCCTCCGTGGTGGCTAGTGGGAGCCTGCTGAGTGCATCGGCGCAGTTTTCAGTGCCCGGTCTGTGCCGAATTGTATAGTCATAGGCGGCTAACGTGAGTGCCCACCTCTGTGTGCGGGTCGATGCGTTTGCATTTATGACCTTGTTGTCGGCCAAAAGGGACGTTAGGGGTTTGTGATCTGTCTCCAGCTCAAATTTCCTGCCAAACAGGTACTGGTGCATTTTCTTTACCGCATATACACATGCGAGCGCCTCCTTTTCTACCATCCCGTAACCCCTTTCTGCCTGGGACAGACTCCTGGTGGCATAAGCTACCAGCTGTAACTGACCTTTGACATTGACATGCTGCAACACACACCCGACACCATAGGACGACGCATCGCACGTCAACACAAATTTCTTACATGGGTCGTATAGTGTTAACAGAGTGTTGGAACATAACAAATTGCGTGCTCTATTAAAAGCCCTTTCCTGGCTGTCCCCTCAGACCCATTCGCGACCTTTGCGTAGGAGCACATGTAGCGGCTCTAGCAGCGTGCTCAATTTGGGAAGAAAGTTACCAAAATAGTTCAGGAGCCCCAGGAACGAACGCAGCTCCGTCGTGTTACGGGATCTGGGTGCTCTCTGGATCGCTTCCGTCTTGGACGCAGTAGGGCTGTCCCGTCTGCTGCTACCCTCATCCCCAGGAATTCTACCTCTGGAGCTAGGAAGACACACTTCGCCTTTTTCAGTCGCAGCCCTACCCGGTCCAGTCTGCGGAGCACCTCCTCCAGGTTGTGGAGGTGTTCTTCAGTATCGTAACCCGTGATGAGGATGTCGTCCTGAAAAACCACCATCCCTGGAATCGACTTGAGGAGGCTTTCCATATTTCGTTGGAAGATCGCGGCAGCCGAGCGAATCCCGAACGGACATCTGTTGTACTCAAACAACCCCTTGTGTGTCGTGATGGTGGTCAGCTTCTTCGACTCACTCGCCAGCTCCTGGGTCATGTAAGCTGAGGTCAGGTCCAATTTTGGAAAAAGTTTACCACCGGATAGCGTCGCAAAGAGGTCCTCCGCTCTCGGTAGTGGATACTGATCTTGGAGTGACACCCGATTGATGGTGACCTTGTAATCACCACGTATCCTGACCGACCCATCTGTCTTGAGCACCGGCACGATCAGGCTCGCCCAGTCACTGAATTCGACTGGCGAGATGATGCCTTCTCTCAGCAGGCGATCCAATTCACCTTCTATCTTTTCCCGCATCATGTACGGCACCGCTCTGGCCTTGTGGTGTACTGGCCTGGCGTCCGGGTTTATGTGAATCACTACCTTGGCCCCCATGAAAGTGCCAATGCCGGGTTGAAATAATGAGTCAAATTTGTCCAGGATCTGTGAGTATGATACTCGCTCCATAGAGGAAATTGCATTGACATCGCCCCATTTCCAGTTCATGACAGCAAGCCAACTCCTCCCCAGTAGTGCGGGACTGTCCCCTGGGACAATCCAGAGTGGCAACCTGTTCTCAGAATCTTTGTGGGTCACGACTACCGTGGCGCTGCCTAGCACCGGAATGATCTGCTTTGTGTAAGTCTGTAGCTGTGCGTCAATCGGCGATAATTTTGGGCTCCTGGCCTTGGACGCCCACAACTTTTCGAACTGTTTGATACCCATCAGGGATTGGCTGGCCCCTGTGTCTAGCTCCATTGATACTGGGATGCCATTGAGGAGCACTTTCATCATTATCGGTGGCGTCCTGGTGTATGAACTGTATACGTGCTCCACATGAACTCGCTGAACTTCAGCTTCCAGCAATTTCCCCCAGCGTTCATTTCTGCAATTTCTGCAGGTATTTTGCTCATCTCTGCAAACTCCGGCTGAGTGTGTGCCTCCATGCCTCCAACATGAGCTGTTGTTGGAAACAAAAGGTCTCTTGCCAGTCGATCGTCCCTGACTGCCCCTGTGACTGTCCTTGAGTGTGCCATTAACAGGTGTTGATGGCCTCATTACTGGCCGCATTGTCCCTTGCAATGGCGTGAAACGCCGTTCAACTTGCCATTATCTCTGTCGAACTCCCCCTCTGGGTTCGACTACATGTTGGGGCATGCCCGACTGCCCTTGTCTGCCTGGAGAACTGTGTGCTGCTTTAACAATGTTGAATCTCTGTCCCAACCATTCCTTAATACAGTACCTCTCATCTGTTCTGCTAGTGGCCATTCTCGCGTGGTTTAAATCCCAGTTTCTCGTCGCCATTGATACGTCCTTACTATACAGTATAAATGCACACGAGGCCCATGCTTGAGAGAAGGTCAGTCTGTAACCTGTCCTTTATTCCTTAGCACTCAAGTGATGAAGGTGGGTGGAGCTTCCCCTTTTGTACCTGAAGGTCCAGGTTAGGAGTGTCTCCCACCTAGTGGTCATTGTTCTCACAGTGTACAACTTAGGTCAGTTTATACATGGGTTGCAATGCTGGTTGAATACATGACAGAAGCAACAACATTTGGTCAGACAACAGCTATGTACGCAATGCAGTTATGGCCTTGCCCCTACACCAAAAAACTGTGTACTATTCATCAGATGGTAAAATTCTATTACATTCTGGTCTCCTCCGTAAACTTTGGGAAGTGCTGCAGAAACGACTCGCCCCTTGTCACATCGGTAAAGTGTGTGTTCACCAGAGAGATTCCTCACCCCATACCAAGGACAATAATGCAGCCGATCAGTTGGCTAAAGAATCCACAATAACCGGATTAGACGTACCAAGCCGACTTTTTGAAACTCCCCAGATACTTGCTGTAGCAGCTGCCACTAAAACGCAAGCCATCGACTTGCATAAACTCCAGTCCGAGTACGACTCCTATGCACAAGTCATGGAATGGCATAACCTCTCTGCCTCTATCCTGTCTATCCCCTTCATTATTTTAAATGTTTCTATAAGATCACCCCTCATCCTTCTTAACTCCAACGAGTAAAGACCCAGTCTACTCAATCTATCATCATAAGGTAACCCCCTCATCTCCGGAATCATCCTAGTGAATCGTCTCTGTACCCCCTCCAAAGCTATTATATCCTTCCTTAATTAATTTGACCAAAACTGCACGCAGTACTCCAGGTGCGGCCTCACCAATACCTTATACAGTTGCAGCAGGACCTCCCTGCTTTCGTACTCCATCCCTCTCGCAATGAAGGCCAACATTCCATTCGCCTTCCTGATTACCTGCTGCACCTGCAAACTAACTTTTTGGGATTCATGCACCTATTTTCTATGTTTCTATGTCCGCTACCATAACCCACCTCATGGGCAGACTCCACTGAGCTCCAAAGTTACGATCAGAAGGGTTATGTTTAAAAATAAACTGGATTACCTTGTGGTATGTTCCTCCGCAACTTAAAGACGATATGTTAAGTTTGTTTCATTCCCACCCCACTGCAGGACATTATTCCGCTCCTACCACAATACAGAAATTAAATCAAGTCTGTTGGTGGCCTGGGTTGAAAAATTATGTCAAAGAATATGTTAATAGATACCTACCATGTTTACAGACAAACCATTCTGCCTGCTCGAAATCAAGCTCCACTCCGATCCCAACCCCCTCCTGAAGGTCCATGGACACACCTACAAATTGATTTTATTGGACCTTTTAACAAATCCCAGAGTAATTATGAACACGCTCTGGTAGTAACTGATCAGTTCACAAAATGAATGGAAGCCTTTCCAACTAAGGATAATAAGGCATGTACAGCTGCACAAATCCTTTTGAGTGAGGTGTTCTGTAGGTGGGGGATACCACCACAGGCAGATCGCGATCAGGGTCCATATTTTACCTGAGCAGTTTTTACTACTCTGCAAGACATGCTCCAAATAAGGCACAAGTTGCATATTGCACATCATCCACAATCATCGGGAATTGTAGAAAGAGGTAATCGGACATTGAAAACAATGTTATGCAAGTTATGTACAGAACACCCCGCTCAATGGGCTAACATGATGACTTTATGTTTAATGGCAATACGCTCTACCCGTCATGCGACAAGGGTGAGTCCATATGAGGCTATGACTGGGAGACAAATGCGGATACCAGGACACATAACCCAGGGGGATAACACACCACTCAAATTACAGCCTTTTCACCAGAAATGGTTGCAGATACTGTTAGACCACGTGGACACAGTAAATAGACTGATTGCCCAGAACATTGGAAAGTCACAAAACCAAATTAAACACAACTTTGACAAAAGGGTAAGACCATTCGAATATGATGTTAGGGACAAAGTGATGTTACAGAATTTTGCTCCAAAGAAACATTCTTTTGATGTAAAATCGATGGGTCCACATCAAATAATTGATAAATTAAACTCCACTGTGTACCTATTGAATGTTCCATATGGCCCAAAGGGAGAACCAAAACTGAAATGGTTCCATATCAATCAGATGAAAACTGTTAAGAATTAAAAGATATTATGTTTGGATTTCTTGCAGGTGAATAATGTGGATCTATACGCTTCTATTGATACTCGGATGTGTGGGAAAGACAACGAATGAAGAGCAGGACTGCAGAGCAGTCTCAGACGATAAATGTACTCAACTCCTCTTTTTTGGAACAGAACCACTGGTTCTTGGTGGACATAAAAAAACAAAGACTTATAATGAACCCTATGGATGGCATTTCCCACAGTGGATGAAGAAGGATAATGGGGATAATGTAGCAACAGAATATACGGCAGATTGTGGTGCTATAACGGAAGGTATAGATCAGTGGGAAATAAAAGAAGGATACGGAGTATGTATGAGATGTCTGTTCAGAGATAGGGAAGGCCCAAAGTTATGGAGATTTCTGAAAAAGAGTGGGAGATTGTGGGGAGAAATAAACAAAAAAGAAATCATCAGATAGCATCAGAAAGTAAATCATTCATCAATTGTGTTGGCCTAGATGGTGGAGAAAAACATGAAGGGCAGTATTCATGCATTCGGACACATATTAAACCTACCCACCGGGAAAATGAACCTGTCATGTGTACCTTTAAGGCTTAGGGAGAATATACTTACCTCAAGCCTGACGGAAGTGGGATAGGTGTACAGATGGTGACATTTGAGGATGCCGTAGAAGGATGTTATAGTGATAGAGGGAAATTCTGTAGTAGTAAGTTTGAAGTAAGAATATACAAAGATAATGACTCAGATCAGGATCAGGGAAGAGGGAAACAATGTCCTCAGCTAAAACCAGGACCTGGAAACGGTCTTGTAATCATTCTCACACATAGGGCAGTATATCATCAAATTATATCAGAAGTGGTTCCTGTTATTTAAAATCAACTGGGCTTGTATTCACTGGAGTTCAGAAGAATGAGAGGGGACCTCATAGAAACGTTTAAAATTCTGACGGGTTCAGACAGGTTAGATGCAGGAAGAATGATCCCAATGTTGGGGAAGTCCAGAACCAGGGGTCACAGTCTAAGGATAAGGGGTAAGCCATTTAGGACCGAGATGAGGAGAAACTTCTTCACCCAGAGAGTGGTGAACCTGTGGAATTCTCTACCACAGAAAGTTGTTGAGGCCAATTCACTAAATATATTCAAAAAGGAGTTAGATGAAGTCCTTACTACTAGGGGGATCAAGGGGTATGGCGAGAAAGCAGGAATGGGGTACTGAAGTTGCATGTTCAGCCATGAACTCATTGAATGGCGGTGCAGGCTAGAAGGACCGAATGGCCTACTCCTGCACCTATTTTCTATGTTTCTATTTAACTGATTTGATATCACCTAATTGTCCTGATAAAACTTCACAATTAGCTCAAGAAATGGTACAACAAGTGTTTAAACAATACTGGGAAAAAGCTACTCTTTCTACAAACCTTGAAAAGATACAGAACGCATCCACAACAAAAGTGATAATGATTCTGACCCGGAAGGAAGTCAAGAACAGAATAGGCGAAAGAGAGGTCTTATCAATGATGGACTCACAGGGTGTAATACCGCTACATCAATAATTAATTCCATGGACCTAGCAGGTACACAGGCTCAATTAGATGATGTACGAGAAAGACTACGGGATGTACTTAGTAAGGAAAACAACATAGAAAGGGAAGAGTTGAGAGGAGATCAAATAACGATTATACACCCAAGGAATATTGTACACATAATAGAAAGTCATGCACGTAAGAATAACGATAGCATTAGAGAAGACAGACATGCCTCTGATCAAGCTACCATTAATGACGTCTGTGTCATGTATGGGAACTGGTTAATGGAACAATCCCGGGAAAATCTAGAAAGTATTAACAAAGGACATCTGCCTACATGGGTAACAAATGCACATAGTGTACACAATGCAGGAAGAATGTTCCCGATGTTGGGAAAGTCCAGAACCAGGGGTCACAGTCTAAGGATAAGGGGTAAGCCATTTAGGACCGAAATGAGGAGAAACTTCTTGTTAACCTGTCGAATTCTCTACCAGAGAAAGTTGTTGAGGCCAATTCATTAGATATATTTAAAAGGAAGTTAAATGTGACCCTTATGACTAAAAGGATCAAGGGGTATGGAGAGAAAGCAGGAATGAGGTACTGAAGTTGCATGATCAGCCATGATCATATTGAATGGTGGTGCAGGCTCGAAGGGCCGAATGGCCTACTTCTGCACCTATTTTCTAAGTTTCTATGTCAGGACTATTTCATTACTATGATGATGCAGAACTGTGTAAAATGAGAAGTTTGATTAAAGTATATCCAGTCAAGCACGAATGCCACAAGGTATGGAACCAAAGATTATAGGGATTAATATGGAAATTCCTCCCTGGATTAGAATAATTTCACATTTAATGGTAATAGTTCAACTCACAATGTTAATATGTTTAATAGTGTACATCTGCTATTTAAAGCACCTAATACGCCAAACATAAAAACAACATAAATATAACTGCACAAAGTCTGTTAGACAAGAGTAAAAATGAAAACTTTAGATATTGAAGACTTTAAGGGAAAATACAGACAGATGGTCACCAGAGTGGTAGTGAATTGATCTGACACGTAAAATGGTCCAGATTAAAAGGGCTTATCAGTATTAGGAGGTTGTGAGGAGTCAGAAGTTCCTCCACCTCAAGGTAGGGACTGTAATATATCGCCTATTGACAGATATTAGAAGTTAGAAGAAGTTTATTTTACACGTCTTTAATTAATGAATAATAATTTATGTTTGTAACTTCCTTTATATGCATTGATTGTATGTAAAACTCGCTTATAAATGATAGAAAATGGCCGTATAACATAAAATGGGTTTTAAAATGGCCAAAGGCAGGGAAGCAAAGCATCATGGTAAATTGAGCCATTATTATGTTAACCATTTTTGTAACTGCTAATACAGCTTCATTTAGAACTAGAAGGATCAAGACCAAAATTCTTGATCAATAAGATAAAGGTATGCAGCATGTACCATTTCTTATCATAATTTTGTAAAGCCAAGCTCAGTAATAAATTCTGTGTGACATAGTCTGTATAATTGTTCTCAGAGAAGTGATTCCCACCACAGAGAGGGAGGGGAGATAGAGACAACATGGAAGGTCAAAGGAAGTAGACTCAATATGATCTATTGTGAGGCTGAAACAGCTGCAGATTTTCACAGCATTTGAATGGGAGGAAAAGGGTATAAAGTAACAGCCCTTCTACCAGGAAGGCAGTGCGAATCAAGGCAACAGGAGATAAGGGGTTGGCACCAGTCTCTCGAGAGGACGCTATCGAGAACAGGATGTGACTATCATTTGTTAAGTATTACTTTTTGCAACAGAATGTAATTTATTTGATGAATCTCTGTTGCTTTTACTCAATATACCTGTATTAAAAGCATTTGTTATAATCTGAACAAGAGTCTCCTCGTTTGAATTAAATATAAACCCTGAGAATAGTTGAATTGCGATAATTAGCAAAGCGGCAAAAAGCTGCTAAGTAGCACCGATCAATGGCGATGTGATTAAAATAGGGGAGGCACAACAGGCCAGAATTGGAGGAGCAGAGATATTTCGGAGGGTTGTAGGGCTGGAGCGGATTAGAGATAGGGAGGGGCGAAACCATTAAAGGATGTGAGAACAAGGATGAGAATTTTAAAATTGAGATTTTGCCAGACACCAATGTACATCAGCAAGCACAGAGAACACAGAGAGTACATCAGCAAGCACAGAGAACACAGAGAGTACGTCAGCAAGCACAGAGAACACAGAGAGTACGTCAGCAAGCACAGAGAACACAGAGAGTACGTCAGCAAGCACAGAGAACACAGAGAGTACGTCAGCAAGCACAGAGAACACAGAGAGTACGTCAGCAAGCACAGAGAACACAGAGAGTACGTCAGCAAGCACAGAGAACACAGAGAGTACGTCAGCAAGCACAGCAACAGGCTGAAACACTGTACCGCCATAGTTGCCCAGTTTGACATTGACATCGCCACCCTAAGCAAGACCCAGCAGGCAGGGGAAGGCCAGCTCAAGGAACAAGGTGGAGGTTACACCTTTTTTCTGGAAAGAGAAACTAGAGGAAGAACGCTGCCTTAACGGAGTTGGTTTCGCCATCAAAAACGAGTTGGTCGACCTCCTCAAAGACTCCCCCTGCGGGGTTAACGAACGCCTCATGACTCTTCGACACACCCTATCCCGGAACCAATGCGCCACAGTCATCAGTGCATATGCCCCAACACTCGTTGCAACGGATGAGGCCAAAGAGGGTTTTTACTCCAACCTCGAAACATTCATAGAAACATAGAAAATAGGTGCAGGAGTAGGCCGTTCGGCCCTTCTAGCCTGCACCGCCATTCAATGAGTTCATGGCTGAACATGCAACTTCAGTACCCCCTTCCTGCTTTCTCACCATACCCCTTGATCCCCCGAGTAGTAAGGACTTCATCTAACTCCCTTTTGAATATATTTAGTGAATTGGCCTCAACAACTTTCTGTGGTAGAGAATTCCACAGGTTCACCACTCTCTGGGTGAAGAAATTCCGCCTCATCTCGGTCCTAAATGGCTTACCCCTTATCCTTAGACTGTGACCCCTGGTTCTGGACTTCCCCAACATTGGGAACATTCTTCCTGCATCTAACCTGTCTAACCCCGTCAGAATTTTAAACGTTTCTATGAGGTCCCCTCTCATTCTTCTGAACTCCAGTCAATACAAGCCCAGTTGATCCAGTCTTTCTTGATAGGTCAGTCCCGCCATTCCGGGAATCAGTCTGGTGAACCTTCGCTGCACTCCCTCAATAGCAAGAATGTCCTTCCTCAGGTTAGGAGACCAAAACTGTACACAATACTCCAGGTGTGGCCTCATCAAGGCCCTGTACAACTGTAGCAACACCTCCCTGCCCCTATACTCAAATCCCCTCGCTATGAAGGCCAACATGCCATTTGCTTTCTTAACCGCCTGCTGTACCTGCATGCCAACCTTCAATGACTGATGTACCATGACACTCAGATCTCTTTGCACCTCCCCTTTTCCTAATCTGTCACCATTCAGATAATAGTCTGTCTCTCTGTTTTTACCACCAAAGTGGATAACCTCACATTTATCCACATTATACTTCATCTGCCATGCATTTGCCCACTCACCTAACCTATCCAAGTCGCTCTGCAGCCTCATAGCATCCTCCTCGCAGCTCACACTGCCACCCAACTTAGTGTCATCCGCAAATTTGGAGATACTACATTTAATCCCCTCGTCCAAATCATTAATGTACAGTGTAAACAGCTGGGTTCCCCAGCACAGAACCTTGCGGTACCCCACCAGTCACTGCCTGCCATTCTGAAAAGTACCCATTTACTCCTACTCTTTGCTTCCTGTCTGACAACCAGTTCTCAATCCATGTCAGCACACTACCCCTAATCCCATGTGCTTTAACTTTGCACATTAATCTCTTGTGTGGGACCTTGTCGAAAGCCTTCTGAAAGTCCAAATATACCACATCAACTGGTTCTCCCTTGTCCACTCTACTGGAAACATCCTCAAAAAATTCCAGAAGATTTGTCAAGCATGATTTCCCTTTCACAAATCCATGCTGACTTGGACCTATCATGTCACCTCTTTCCAAATGCACTGCTATGACATCCTTAATAATTGATTCCATCATTTTACCCACTACCGATGTCAGGCTGACCGGTCTATAATTCCCTGTTATCTCTCTCCCTCCTTTTTTAAAAAGTGGGGTTACATTGGCTACCCTCCACTCGATAGGAACTGATCCAGAGTCAATGGAATGTTGGAAAATGACTGTCAATGCATCCACTATTTCCAAGGCCACCTCCTTAAGTACTCTGGGATGCAGTCCATCAGGCCCTGGGGATTTATCGGCCTTCAATCCCATCAATTTCCCCAACACAATTTCCCGACTAATAAGGATTTCCCTCAGTTCCTCCTCCTTACTAGACCCTCCGACCCCTTGTCCCATGTGCCCACGAACGACAAACTGATCCTCCTCGGTGACTTCTACGCCAGGGTCAGCAAAGACACAGCTCTCTGGGGAGGTGTGATTGGCAGAGAGAGGGTAGGGAAAGCCAACTCCAACGGTAACCTACTCCTGACAAACTGTCTAGAACATGAATTTCTTATCATCAACACCTTGTTCCGCCAGAGGGACAAATACAACACCCTCGCTCCAAATAGTGACACCTGCTCGACTATGTCATCATCCGAGCCAGGGATCGCAAGGATGTGCGCATCACCCATGCCATGACAGGAGCTGATGACTGCTGGACGGACCATCACCTAATCCGATCCATCATCAATATAAACATAGCCCCAAAGCAGAGGGGACAGCAGAAGCAGTGCCAGGGCACTTAAAGACCCAGGGAACAAGTCCGACTGTGGCAACTACAGAGGAATCTCCCTGCTACCAACCACTGGGAAAGTTGTCGCTAGAGTCCTTCTCAACCGTCTTCTCACTGTGGCCGAGGAGCTCCTCCTGCAGTCACAGTGCAGATTTCGTCCCCTACAGGGCACAACGGACATGATCTTTGCAGCGCGACAGTACAGGAAAAATTCAGGGAGCAGCTCGAGCCCTTATACATGGCCTTCTTCAACCTTACAAAGTGTTTGACACTGTCAACCGCGAGGGTCTATGGAGCGTCCTCCTCCGTTTCGGATGCCCCCAAAAGTTCATCAACATCCTCCACCTGCTCCACGACGACATGCAGGTCGTGATCCTTACCAACTGATCCATTACAGACCCAATCCACCTCCGGACCGGGGTCAAACAGGGCTATGTCATCGCCCCAACCCTCTTCTTAATCTTCCTCGCTGCCATGCTCCACCTCACAGACAACAAGCTTCCCGCTGGAGTGGAACTAGACTACAGAACCAGTGGGAAGCTGTTCAACCGTTGCTGTCTCCAGGCCAGGTCCAAGACCATCCCAACCTCAGTCATCGAGCTACAGTATGCGGACAATGGCTGCATCTGCGCACCTTCAGAGGCTGAACTCCAGGACATAGTCGACATATTTATTGAGGCGTATGAAAGCATGGGCCTTATACTAAACATCCGTATGACAAAGGTCCTCCACCAGCCTGCCCTCACTGCACAGCATTTCCCCCAGTCATCAAGATCCATGGTTCGGCCCTGGAAAACGTGGACCATTTCCCATACCTCGGGAGCCTCTTAACAAAAGCAGACATTGATGAGGAGATTCAACGCAACCTTCGGCCGCCTGAGGAAAAGTGTTCGAAGACCAGGCCCTCAAATCTACCACCAAGCTCATGGTCTACAGGGCTGTAGTAATACCCGGCCTCCTGTATGGCTCAGAGGCATGGACCACGTACAGTCGACACCTCAAGTTGCTGGAGAAATACCACCAACGATGCCTCCGCAAGATCCTACAAATCCCTTGGGAGGACAGACGCACCAACATTAGCGTCTCGACCAGGCCAACATTCCCAGCAATGAAGCACTGACCACACTTGATCAGCTCCGCTGGGCAGGCCACATTGTCCACATGCCAGACACAAGACTCACAAAGCAAGCGCTCTACTCGGAACTCCTTCATGGCAAACGAGCCAAAGGTGGACAGAGGAAACGTTACAAGGACTCCCTCAAAGCCTCCCTGATAAAGTGTAACATCCCCACCGGCATCTGGGAGTCCCTGGCCAAAGACTGCCCTAAGTGGAGGAATTGCATCCGGGAGGGCGCTGAGCACCTCGAGTCTCATCGCCGAGTGCATGCAGAAAACAAGCGCAGGCAGCGGAAGGAACGTGCGGCAAACCTGTCCTACCCTCCTTTACCCTCATCTGTGGCAGCTACTGTGGCTCTCGTATTAGAATGAGTCCTTAGGTGGTTGAACAGTCTAAGAGTGAAAGCAAGTCTTCCTCAATTCCGAGGGACTGCCTATGATGATGATGGGTAAGCAAGATTTGGAACGAGTTAGGATAACAGCAGCAATTTTGGATGAGCTCAAGTTTATAGAGTGTAGAAGATGGGAGGCCAGTCAGGAGAGCACTGGAATAGTCAAGTCCAGAGATAACAAAGGCATGGTTGAGGGTTTGAAAAGCTGATGAACTGAGGCATGGGTGGAATCAGATGATGTTGCAGAAGCACAAATTTAAATTTGAAGCACTACTTCAAGGTAGGTGAGGAGGCAATGTTGAAACTGGTAAAATAATTCAGAATTGGTGTAAGGGAGCATTTATTCACATGAGGAGTAATCAGTACTTGGAATGGACTCCTAGCTCGAGGTTGGAGCAAAGAAATGTAAAGTTATTCAAGAGCCACCTGTTGGTATGATGGGGGAATTGCAGGTTTTTCATTCTGGATAGATGCGCTAAGATGGGCTGAATGACTTTCCTTGCCTGTATTATTAAACAGTATAAATATGAAAGCTAAATTTTTAACAGAGTCCAATGTATTATTACTCCAGCTATTTTATGACATGTTCCATATCAATATGCTACATTAGAAATGGCCACAATTTACAGCAAAACCTCACCTTTTCTGAGCTTAACGAACCTTTGGCCGAGCATTAGGCCACTGTATCATATTCAGCAAAGAACCTCCAACTTGAATGTGATGTGCTCCACATAAAAACACCTTTGTCCAACAACACAGTTCTGACTTTCTCGCCACATTTGGTAGCTGGAATCATCGATTTGTATTGATGAACAGCCTAAAATCCAACACTTCATTTGAAAGCCATTTGCGTTTGTACTTGGCTGTCACTTCGGCTAGCCAAGTAGGAAATGTCAGCAAAGTTGCTTAAATTTCACGAAGCTAACTGCAAACAAAATTGGTTTGGATGTTATGCTATTTTGGATTAGGAAACCACCCCCACATCTTTTACGTCGAGCCTCTCACCAGATTGTAATTTCATTCTTATATAAAAAGAGAGGGTGATGCAACCTCCACTTAAATCAGGACATTTTTTTTCCCAAATAAGTGCTTTGAATAATTTTGCTATATTTTTTGACTTGGAATACTTTCTTCCAACAGTATTGGTTTAATAAACATTTTAAAAAACTAAATTATCAATTGTAATTTTGAGAATAAGAGTTTAGGATATTAAAAACAGTATTTTATTCAGGAAATCCTCACCACAGAAACCCGTAATTGGATCAAAGGTATTGAAACAAGTGATTCTGTTCCATCTTTCAGCACAAGCTCCATTTCCTATCAGCTCTCTTTCCCACAAGCCTGTCTGGCCTGGATTGACAGAATCTACTGAATGCTTTGCTTTGTTTAAGAGGAGCTGTCAACATTGAACAAAGCCTCACTATGAGATTTTCAATCACGAGCTGCATGGCTGAGATGCCACTTAGTGCCAAAAACATAGACGTGGTTTAAAGGTGCGTGTCACACAGGGATGGCCTTGTGGTATCAACATATTCTTTTTTCCCTCTCTTGTCCTTTTTTCACATCTTTCTCTCTTTTTACTTATATTTACCTTTCTCTCTCTATTGCTCAAATTCACATGATTACTTTTCTTGCCATGGTTACAATTTTTAAATCCAAATATTTATTTCAGATTGTGTCTCAGACCACTCCTATACAAGAGCCGTCGCTCTCTACAACGCTGCCGCATATTGACGTAATTTGCAGTGAGCTCCGGGTTAAACAGAGAAGCCGAGTTACTCTATTTTACTACTGATTTACCTCTTCTTCATAGGGTGGCAGAATATACTTCTGAAAAGAAAAAAGATTTGTGTTGCGGCCCTTTGAAGGCGATGGACCTGTTGTATGTCGCCTGCATTTTCTGTTTCTTTTTCAGATTTCTAGCATTCACAGATACAATGATTTCAAAGCTTATCCCATACAAATATGTTGTAAATGCTACATAACACTGCAATGTATGATATCCTGATCAGATCTTTCCTGGTACACACCAGAGTGTGAACGTACCAGAAAGGAAAAATCTTACATTCATGTAGCATCTTTCATGACCACCGAATGTCTCAAAGCTCTTGACAGCCAATGAAGTACTTTTGAAGTGCAGTCACTTTTGTAATGTGGGAAATGCGGCAGCCAATTTGTACAAAGTAAACTCCCACAAATAGCAATGTAATAATGACCAAATAATCTGTTTTATTGATGTTGATTGAGGGATAAATATTGGCCAGGACACCGGGGATAACTCCCCTGCTCTTCTTTGAAATAGTGCCATGGGATCTTTTACGTCCACCTGAGAGAGCAGGCGAGGCCTCAGTTTAACGTCTCATCTGAAAGATGGCACCTCTGACAGTACAACACTCCCTCAGCACTGCAATGGAGTGTCAGCCTAGATTTATGTGCTCAAGTCCCAGGAGTGGGATTTGAACCAACAATCTTCTGACTCAGAGGCAAGTGCACTATTCACTGAGCTGCAGCTGACACCAGGAAAAAAGTACACAATTAAGCCGTTTCTGTAGTATTTCACGGAGTGAATTCTTATCACACAATTGACTCTTGTTTCTGGTCATATTTACCAACCAAACTGGACGCTCAACGGTTTTCTACTATAATTTTTGTGGTGCAGGGAATCGCTCTCTTGCCAATCACAAAACCATCTACTCAGTATCTGAATTGATTGTTTGAAAAGCGTGACAGTCAGCTACAAAAATGATTAAACAAATTTCAGCTATTCAGAGTTTTCCAAGCGGCTGAGCTAAATATTTGCAAACCCAGGTTGCCATGAATCCCAACCTACCCCTGCCAGCGAATTATTTGCAGGATCTCGAGGGAGATAGCTGAAGAGGTCTCTGCCTCAGATACAGTAATGACTGCCACACAGTACCAGAAAAAGTTCATGATCTCTCGAGTACAATTTTTATTCATGCACTCCTTTATAATAATAATGGGGAACAGGGAAATGGCAGAGTCATTGAACAAATATTTTGTATCGGTCTTCACGGTAGAAGATACTAAAAACATCCAAATAATGGATAATCAAGGGGCTACAGGGAGGGAGGAACTTAATACAATCGCTATTAAAGTAGTAGTACTCGGTAAAATAATGGAACTAAAGACGGACAAGTCCCCTGGGCCTGATGGCTTACATCCTAGGGTATTAAAAGAAATGGCTGCGGAGATAGTGGATGCATTGGTTGTAATCTATCAAAATTCCCTGGATTGCGGGGGAGGTCCCAGTGGATTGGAAAACCGAAAATGTAATGCCCTTATTTAAAAAAGGAGGAAGACAGAAAGCAGGAAACTATAGACCAGTTAGCCTAACATCTGTCATTGGGAAAATGCTGGAGTCCATTATTAAGGAAGCAGTAGCAGGACATTTGGAAAAGCATAATTCAATTCAGCAGAGTCAGCACGTTTTCATGATAGGGAATTCACGTTTGACAAATTTGCTGGAGTTCTTTGAAGATGTAACAAGCAGTTTGGATAAGGAGGAACCAGTGGATGTGGTGTATTTGGATTTCCAGAAGGCATTCGATAAGGTGCCACATAAAAGGTTACTGCACAAGATAAAAGTTCATGGGGTTGGGGCAATATATTAACATGGATAGAGAATTGGCTAACTAACAGAAAAGAGTGTGTCGGGATAAATGGTTCATTTTCCAGTTGGCAACAGTAACTAGTGGGGTTCCACAGGGATTGGTGCTGGGGCCTCAACTATTTGCAATCTATATTAATAACTTGGATGAAATGATTGAGTGTCATGTAGCCAAATTTGCTGATGATACAAAGATGCGTGCAAAAGCAAATTGTGAGGAGGACACAACAAATCTGCAAAGGAATGTAGGCAGGCTAAGTGAGTGGGCAAAAATTTGGCAGATGGAGTATAATGTGGAAAATGTGGTGTTATCACTTTGGCAGAAATAATACAAAAACAAATTATAATTTAAATGGAGAAAAATTGCAAAGTGCTGCAGTACAGAGGGACCTGGGGGTCCTTATGCATAAAACACAAAAAGTTAGTATGCAGGTACAGCAAGTAATCAGGAAGGCAAATGAAATGTTGGCCTTTATTGCAAGGCGAATGGAGTATAAAAGCAGTGAAATCCTGCTACAACTGTACAGGGTATTGGTGAGGCCACACCTAGAATACTGCGTACAATTTTGGTGTCCGTATTTAAGGATATATTTGCAATGGAGGCTGTTCAGAGAAGGTTCACTCGGTTGATTCCGGAGACAAGGGGTTTGACTTATGAAGATAGGTTGAGTAGGTTGGGCCATTACACATTGGAGTTCAGAAGAATGAGAGGTGATCTTATCAAAATGTATAAGGCGGCTCGACAAGGTGGATACAGAGATCTTCATAGGGAAAACTAAAACTAGAGGACATAGTCTCAGAATAATAGGCCGTCCATTTAAATCTGACATGAGGAGGAATTTCTTCTCTCAGAGGGTTGCAAATCAGTGGCATTCTCTGCCCCAGAGAGCTGTGGAGGCTGGGTCATTGAATATATTTAAGGCGGAGATCGACAGATTTTTGAGTGTTAAGAGAATAATGGGTTATGAGGAGCGGGCAGGGAAGTGGAGCTGAGTCCATGACCAGATCAACCATGATATTAAATAGTGGAGCAGGCACGAGGTCCAAATGGCCTATTCCTGTTCCAATTGCTTATTACTTAAATTATAACTCTGACACACTATTTGTTCTCATGCTGTTGCTGTCTGAGCACGCTGTGGGTTGCCTCGTAAAATGCATTACACATAGATAGGCTTAATGAGGCACCCTATTTGCCATGAATGATCTTTACACATTATTAAGATTGCTTTCCGAGATCTCATGTTTCCACACTTCGATGTCCTCTGATGAACCCGTCAAACAGAGGACTGTATTACATTGATAGTATAGTACGTGCTTTGGTGGCTATGTGTGTGTGCCACAAGAGCAGATGGACCCTCTGGTAACCATTCCCATTTAAATCTTTGCAGGCAAAGAAGTCACACAACTGCCACGAACGGGTATGGACAGGTTGCTGTCCGCCTCAGACCCTGCCACTTACAGACCTGGAGGAGCGAGTAGCAGGCTTCAGCGGCATCTCAAGACGGGCAACTGCTACTGGTGGCGCGGACCCCCGCTTGCATCCTGAGGGTAAGTCCTGCACACTCCCTGGACTAGGGTTGGGGCAATGTGATGCAGTGCCTCTGGGCTGGATATAATGGAATAGCGACGGTCCTTCAAATAAGCCTGTGCTATGTGACCTTCCTCATGTCACCCTGCCCCCTCCCCTGCTGCTAACCACTCGGCTGTTGCTTTCTACTTCCAGATGACCAGCTGCAGGTGCCGAATCCCTGGGATCAACCCTCCACATCAGCCCATGTGGAGGAGGAAGAATTTGAGGAAGAGGAGTTGACGGAGCAGCTGACGCGCGGGGGGGGGGGGGGGGAAGTGGCAGGGGGGGGAAAGGGGGTTACAGAAGCAGTCTACATCTCTTTTACCACTGGAAAACGCCTCGTCCAAGGATGATGTTACATTCCAGGGCTTTGAGATCTCTAAGGCTCCTGGAACCATTCGGGTGCAGCAACGCAGTTCTGGGGTCGAATCCCATATGCCATCTCTCCGGAGAGCGAGTCGGCAAAGCCAGTCTGCTGACAAACAGGCAGACGCAGAACTGGACATGGTGGGACTGTCCAAGGAGCGCATCAGGCTCACCTGTCAGCTCCTGGGTAGGATTCCCGCGATCATAGACAGTCTGAAAGTGACCATAACTGAGGTAGGGTTGTAGACTGCCGGTACAAGCCGCTAAACCTGCGAGGCCATCACTGCCCACACGAGGCTGGTGGCCTCCACCACTGACACTGGAGTCCCGGAAAGTGTGGCGAGCAGCCTTTCCGAGTTCCCCAGTGTGACACCTAGATACACCCCCACACCACCTGTGACTGGTGACACCGATGAATAGGCTCGCCAGTCAAAAGCCGGGCTTTCCACGTCACAAGCTGCTCCAAAGTCTCCCCAGAAGGCATCTCCAATGTCTCTTCCCCCAACACAGCAGCTGCACGCTATCATGGTGCCACTTTGAGTATGAGGAGCAGGCGAGGGAGGGAGCTAAGGGTAAGGGAGAAAGCTGATGGCAAAAGTGGAGCAGAGGTGTTGGTTATCATGTTGTTGTATTATAATCAGTTTAATCATAATTAAATGTTATTTTATTAAAGTTTCAACGTTTTCAAATGATGTTAATAAAGTTGTAACATTTTACAATGTTTGATACATTTTTTTTTGTTCACCTCAACTGTCCCTGTGTAGTGTCTCATTTTCAGAATAAGAGGGGGAATAGTCAACATGATAGGATTGAGTGACCAGGCAACGGTCAAACGTGCCGTTCACTCTTCAAGCAAAGCGTGAAATTTGAGTTGCAGGCACAAGGCTTTTGCAGCGGCGAAATTTTCACGATGCCTCCCGTGGTTGTGGTGGGGGTGGTGGTATGGGTTCCTCGCCAGGCTCCTCTTTCTCATCCCCTCTCTCCTGAGGTTTTCCTGCAATCCCCATTGGCAAATCCTGGCCCCTCATGACAGCTAAGTGAACTCAGAGACCTGCAGAGGGAAGTATTGCAGGCAGTCTCCAGTGTTTGCACCTGGGCAGGACCAGAACCAATGTCCTCGGGGGAGTGTTTGCTAGTGCTGTTGGGGAGGAGTTAAACTAATATGGCAGGGGGATAGGAACCTATGCAGGGTGACAGAGGGAAATAAAGTGGAGTCAGAGCAAAATATAGAAAGGAGAATAGTAAAAGTGGAGGGCAGAGAAATCCAAGGCAAAAAACAAAAAGGGCCACATTACAGCAAAATTCTAAAGGGGAAAAGTGTGTTAAAAAAACAAGCCTGAAGGCTCTGTGCCTCAATGCGAGGAGTATTCAGAATAAGGTGGATGAATTAACTGCGCAGATAGCAGTTAACGGATATGATGTGATTGGCATCAGAGACATGGCTCCAGGGTGACCAAGGCTGGGAACTCAACATCCAAGAGTATTCAGTATTTAGGAAGGATAGACAGCAAGGAAAAGGAGGCGGGATGGCATTGCTGGTTAAAGAAGAAATCAATGCAATTATAAGGAAGGACATTAGCCTGGATGATGTGTAATCGGTATGGGTGGAGCTGCGGAATTTCAAAGGGCAGAAAACGCTAGTGGGGGTTGTGTACAGACCACCAAATAGTAATAGTGAGGTTGGGGACAGCATCAAACAAGAAATAAGGGATGTGTGCAATAAAGGTACAGCAGTAATCATGGGCGACTTTAATCTACATATTGATTGTGCTAACCTAACTGGTAGCAATGCGGTGGAGGAGGATTTCCTGGAGTGTATTAGGGATGGTTTTCTAGACTAATATGTCGAGGAACCAACCAGGGAGCTGGCCATCCTAGGCTGGGTGATGTGTAATGAGAAGGGACTAATTAGCAATCTTGTTGTGCGAGGCCCCTTGGGGAAAAGTGACCATAATATGGTAGAATTACTTATGAGGATGGGAAGTGACAAAGTTAATTCGGAAACTAGGGTCCTGAACTTAAGGAAAGGTAACTTCGACGGTATGCGGCGTGAATTGGCTAGAATAGACTGGCAAAGGATACACAAAGGGTTGACGGTGGATAGGCAGTGGCAAACATTTAAAGATCACATGGATGAATTTCAGCAATTGTTCATCCCTGTCTGGAGTAAAAATAAAACTGGGAAGGTGGCTCAACCATGGCTAACAAAGAAAATTAAGGATAGTATTAAAGCCAAGGAAGAGGCATATAAATTGGCTAGAAAAGCAACAAACCTGAGGATTGGGAGAAATTTTTAATTCAACAGAGGAGGACTAAGAGTTTAATTAGGAGGGGGAAATATAAAAACTGACTGCAAAAGCTTCTATAAATATGTGAAGAGAAAAAGATTAGTAAAGACAAATGTAGATCCCTTGCAGTCGAATTTAGGTGAATTTATAATGGGGAACAAAGAAATGGCAGACCAATTGAACCAATATTTCGGTTGTGTCTTCGGAAGGTTATTTGCATCTTCCTTCGTGAAGGTACGAGGAGACAGTGGGTCGAGTGAGAAGAAGGAACTGAAGGATATCCTTATTAGGCAGGAAATTGTGTTAGGGAAATTGATGGGATTGAAAGCCGATAAATCCCTGGGGCCTGATAGTCTGCATCCCAGAGTACTTAAGGAGGTGGCCCTAGAAATACTGGATGCATTGGTGATCATTTTCCAACAGTCTATCGACCCTGGGTCAGTTCCTATGGACTGGAGGGTAGCTAATGTAACACCACTTTTTTAAAAAGGAGGGAGAGAAAACGGATAATTATAGACTGGTTAGCCTGACATCAGTAGTGGGGAAAATGTTGGAATCAATCATTAAGGATGAAATAGCAGTGCATTTGGAAAGCAGTGACAGGATCGGACCAAGTCAGCATGGATTTATGAAAGGGAAATCATGCTTGACGAATCTTCTGGAATTTTTTGAGGATGTAACTAGTAAGAGTGGACAAGGGAGAACCAGTGGATGTGGTGTATTTGAACTTTCAAAAGGCTTTTGACAAGGTCCCGCACAAGAGATTGGTGTGCAAAATCAAAGCGCCTGGTATTGGGGGTAATGTACTGACGTGGATAGGGAACTGGTTGGCAGACAGGAAGCAGAGAGTCGGGATAAACGGGTCCTTTTCAGAATGGCAGGCAGTGACTAGTGGAGTGCCGCAGGGCTCAGTGCTGGGACCCCAGCTCTTTACAATGTTCCTTAACGATTTAGATGAAGGAATAGAGTGTAATATCTCCAAGTTTGCGGATGGCATTAAACTGGGTGGCAGTGTGAGCTGTGAGGAGGACGCTAAAAGGCTGCAGGGTGACTTGAACAGGTTAGGTGAGTGGGCAAATGCATGGCAGATGCAGTATAATGTGGATAAATGTGAGGTTATCCATTTTGGGGGCAAAAACACGAAGGCAGAATATTATCTGAATGGCGGCAGACTAGGAAAAGGGGAGGTGAATCGAGATCTGGATGTAATGGTTCATCAGTCACTGAAAGTGGGCACGCAGGTACAGCAGGCGGTAAAGAAGGCAAATGGTATGTTGGCCTTTATAGCTAGGGGATTTGAATATAGAAGCAGGGAGGTCTTAATGCACTGTACAGGGCCTTGGTGAGGCCTCACCTGGAATAGTGTGTTCAGTTTTGGTCTCCTAGTCTGAGGAAGGATGTTCTTGATATTGAGGGAGTGCAGCAAAGGTTCACCAGACTGATTCCAGGGATGGCTGGGCTGTCATATGAGGAGAGACTGGATCAACTGGGCCTGTCTTCACTGGAGTTTAGAAGGATGAGAGGGGATCTCATAGAAACATATAAGATTCTGACGGGACTGGACAGGATAGATGCGGGAAGAATGTTCCCGATGTTGGGGAAGTCCAGAACCCGGGGACATAGTCTTAGGATAAGGGGTAGGCCATTTAGGACTGAGATGAGGAGAAATTTCTTCACTCAGAGTTGTTAACCTGTGGAATCCCCTGCCGCAGAGTTGTTGATGCCAGTTCACTGGATATATTCAAGAGGGAGTTAGATATGGCCCTTACGGTTAAGGGGATCAAGGAGTATGGAGAGAAAGCAAGAAAGGGGTACTGAAGGAATGATCAGCCATGATCTTATTGAATGGCGGTGCAGGCTCGAAGGGCTGAATGCCCTACTCCTGCACCTAGTTTCTATGTTCCAAGCATGGGAAGCGCTGCTTGAGCACTCCAATTGTCTGTTCGATGATGTTGCGCGTGGCTATATGGCTCTCATTATAGCAATGCTCGGCTTCTGTCTTAGACAGTTCCGGAGGGGGTCACGAGCGAGGTGGCAAGGCCGTAACCTTTGTCCCCGAGCATCCAGCTCTGGCCTTGTGGTTGAAGCTGGAACAGGCCTGAGACAGTGCTCTCACGCAAGATGAAAGCATCATGGATGCTCCCTGGATATTGGGCATTGACTGCTATGATGTACTGAATATGGTCGCAGACAATCCCTTTCGGTTTCGGTAAACCTCTGGATGATGTCAAGGTATTCGCAGGGCGATGTGCTTAGTTAAGGGCACCCTGAACCTTGGGGAAGCCAGCAAATCGCCCAAAACCTACAGCCCTCTCATTTTGAGCCTCCTTGGTCATTGGGAAGTTTGTGAAGTCCATCTTGCATGCATACCAGTGTAGTAGTCACCTGGTGAAGGCAGCAATGTGTAGCGTGCTGCAAGATGGAGCATATGTCTTCCACTGATGTCTGAAAGGAGCCAGAGGCATAGAAGGCAAGTGCTGCAGTCACCTTCGACGGGCAGTGCAGTCCTGATGTCACTGGTAGGGTGTAGGTCTGCCTGTACGAACTGGCATATCTCTGTCAGCACTTCTTTTCAGAAGCGCAGCCTTCTAACGCACTTTTTGCTGATGGGTTCCCGGGCGGACGCTAAATCGGGCGATAAAAGTTCCACCCGGGGCGCTAGCACAGCATTGTATGCTGAGTTACGACATCCAAACGGTGAAAACATTGGGCGGCGCTAAGTTTTAGTGCCGTCACAAAACCACTGCCCGAAGTTCCGCCTGGGCACAAAATGTTGTGCGCCGTCTCACGGCCCCCCCAAAAAATTGTTTTTGTGCCCTGCATAGGCACTAAACGGGATGCAAATTAACTGAAAATCCAGCCCTTAATGTCCTATACCATCTCGTGGCTGGCGGCATTCAAATACAGGTTGACAGGTGAAAGTTGATAAAGCATTTTGCCATTCTAAATGTTGACATAAAAAGCACGACTCAAAAGTCATGACACAGGAAGTAATGTTAAAGTGAACAGGAAGTGTGCACAATATGGTATACAACTCAAAGCTGACTAAAATGCCCAATCTTTTGTAAAGTTGCTAAGAACCAAATACACTGCCGTAGTTTGATCCACAACAGACAAATGAACACGGTAGCCAAATTTAGACTGAGCAACAATTAGAAATAAAGGGCAAAAGTAAATATAATAGGCAAAGTTCAATGAAATGTCAGAAACATATTAATAAAACTGGTAATTTCAGAAAAGCTTTGCACTTTTACTCAGTTTATACTTTCCTACTTTCTGGCTGATGTGTGAAAACTGCAAGCATCTAGTTGGAGGAAACAGTCATGTGGTTACCAGAGACTAATCAGGTCACTAGAAAGGGATAGCACACCACAGAGCAAATAGTTTGTGAGAAAATGGTACTCCGTTTATAAAAAATGATAGATGTTTATGACTTTTATTAAATACTTGAATTACATTTCCATTGTAATTACAGTTCAAAAGGAATCAGTACTATATTTTATAGGGAATCAACACACAAGTTTCACTCGATCATTTTATCATTATCGGTATATAAAAGGTGGAAAATCCAGATATGGTAGAAACATTGCAAATTTTTTTTTAAGTTGCATTGGAAATTTACAGCCATTTGTTGGCCAACAGCAAACATAATCTTACGATGAATATTATGTCCAAATTTAATTGGTAATTTGTTTCTTCAACTCTACAAGCCATCAAAACAGCCTTCCAGTTCCAGTAAGTCTCCAAGAGGTAACGATTCAAATCCTGAAGGATCTGCACTCGCAGACATGAGGCCACTGAACCTGTCTGGTGTTGCTGGTGACAGATCAGGTTGCAGAGCAGAATGGCTGGGGAACAATGAGTTTTCATAACTTGTGGGGACAAATGAAAAAGGTTCTGAAGAAGGATATGTCTGAAAGGTAGGCAAAATGCAAAAGTTAATTTATTTTATTTTTCAATTTTAGAAATGCCACAGAACAACTAAAGCAACCTGCTGCTCTCGTGATTGACAACTATGAAAATGAAACATTTATGCCAGCTACCATTTCAAATTTGTTAAGAGGTCAAATTGAGAGTAAGCTTTCAATCAAGTGCTATAAAATGTTTTAGGTACTTAATTTGTAAGTGCAGAATATAACAGGAGCTCCAATTTGACTGTTGCAATAAAGACCAACAAAAACTGCAACTACAAATGAGTTATATCGGTTAAACAGTCCAATTTTGAGGTTACTCCCCTCTCCCTGTTGGTGGAGCTGTTTCAACCCTGGTCAAGTACTATAATCTTGTTCTTTTTTTTATTTACTTGACAGGAAACTATACAACACAATTTGGCAGCCAGTGTTTGTGTGAGCAAAAATATGGAAGACACAGTCTATAATTGTAAGATTCAAGTAAAAAAAATCAACGGTTAATATACGATATTTGGGCGAACAAAGTAATCTTTATTGAAGAGAATCTAGCAGTCATTTCATATTTTTATACAACAATTTTCCACAATAACCTGACACAAATTGATTTTGTCTTTAGATTTCCTGTATTGTAACACATTCTACATAATTGGCACAATAATATTTTAACATTACACCCCTGAAAATGTGAAAAACTTATGACAGAGTAGCATATTGGTCCCATGGCCTCAATCTTCCTTGCTACCATGCTCCACCTCACAATCAACAAGCTCCCCGCTGGATTGGAACTAAACCACAGAATCAGTGGGAAGCTGTTTAACCTTCGCTGCCTCCAGGCCAGGTCCAAGGCCACCCCAACCTCTGTCGTCGAGCTACAGTACGCGGACGACGCCTGCGTCTGCGCACATACAGAGGTTGAACTCCAGGATATAGTCGACGTATTTATTGAGGCATATGAAAGCATGGGCCTTACACTAAACATCCGTATGACAAAGGTCCTCCACCAGCCTGTCCTTGCCACATAGCACTACCCCCCAGTCATCAAGATCCACGGCACGGCCCTGGACAACGTAGACCATTTCCCATACCTCGGGAGCCTTTTATCAAAAGCAGACATTGATGAGGAGATTCAACACTGCCTCCAGTGCGCGAGTGCAGCCTTCGATCGCCTGAAGAGAGAGTGTTCAAAGACCAGACCCTCAAATCTACCACCAAGCTCATGGTCTACAGGGCTGTGGTGATACCCACCCTCCGGCATGGCTCAGATGCATGGAGCATGTACAGTAGACACCTCAAGTCGCTGGAGAAATACCATCAACGATGCCTCCACAAGATCCTACAAATCCCCTGGGAGGACAGATGCACCAACATTAGCGTCCCCGACCAGGCCAACATCCCAGCAATGAAGCACTGACCACATTTGATCAGTTCCGCTGGGCAGGCCACATTGTCCGCATGCCAGACATGAGACTTCCAAAGCAAGCGCTCTACTCTGAACTCCTTCATGGCAAACGAGTCAAGGCTTGACAGAGGAAACGTTACAAGGACACCCTCAAAGCTTCCCTGATAAAGTGCGGCATCCCCACCGACGCCTGGAGTCCCTGGCCAAAGACCACCCTGAGTGGAGGAAGTTAATCCGGGAGGGCGCTGAGCGTCTCGAGTCTCATCGCCGAGTGCATACAGAAAACAAGCCCAGACAGCGGAAGGAACTCGCGGCAAACCTGTCCCACCCTCCCTTACCCTCAACAACTGTCTGTCCCACCTGTGGCAGGGACTGTGGCTCTCGTATTGGACTGTTCAGCCACCCAAGGACTCATTCTAAGAGTGGAAGCAAGTCTTCGATTCTGAGGGACTGCCTATAATGATGATGATGATATTGGCCCCAATGCTTATGAGACATTTAAACGATGAGTGAACCTGACTACAAAATATATTCATAACTGATCAAGTCCACTCGCCTACTTATACTCTATGTGAGGAAGGCCAATATGTTCTGTGTTACGGAAAAGGTCAGGAGACATATTTGTTGAGTGTGTGGTGCATCAGTGACAGCCCAAAGAAACCAAGAACAATAGTAAAGTAATTAAATGACAGAGGATGGGAGGGAGCAGTAATTCAATAACAGCAATGGAAAAAAGACTATGTTTGGAGTTTTACTCGAACTTCCTGTTTGGTGGTGGTAATTTTGTTAGTAGTACTTAGTATCAGCTTGTTCTATTGCGCAGTACGGTGTGTGGTGACCCTGTAGTATGAAGACAATATTGGGATGTGATTAGGAATGCCAGGACCACAGCAGAGAAAATGGTACTTACCGTTTCTAGGTGGGTGCCTTGGATAACATGGTGAGAGACTCGTCTTACCAGATCATTAATAGATAGGCCTGACAGAGTACCACAATTTTCCTCTTTCACTTTATTAATAAATGAATGAAATACATCTCTGTAACATAAAAACAAAAGACAAAACTAATTAGATTACTGGCTTGCAAGATTAAGCTTTAAAAATTACAGGTCACTCACTAAATTATTATTCAACAAAGAATTGCTAAAACCACAATGCACTCACTGAATGCTTGCAGCTTCCAATATGACCCCCACTTCTTGGTCAAAGCTAACTGAAGCATTCACGTATATTTGCAGTGCACAAATTTGAGAAAACGATACCAAGCAGTGATTTTTTTTTAAACATCGCTTTTGCTCCCGAGTCATAATAACCCATTGAATAGCAATCGCTTTATTCCAATTAGTGAAAATACTAGTATTTAAACAAAACAAATGAGCCACCTTAATTATATGCTGACACTACAAACTAAAAGTAATTAGCAACTTTTTATTACTCTGTTTCTCAAACAGTGCACAGTCCGTAGCTGACAGGCACTCTAATTGAAAACCATGCGCTTATGCCGGAGCAGACAAGGCTGAAGTTATGAACTCATACGTGCATGTTACTACTCCATTGCATCGCTCCATTACAACTCCACAACCCAGCATTCGGCGCGGCGGCCCCGACCTGCAAGGACCATCAGCAGGTCAGGGACTTCAAAGGAGCATACCACTTCACGGCACAGCACGTGCTGGAGAGTGACGGCTGTGAAGAGGGCGACTGGATTGGTCGTCACCAAAATCCAGGTCGCTGATTGGAGTGTGGGCAGGTACAGCAGGAGCGGCGAGATCGTGGAGTGTTCGGGGCTTAGAAGAGGCCAGGCTAGGCGCAGCACGGGCCAGTCCACACTGCAATATATGTGCGCAGTAGGTCCGTACAGCAGAGCTGGTCTCCAGTCGTCTTGGTTAATCCTTGCTACTGGACCAAAACCTAGCTCTGTCAAGTCCGTGTGGTGGCTGGTGTGCAACGGCACCCCACATTAAAAAAATCCACGCACAGGCATCTTCCACCCTTCAACATATGGGGCTCAATTTTCCCCAAAGCATTTTTTTGGCGTACTGGAAGAGTTACGCCCGATTTTTTGGGGCCCAAGTACGCCCCCAAAAAAGTGTTGTAAGTTTCCCCTTTGGATCTCTTCATTTTGGCGTGGCCTAACCCGAGGAGAGGGTGGAGCCTTGATCTGCGCCAAAAAGATCGGGCTGCTATGGCAACCAGGGACACAATGGGAGCTGAGGCTGCAAAGTGAAACATACAGCCACCTCCCAACACAGTAAAAGAATTGAAAAATACATAACACCACCTTACCTCCAACCCCGCCTGAAGGCTGTTCGGTCCCGTCCGATTCTTGGTCGGCGGTTCGGGTCTCTCTCCCTCTTCCCTCCTCATTCCCCCCCCCCAACCCCCAGCGGGACCGGACTGTGTGAGAGAGAACCGGGACTGAGAATGGAAACGGAAAGCCTTCCTGTGTGTGTGAACCGGGGAACGAGATTGGAATCGGGCAGGGTAGGCGGCACGTTGCTGCTATGTGTTTTTTCAATTGTGTGTGTGTCCGGGCATCTGCTGCGCCTCTTTCCTTGCCTGCGCCAATTTCCTTAACTCTAGGAAAGGTTTTTCAGGACAGGCCACATACGCTGGTCTAATCAGAACTGGAGTAACTCTCAGCTGGCCCAACTTCCCAAAATGGCCAGAAGTGGTGTTGTTGGCTGGTTAGGCCCCCTTTGGCTGAAAGAAAAACTGACTTAAAAAATTCATAACTGAGTTATGCTGGTGCAAATTGATTGGGGAAACTGGGGATTTTTAAGTTAGGCCAGAAAAAGCAGCCTGCTCCAAAAAAATGGCGCAAATACTGGGGAAAATTGAGCCCGTAGTTCGGGACCTGGGATATTAGGTCCCTTCATTGAAACACCTGTGAACTCATTGCTTTTTGGTATGGAAGCAAGTCATCCTCGATACGACCGCCTATGATGATGACATCACTTATCTGCGCTTCAATAGGTCAAGACTTAGTGGTAGCATTCCCGCCCAAGTCAGAGGATGCAGGGTTTGAACCGGAGTAGAGATTGGGGTCTTGGCCTCATGGGGAAGATCACCATTCAACATTAGGTAAAGATGTTTTTTCTATCAGCACTAAAACTAAAACTTACTTGCTTGCTGTAGGGAATTTGAAGAAAAGTTGTTCCATTACTGTATGATAGGATGATCTTGGCTCTGCAAGTGAGCTGTTGGCAAAGGATGTTCCACCAAGTGGCCTTTGGTTCTGCAAAGCCTGAAAGTCTTTATTGCTCTTTACAATTGCATGTGCAGACTGTGAATGATTGAAGTGTTTGTTAAAGGATTTAGCTGTTGAACCAGAAGTCTCAAATAAGTGGTTTTGAAGATTCCCAGGAACTTGTGATGTTGACAATGTAGCGAGAGAAATATTTGGGATTATTAGTGGTTTCGCTTCAGTTGAGGGATCTGGCATTTCCAAACCACCACTGGCAAGCTGAAGAGATGGATCAGGAAATGACCTCTTTTGACCAGCAAACATTCTAAACTCTAGTTCAAGATCAGATTGGCTGTGATCCAACTGATCAATGGCTGAATTAGGCTGCACAGTTGGTAGTCTCGAGTAACTGGGTAGCCAAGCAGCTGACATGTAGCAGTCTTTTTCCATTCTCAGTGATATTTTTGCATCGAGTCCTGTATTCCTGGATCCTGGTAAAAACCAGCCACCTTCGGCGGTATCAGAATTTCCAGCAAAGCCAACATTCTTGCCCATTTTCATTCTTACAGGAGGTGGCGAAAGTCTTTGCTGACTTGCAGAATATTTTTGATGTTCAGATTTGTACTGAGATGGCATCAAATTACTAGCGTAAGATGCACCGTCACTATATACTCCCGTTTCCTGTAACCAAGAGACAGCCTAATCAAAATATAATGGTTATAAACATCTGTAAAATCCAGCATGTACATCGTCTGGTACATTTCTATTCCAGATATATGTGGAGGAGTAACTTGTATTCTTATGTAGGGGTTAAATCTGGACAAGGGGTGATGATTGGTCTATTGAGAAAAGTTCATGGGTGTAGTGGTGAGTGAGGTGGATAGGTGGGTGGTGAAGTTAGCCCCCAGCAGGTGTGCCAAGCATGAAGGTTAGCAAGAGGATTGGGCAATTGAGGTTGTGCTCGTAAGGACGCAATGATGGATGCATCAATGGGCCCTTTGGAGACTGCAAAGAGAAGCAGAGGGCAGCTGTGGGCTTACTCAAGGGGGAACTCAAGCTTGGGATTGCAGTAGGAGAGTAGGCAGACGGAAGAGTAATCATGGTTAGGGTCGGGGGCAAAGTACCCAAGATGAGAGAAATGAAAGGTGACATGACTGAGCGACAGGTGAGAAGGGCCAAGAGGGGCCAAGAGAAAAAAAAAACGTAGGTAGAAGCAATGGGCCCAAGTTTCCACATGATTCGCGCCTGATTTTTTAGGAGCAACTGGTGGAGAACGGACTATTTTAGAAATTGCAATTCTCCACATTTTTTCTTCTGCAGTTCTAGTCAGGTAGAACAGCTCTAGTTTAGAACAGAATGTTTTCTTCAAAAGGGGGCGTGTCCGGCCACTGACGCCTGATTTGAAAGTTTCCACAGTGAAAATGTACTCCAAACTAAAGTAGAATGGAGCAAGTGAAGATTTTTGTAGAGCTGAAAAAAACCTGTTCTACACATTAAAAAAATCAGGCGCAGGTTACAAATTAGGCGTCCAGAACGAGGTGGTGGGGAGGGGGAGGGGAAGGGAACTCATTAAATTCGACAATAAATCCTTATTTATACTTCTACAAATAAATCCAACCTGAATAAATATTTATAAGCCCAGAAAAGATTAAATAAACCATCTTCCTACCTGTGTGAAAGTGCTTCAGCCAGGGAGAATTCTGCAGCCGTTCGTGCCGCTGAGCGGGAGGGGGAGA